>NC_090253.1:21995274-22051676 GCF_037325665.1 Littorina saxatilis | reverse complement strand
TCTCTCTCTCTCTCTCTCTCTCTCTCTCTCTCTCTCTCTCTCTCTCTCTCTCTCTCTCTCATGTGAATGTAAAGGGCACATTGTAAGATTAAGCCTATGGCCTAAAATGTCTACCCTTTATGTGAATAAAATGGTCTAAGTCTAAGTCTCTCTCTCTCTCTCTCTCTCTCCCTCCCTCTCTCTCTCTCTCCCTTCCTCTCTCTCTCTCTCTCTGTTCCCAGCAAACAGCTTATGTGTATGCTGGCACTGACTGGTGACGTAAACCGACATTCTCGGTTCAGGGGGAATGAACCATAGGCCATTTTTCTTCTTTATTTGGTGTTTAACGTCGTTTTCAACCGTTCAAGGTTATATCGCGACGGGGAAAGGGGGGAGATGGGATAGAGCCACTTGTTAATTGTTTCTTGTTCACAAAAGCACTAATCAAAAAATTGCTCCATTTCTGGGACTGGGTGGCCGAGTGGTAACACACTTGCGCTCGGAAGCGAGAGGTTGCGAGTTCGACCCTGGGTCAGGGCGTTAGCAATTTTCTCCCCCCTTTCCTAACCTTGGTGGTGGGTTCAAGTGCTAGTCTTTCGGATGAGACGAAAAACCGAGGTCCCTTCGTGTACACTGCATTGGGGTGTGCACGTTAAAGATCCCACAATTGACAAAAGGGTCTTTCCTGGCAAAATTGTATAGGCATAGATAAAAATGTCCACCAAAATACCCGTGTGACTTGGAATAATAGACCGTGAAAAGTAGGATATATGCGCCGAAATGGCTGCGATCTGCTGGCCGATGTGAATGCGTGATGTATTGTGTAAAAAAAAAATTCCATCTCACACGGCATAAATAAATTCCTGCGCCTTGAATATGTGCGCGATATAAATTGCATAAAATAAAAAAATAAAAAAAGATAAAAAAAATCCCTGCGCTTAGAACTGTACCCACGGAATACGCGCGATATAAGCCTCATATTGATTGATTGATTTCTTACATACTGCTTGACTAAAATCTTTACAAACATTGACTATATTCTATACAAGAAACACTTAACAAGGGTAAAAGGAGAAACAGAATCCGTTAGTCGCCTCTTACGACATGCTGGGGAGCATCGGGTAAATTCTTCCCCCTAACCCGCGGGGGGTACCATAGGCCAGGCCTGAGTTCAGCCAAGCCGGAACACCAGAGGGACTTACTTGATACTGTCGTTTTAAGGAATGAGAACGGAGAGTTTGTTTGTTGCGTGCGGCGCAATGTTAATGCAGATATGAGGGATCTGTTGCGCTTTTGTGTGAGAATGTGAATTATGTCTTGCGGTTTGTATGCTCTCGCTCTCCCTCTCCCTCTCTCCCTTTACTATTACAACTGTCAGTTGGTTCAACTCAAGTGCAGCAAGTTAGGGAACATAGACTATTAGGTGTTACCATTGATCAAGAGTTGAAATGGCAAATTCATTTGAGTAATATTTGCAAAGTAGTATCAAAGAATTTGTACCTGTTATCAAAATTAAAGCATTACGCCGATTCTGAAGCACTCAAAATGTTCTATTACGCCCACATAGTGCTTCATATAAACTTCGCTTCGACACTTTGGGATAACTGCAGTGATGTTCATTTAAAAAGACTCAATTCCCTGCATCGCCGAGCTGCAAAACTTATTCTGCATGATTTGAATAGGTCCACGGATGATAAACTAAAGCTCCTGAATTTCCTCCCCTTGAAAGATCAGTTGACGTTAAACAAGGCTGTGTTCATGTATAAAATTCTAAATGACGACTGTCCTATATTTATGCAATCACATTTCAAACATGCCACAAAAAGATATGGGTCCCAAAAAATCATCCCTCCTAGACCTCTACAAATCGAGCTTAGCCTTCTCGGGAGCTTTTCTCTGGAACTCCTTCCCCCAACAGATAAGAAATGCAACTTCAGTGAAAATGTTTAAGAGACAGTCACGTTCACACATCATTCGTGAATGAAATGTCTTGTTCGATTGTTATTTTGTTGAACATTTTGTACTAGTGTTAACTGACGTGTAGCTAATTTGAGCAACTTAATTCTCAAAATGAAAGGTTTAACTATGTCAATGTAATTTTGTAATTTTTGAGTTCTCCTTATATAATTCCTTAAATGCACATTGTGTTGCAATCCATACAATGTATTTCTGTATCTTATATGATTGAATTTTTATTTTGTATGTCCGTCTGTCTTTATCAGTTATGTGTTGTATAAAGGACAGGTTGGAAGAATAGGCTTTGCCTAAAACCTTTATCCTTTTGTAATAAAGGTCTGAGTCTCTCTCTCTCTCTCTCTCTCTCTCTCTCTCTCTCTCTCTCTCTCTCTCTCTCTCTCTCTCTCTCTCTTTCGTTTGTTGATTTAAATTTTTCTCTTAGTCTCGTCGCTCTCTTCTTCTCCTTTTGTTCTCCCGTGTTTCTTCCCCCTTCCTGCTTTTTCTCTGTTTCCTGACATTGCCCCGCTCACCGCCTTTTTCCTCGTCCCCTCCGTCTCCCCCACCCCACCCCCTCCCCCGCCCAACAAAAGAAAACGACAACTGCATATCAGTTGCATTTTAATAGACCCTATCGGTATTCCAAGCTCTCGTGATCTCTCGCAAACTTCAGAGCATAGCAAAGCATGCGGTACAGCGATCTCGTGCGAGATGCACAAGCCAAAGTTTGAAGTTCTCGCGATGTTCAAAGCATAACAAAGAGCGTGTCTCGCGAGAGCTGCTCAGATACCGAAAAGGTCTATAACACCCCACCCCTTCTCCGTTCAGCAGCTAACAGCTAACACAACAATCTGTCAACAACAAGCGCTTTCAGCCGGCGAGCTTGGCTGGTGTGGTCTGCATGCGATAAGCCCCTTGACCGGCTAATCTAGCGCGCGACCCCTCCGCGGTAAGTGCTGTGGCCTGGCCCTTTGCTCGGCGTTTCGCGGGGTCACTGGGTCTGTTGATCCGAGCGCTGTCTTTATACTACACGCCTGTGTTGGCTGTACAGTCTGTGTTCTGGTCTGCTCCTGTGTTCTTTTCCCTTCACTTTTTGCTGGCTGTGTATGTTCTGTAGCATGGCCCGGTCAAACAAGGCCTAGTTGTGTTTTGTGTTTACTGCGCTTTTGGATGTGCCGTCTACCATCCAGTGTGTGCTGAGAGTACGGAAATGTGTCGGATAGGTACTTGTAGGCGGGTTCTGTGTAGTGCTGTGACTACCACCCGCAGGTTAGGGGGAAGAATTTACCCGATGCTCCCCAGCATGTCGTAAGAGGCGACTAACGGATTCTGTTTCTCCTTTTACCCTTGTTAAGTGTTTCTTGTATAGAATATTGTCAATGTTTGTAAAGATTTTAGTCAAGCAGTATGTTAAGTCCTTTGTACTGGAAACTTGCATTCTCCCAGTAAGGTCATATATTGTACTACGTTGCAAGCCCCTGGAGCAATTTTTTTATTAGTGCTTTTGTGAACAAGAAACAATTAACAAGTGGCTCTATCCCATCTCCCCCCTTTCCCCGTCGCGATATAACCTTGAACGGTTGAAAACGACGTTAAACACCAAATAAAGAAAGAAAGTAGTGCTGTGACTGACCAGGGAATCCCTTGCGCTGGAACAGTGTTGGCAAAAGCTTGGCACTCGTTCCGCGGAATACGGCTGGGTCTTTCTTACGCAGTCTCGATAGCAGCACTGTCAACATTTGTTCTGCTCTGAACCCCTTTCTGTTTGTTCTGGTATCCATTTGCTTTGTCTTGCTGCAGTTTTACATTTATTATAATCAGCTGATGAAGTTTGCTGATGATTATGTTGGGTATGGAGTTGGGTTTGTTTGGTTGATTGTGGGCTGTTTGTTGTTTTTGTTGCTGCTGCTGTTGCTGTTGTTATTGATGTAGTAGGCTTCTATGATATTTTCAAACCATTTTTCAAGATAGTATAAAACATTAGCTGACCAGTGTTTTCCTTGTGTGTGTGCAGACTGACCAGTGAGCCAGCAGAAAAACCGAGACCCCCTCCTCTCCCTGACATCCAGTGGTGATGGCCTCCACTGAACCCAACCGCTACCATCCTCACCCTGACTACCAGCCCCCCTACAACCCCCAGCACATCCCTTACAACGACACCAGACCTGTGCACTACGCGGATCAGCCTCCTCCAGCCCCTCCGGCAGTCCAACACGCGTTCCCGCCGCACGAGATGGAGCAGCCCTTGGACCTGACCGTCGCCAGAAGCCCCCGCCGCCCCGAGAGCACTGGCTCCATGGAGGACAGGCCTAATCGACTCCGGGTGGAAGAAGCGGGGAGTAGGGGTCACGTCGCTCGCCCGGGCCACCCGGGCGTGTGTGTGATGAAAGGGTGCGGTTGCCAGAACAGTCTGCCCATCCACCACCACCCGTACAGAGGCAACCACCATCGCCACTCGCCCTACCCGCCCTACCCCAGCAGAAGCCCCGTCATGGGTGAAATGGCCTCGTTACACCCGCTCCCCCAGTACCCTACAGAGGGTGGTTCACCTAACCCTGCGTCGCTGTACCTTCAGCAGGACAGACGGTCGCCCTATGGTCGGTATGGCGGGGTGATGTCCGTGCCCTCGCCGCCACAGTACAACAGCCCCGCGGCTCCAAGCCCCAGGCTCTACCCTCCAGCGAGCTCGGCCTCTCCGCAACCCAACTCACCACGCCCGCGGGACCGCTCTCCCCTCCCCGGCATCTACAGACCCTTCGAGGACACGGGCCGCCCGCCGGTGCCTGACATGGTTGGGGGAGGCGCTCCTGCCTCACTCGTCCCCTCCTCTCTTGCCCCCTCCTCCTGTTCACCGTCCTCCAGTAGCGCCAGGATGACGTCAATGGATCGCTACCCCAACACCAGCGAGGACGAGCTCGGAGCCTCTCGCTCGCTTCTCCTGCTCTCCTCCTCTACCACTGCCTCCTCCTCTTCCTCCTCCTCCTCCTCCTTCTCCTCCTCATCTCCCTCCCTAGCCATGCCAACACCCTCGGCGTCCCAGTCAGTCAGCAGTGACCATCGTCATCTCCGGCACCAAGCGTGGCGGGACTACCAACCAGAGGAGCAACAACAACATCATCAACAGCATCAGCAACACAGGATGGAAGAGGACGAGGCTGACTCCAGACCCTCGCAGAGCGATGAAGGGAGGGGCTCCTCAGCTTTCCATCACCCCTCCCACCACCACCACCACCCCTCCTCCGCTTACTACTCCGATGCCATGCCTGTCGTCCACAGGGGTGCCATGGATAGCAACACCAACGCCACCACCATCACCACTACGACTCACCTTCACCACGAAGGCGGCGACAATATGGGGGAGAGAGGCGTAGCTCCTGACGGTGATCGCACCACCACCTCCTCCTCCTCCTCTTCCTCCTCGTCCTCCACTCCTCCTCCTCACCACAATCAATCTAGCAATGCACAAAACAAGCGGGCAGCAGCCCCGCCCGGCTTCAAAGTGGTGGGGACCACCAAACTGTCCTTGGTACGCGCCGAGCGAGAGAAGGAAATCCTCTGCCGCCAAGAGAGGATGAAAGAGCTAGTCAGCCTGCGCAAGGACAAGAAGCAGTACAAGCAACAGCAGCGTCAGCATCACAACAGTACGGACGGCAACGACAGCGAAGGGGGCAGCGAACAGAGCAGCGGCCAGGCTTCACCACGCTCCAGCGACGGGTCAGAGGCGGAGGGGGTCGCCCGGGGGTTCCCCGTGCCTCCGGACCCCAATCTGAAGATATCTCCTCTGGATTACCTGCTGTCCAAGTACCTGGTGGAACAGCGCGATATTCCCTTCAAGCCGTGTAA
The DNA here is from genome assembly GCF_037325665.1 of Littorina saxatilis. Classification (NCBI taxonomy): domain Eukaryota; kingdom Metazoa; phylum Mollusca; class Gastropoda; order Littorinimorpha; family Littorinidae; genus Littorina; species Littorina saxatilis. Next base: position 22,045,901 of record NC_090253.1, on the reverse strand, counting down.
CACGGATCTGCGCGAGATCTACACAGGCGTCAAGAAAGGGCCGCTGACTCTCGTCGATCTCATAGAGCTGCAGGTCGAGGCCAGTCTGAAGGCTTGATGACAGTAGACAGTGGTGTTTTTTGTTGTTGTTTTGTGTGTGTTGACGAACAGTTAGGTCTACACTTCTGTAAGATGGAGTCGCATGAGATGTACGTACACGGGCACGAGGAAAGGGCCTCGGACTCTCTCTCTCTCTCTCTCTGACCTCATGGAGCTGCGAGTGGAAGCAAGCCTGTAAGCTTGATGACATGGGTATTTTAATTGTGTGTGTAAATGTGGGTATCTGTGTCTGTGTCTGTGTCTGTTTTTTTGTTTTTTGGGGGGATCGATGAGGTCTATCGGGACATGCAAAAACGATTGCTGCCACACATGAATGGATCTCTTAGAGAGCTAGCTATAGCTGCAAGCGGGAGCCAGTTTGAAAGCTTGATGTCGACTGTTCTTGTGTGTCGTTTTATTTCATGATGTGTTGACACCTTTATCTAGCCGCTGTGTTGTCGGTGTTGTTGATGTTTATGGAAGGGCTAGAAAGGTTCCGCGTTATACTCGATGACACTTTTATTTTGTTCACAGCTAACGAGCTTTCATGCGCTGGCAATGAGTAGGGGATGACTCGAATGTCTGAACTTGAATTTAAGATGTGTTGAGAGAGAGAAAGAGAGGGTGGAAGAGAGAGACACACTCACACAAGTCTTGAAAACGTATACCAATCGGCTGAGAGAGAGAGACTGAGAGACACGCCTTTTTCAGAAAGCTTATAAATGGGAGTAGGTCGAGACAATGTGTGTAAAGCGTTTGACGAGAGCACATGTAAAGGTTTGCCAAGAGACTGAATGTAAGTACCTGTTGGGAGACGACTTCGTCTTGGAAGAGAGTGCTTCTGAGGCCAAGGAAAGGATGTGTTTGTGCCTCACTGCCTGTGTAAATCAGTACAGACATCGAGTGTCTTTGAGAACATTACGCTTTGGAGACGTTGTACGGTTTGGGAAGAACACGAGTGTTACTGGTTGGAGGTCAACAGTATAAACGCCGGACTTGACTCTCATTTTAACTTTTTTTGTTTGTTGGGTTTTTTTTAAGCAGAAAGTGTTGGATGAAGAAATAGGGCTTTGCATGGGATTGTAAGGTAGAGATTTCTGACAGTTTCAAGTATGACTTGATGCTGACTATGAAACAAGTTTTCATGTCGGGTCTACACGACTCCCAAGATACTGAACAGTTTTGGTGTGTTGTGTATTATTGGAACTGTGCAGTGCTTAATTCACAAAGAGATTGAATTCATGTTTGCTTTTAATTTCCGTTTGGAAATTATTCTCTGTCCAGTCAGAAGCATCATACATAGCCTGTGCGTATGGTTTTGTGTATGTCATTTTTGCATGAAGAGTTTGAAAGCTAGAACCGCACTTTTTTCTCTGTGGTTGTACAGCTTGCATGGTAAGAAATATGTCATTTTCTCTTGTCTTCGTCAGTGCATTTTTAAATTTTTGATTTGAAAAATGTATGTTCTGAATTAACGTGATGCAGAGATGCGTGGTTAAGGAAAAGGTGGTCGTGTTGTCTGTGACTTGTTTGTGTGATCGTTCGAAGATAAAGAAGAAAAAAAACATAAAACAAATGTGTGTGGAGGGTCAGGGTTGGGTTGGGAAGGGATGCCAAAGAAGCTAACTCTAGTTTGAAGACCTCAGAGGTACGTGTGTGTGTCGATTAACTGGGCATTACTGATAATGTGATACGTTCAGAGGAAGTTGTGGATTGTCCAACTGCCGCTGTACATTTCATCTCACAGTCACTCTGACACCGACTCCTAGAAATGCCAATGTTAAGTGGATATTTGAAGGAATATTTCGAATGACTTTTTTTTTAACCAGCTCGTGTGTGGGTGTGGGTGTGGGTGTGTTTGATCTTACCCAATACTACATCATTTGGTTAACAGCAGCACTATTTTAATGACTGTCTAGTCGAGAGTGGCAAAACAGATTCTTTTGCATTGTTGGAAATTATAGGAGAAATATAAGAACAGCCATTTTCAGTGATAATAATTTCTTCGCAATATTTTGATACTGAAAGGTGTCATTTTTGTGTGAACTATGTTTATTGATCTCTGAGCAAGTGAAGGAAATACTTAATATAAACAATTATTGGAAGAGCACAACGCGGTTTTTGACGAGTGGGATTCATGGAGTGAAAGTTACCAAATAAGATGGAAATATTGTGATATATTTACATAATTAAAAGATTTTTGGTTTCACAGGTTAAAGAATCTGCTTGAGATTTTGCGTTTGTGTGTGTGTGTGTCTCTGTGTGTGGATCTCTGTGTGTGTGTGCGCATACGACAAAGAGATATCAGCATCAACATGTTTAGTCAGTCAACGACAACAACTAATATTCAGGAAACCCTGGCACATACAAGTATTGCGTGCACATTGTAGGTAGCAGATTGTAGGTAGCAGATTGCTTCAATCACATGTAATGTGCTCGTTCTCTTAACAAAAGCAGATATCTTTCCACATAAATATTTATATACATATTTATCCATGCTGAGTAGAGGTGTTTTGATTTCGAGAAGAGATGGGTACACGGTTTAAAAGGGCAACAGAACCAGATGGACAATGTCCAACATGTTTCATTCTCAACATGCTGTCACCTCTCCGCTGTCACAGAACCAGAATGCATTGAATAATATTATAATTTGCCCCACCCCACCCCTCCCCTCAACTCGTCCCAAAGACAACACAAAGTATCTTATCGAGTATCAAATGATTCTCAACTTACCAGTTCTATTGAGTTTTAACTTAAATACCCGCTCCAATGTTATGTGAATGTTGTGTGTGACATTGACATGGCTGAAACACGGAAATGTGCTAACGAATTATTTTGAATTTGGAATACTGGATATATATATCTGTAAACGGATAAAAATTGCTCATGATTTTGTTTTTATCAAATTCCAGAATTGTGTCATAATTTGTACGCTGGAGTGTTACAATGCTTGTTTTTGCCCGTACTAGCAACTCTAAAAGTGTGTGAATCTGTGATTTTACGTGCTAAGTGCTAGTCAGTGTATAACTCTGTTCTTCCTCGTTTCTTCTCATTTTCTCCTCATCTTCCTCTTCCTCGTCCTCTCATTCTTTCTTGCAATTGTTATCTATATCTTCCCTCCTCCTTATCATCGTCATCATCACTGTCATTATCTTGTCTGATTTCTTCACTCCTGTCTGTGAGCTTGTTACTCAGGGATATTATGATCTCGTGAGACTGGTTGTATGACTGTGGCTTTGCTTTATTTTTTCTCTTTGCTACGGGATAAGTGCTTGCTAAATTTACGGTGCTTGTACTCTCTCTCTCTCTCTCTCTCTCTCTCTCTCTCTCTCTCTCTCTCTCTCTCTCTCTCTCTCTCTCTCTCTCTCTCTCTCTCTCTCTCTCTCTCTCTCTCTCTCTCTCTCATTTACATAAGTGACCTCTCTCCCCCATTTATTATAACAAAAGTTTCAATTGGATGCTATGACTTTGATGAATCTGCATTGCACATGTGTGTTTGTTCGTTACTGGACGAGTTGAGTAATCAGTACGATTTTAGTTTGATATGTGATAACGATACATTTTGATGTTGATGATATCCGCATATATATATGATGAATATGAACATGCATAGATATATGTGCATGCATTTGAAGATAAAACAAATAGTTTTATGCATGTGAGTTATAAGGACTGCGAGATGAAAATGTCGTGGTTGATGCTGTTTTACTTCCGTTGTAAATTCTGATACTCCTTTTTCACCTTTGAAGTAAATGTGTGAATGAACCCCCATGGGGCCATGTAAATAATAAGGTTTACGCATTCAATAATGGAATCTTCTGGCTGTCCAGATGAAGAGATACCCCCCGCGGGCTAGGGGGAGTCCCATATTGGTTGGGGCGAGAAAGAATTTACCCGATGCTCCCCAGCATGTCGTAAGAGGCGACTAACGGATTCTGTTTCTCCTTTTATTACCCTTGTTGAGTGTTTCTTGTATAGAATATAGTCAATGTTTGTTAAGATTTTATTCAAGCAGTATGTAAGAAATGTTAAGTCCTTTGTACTGGAAACTTGCATTCTCCCAGTAAGGTCATATATTGTACTACGGTGCAAGCCCCTGGTGCAAATTTTTTATTAGTGCTTTTGTGAACAAGAAACAATTGACAAGTGGCTCTATTCCATCTCCCCCCTTTCCCCGTCGCGATATAACCTTCGTGGTTGAAAACGACGTTAAACACCAAATAAAGAAAGAACAGATGAAGAGATCTAGTTTGGTTTTTTTGGTTTTTTTAATTCGTTTATTTTTCCTTTTATTTATGTCTACAAGAGCTTTTTATCCTAGATTGAATGCGTGTCCGAAATCAGTTTGAGTAAAGCATCAGACTGGATGGACAATGTTGTGTTTGCTGCGTCAACTAATTGTCAAGATGATGGAGATCTAGTCGGGTTGCGGCTTCTAAAGATTCCATAAAACCCGAAGTACACAATAATTTCATTGAGCCCTATTATATTTGGGAGATGAAATGGACTAATTTATATTGTTTCGTGTAATTTTGCGTATATTTGTTGTTTTATGTGCATCTGCCGCTGTTTGTGTGTTTGTGTGCGTGTTTTTTTTGTCTGAGTAGTTCCGAGTCGCACTAGTTTTTGGTGATTTGATTCTGTGTTAAAATTAATGTGGTATCCCAGTTGAAAAATAATCATTTTTGAACACATCCGTAGTGTGTGCATTGTTACTGTGTCGGTATGGCTGGCTTTCAGAACCCAAAATGTTCAGTGAAAACCATGGTCTTCACATTAAGCACTTTCTTTTCTCTCCGTGTTCTCCTATTGTCTCTTTTATCCTTGTGTTTTGAGGTACGGTGTTCGATTTCTTTTATATTTTAATGTTTTGGAAAATGACTGCAAACATTCAGTATAGTGATGACGGTGTCTGGTGTTCTTTCAATAGTTCGGTAGTCAAAATGAAATCTGTGTTTCTGTTTGTAAAGCTGCGTCAGTGTTATCTCAAACATGAGTTGTTGTCACATCGAAATGGTTGTCACAAAGGATTTGTCGGTTTGGAAGAAGCGTCCGCATACCTCTCTCACGAGACACAGATTTTTTTTTTAAAGGTGTGTATTTTTTGTAATGGTGGCCACAAAAAAAACAAAAAAAAAAGATCGAATGAATGTTAAACGTTTTGTTTTAATTCGTCGAGAGCTTCGTCGTAGTAGTTTTAGGTGTTGTGGTTATTTCAAAAGGAGGGTGAAACGGCACGCTTGCTTTCAGTGAAAGATAACTAACTGCGAGTGGTTGTATTCCCCCTTGGTTCAGTACTGGTGCACTGCTGTGCGTCCGCTAAGAAATTTAAAACAAAACCGGCTGGAGAAAAAAAGAAAAAAACGCGCGGTAGTAGACTCGTGAAGAGTATTTAAATGCCGAGTTAACATTGCTTCAAGAATTACATTTTTTAATATAAAAAATTTTAAATAGATTTAAAATAAAAAGTGGATTGCTTAATGAAACACAAATTTAACAAGTACAAGATAAGTTAATAAATGGAATGTTTCATGAAATACAATTTCACACCCAAAAATGTGTTTTCCTGAGTGTCCAACTGTATTTCTGTTTTTCTTTTTTTACTCATATTTAAAGGCTGCTTGAGCAAGGTTAACCGGCACGGTTGGCCTAGTGGTAAGGCGTCCGCCCCGTGATCGGGAGGTCGTGGGTTCGAACCCCGGCCGGGTCATACCTAAGACTTTAAAATTGGCAATCTAGTGGCTGCTCCGCCTGGCGTCTGGCATTATGGGGTTAGTGCTAGGACTGGTTGGTCCGGTGTCAGAATAATGTGACTGGGTGAGACATGAAGCCTGTGCTGCGACTTCTGTCTTGTGTGTGGCGCACGTCATATGTCAAAGCAGCACCGCCCCGATATGGCCCTTCGTGGTCGGCTGGGCGTTAAGCAAACAAACAAACAAAATTGAGCAAGGTTGTGTCAGTTTCAAAGTTGAACAAGAGGCATAATAACAATACTCAGTTTTGGGGGAAAAGAGGCCTGCAATGTCGTGAGTTTTGGGGGAAAAGAGGCCTGCAATGTCGTGAGTTTTGGGGGAAAAGAGGCCTGTAATGTCGTGAGTTTTGGGGAAAAAGAGGCCTGCAATGTCGTGAGTTTTGGGGGAAAAGAGGCCTGCAATGTCGTGAGTTTTGAGAAGACAGAGACAACTGTTAATTCGGCATTTTCGCGAGTTTCACAAGACAAAATTGTACTGCCAGAGCGTTTCCCACACATTGGTGCGAATCACGAAGAGAGAAAGAACGATGTCGATGTAGAACTGAACAACGCATCACCACAGATAGTGAAAGAAGGGCAACAAAATCGTATAGAAATTCAAGGTGAAAAGTTGCGTATGGTAAAGCATGTGAGAGTTTTTATTTGAACACAGGATTATGTAATAATCAATGGACTTCATGCATAACTGTGACGAATTGAGAGCACGTGCGCGAGTTTCCAGAATGCGAGCGTTTCTGGTTCATAACACCGAGTATGTGTCAATGTGGATAAATAAGAGACGGTCGAAAGGGTTGTTGAAGTGTGTTTCACACGGTCAACCTTTCGCTGACCGCATCATAAAAAGTGACTTGAACGGTTATTTCGGATGCGTGAAAGCGTGGGTAAATCTCATGAATGAACCCCGACAAACAAACAAAAGTGGGCAGTTTGCTCACTTCCGTAACCTCCCTGTGATACGTACTTCACTGTGTAATCATTGACAAGAACTATGACGCATAATTGTTGCAGTTTGTCGTCATAGCGTGTTCTGTGCGCGCCGAATGACGCGGCTGTTCACCTATGTGCAATGCGGTCTTATACGTCGTGGTAGTCTGTTCGCTCGACCCCAGCGCCATGACACGTCTTGTGTTTCTCGGTGAATATGGGCGCAGGAGTTCGATTGTATAATGATGACGCTTACCGTATATGTTGGACGTCATTGATATAATGATGACGTTTACCGTATATGTTAGACGTCATTGATATAATGATGACGTTTACCGTACATGTTAGACGTCATTGATATAATGATGACGCTTACCGTACATGTTAGACGTCATTGATATAATGATGACGCTTACCGTACATGTTAGACGTCATTGATATAATGATGACGCTTACCGTACATGTTTGACGTCATTGATATAATGATGACGTTTACCGTATATGTTAGACGTCATTGATATAATGATGACGCTGACCATAACTGTTAGACGTCATGGCGTGCAATCGTTGACTGGGCCGTGTAGTAAGATTTTGTACATCATAATTGTTACGCTGTTGATACCCTGCAGTTATCACTATTTTCTCTGCTTCTGCTTTGACATATCAATGCGTGTGTGGTATTGTATTATTGCTGAGGTGGTTTTCTCGGATCTACCTTGATGAGAATCGGGTTAACCAGTGTGTTGACACCGTATTTGTGAAAGCATAGCTACAGTTCCATTCAGTACAGTCCCGCTCTGGACGTGAATGTAGGTCCTGTCGAGAGTTCGTCAACTGAACTGCATGAGATAAATGCTCGTAAATCTGTCAACACACAAAAAGCCAAGAAATATTCTGGCCTTGCATGTTCAGTTGTACATTTCACTCTAAAAGATGCTGTCATGCTTTGAATAACGTATACCACTTCGTTTCAAAAAAATCTACGCACTTGTCAGCTGACACTAAGGTAAAGTTCATTAAGAGCCATTCAAAAAGTGAACCGCTGAAAATGTAAATCGCTGTTAGGTTTTGGCCAGTTTTGAGCCACACGTTATTTTGTCTGACGTTGAAGCGTTACACCGCGGTTCTTACCCTACATCTTGTTAAGCCGAATTTTGTACCCAGCAACAAAAGCTTGCATGGACGTTACACTATCCTTTTAGCGCTGTATTTCAACCCCAGCAAGGGAAGCAGAGTGCAAAATTCGGAGCGACAAGGAGATGGCCACAAAAACCGGAGTAACACGCCAACAAGGTGGGGGAAAATGAAAACTACGCTGTCACACTACTAATGTATACTACCCGGCAAGGAGTTCAGTACCAACACACGACGTCAGTCGATCTTGTTATGAACCAATGTGATGTTAGCCTTAACCAATCCCGGTTGCACTCAACTCTCGCCTTTCACGTCCGTTGATCAAGAAGAGGAGGACAAAATCGCGACAATTAATTCAGGCACAGTTTTCACTTCCACACCCAAGTTGCGCTCAATTTTTTTTGTTTTTTTGGGGTTTTTGGGTTTTTTTTTGTTGCCCGGTACAGTTTGTGGTGGGAATCAGCTCTTATCATACGGGTAAATTTGCAATGGTTTTTATCTTGGTGAAGCTAAAGATAGGGAATTAAGAATGCTGATGATAATAATCCCAATAATGATAATGATAATAACCAAAAACAAGATTGAAAGAATATGTTTTCAGTGCTCGTGGTACCTGCTCGCCAATGTTTTTTTTCTGTGTTTTTTTGGTTTTTTTATGCGGTGGGGTCATTTTATGAGGAATACGCGTCCCGGTTTCTGTTGAAAGTGTCTTGAAAAATACGCCTTTGAAGCATCGCCATACTTTTCACTTATCGCCGAACTAGAAAGTCAAACAAACAAATCAGGAGGATTTTTTAACAACGAAAATATTGTTACCAATGTTCCTCTCCAACAAAAGTTGTCAGATCTCAGCTTTGTTACCTTGTGTTAGCAGATAATATCATGTGTCTGGATACTACCGTTGTGGTTTATAAATACAGTGTACTACATAATTATTGGCCTAGAAGAACTCCAAAACAAAGTAAACTTCAGGTTATTTTCTGCTGCTGAATTATTTAGTACGATGGTTCTCTATAGAGTATTTATGTGCGAGGATGGTTTTTTTTGATGAGTAATCAATTAAGACGATGTTATCCTGAGAAGAAAAAAATCATTTAGGACGATGTTTCTCTAAAGAGTAATTATTAAGGACGACGTTTCTCCAAAGAGTTATTATTTATGTCGATATTTCTCAGAACAGTTATTATTTAGGACGATGTTATCCTGAGAGAAAAAATCATTTAGGACGATGTTTCTCTAAAGAGCAATTATTTAGGACGACGTTTCTCCAAAGAGTCATTATTCAAGACGATATTTCTCAGAACAGTTATTATTTAGGACGATGTTTCTCTGAAGATTTTTTATTTAAGTCGATGTTTCTCAGAACAGTTATTATTTAGGACGATGTTTCTCTGAAGAGTTATTATTCAGGACGATGTTTTTCTGAAGGGCACATGTAGTACTACATTCACAAGAGGCAGACAAGCGGCGGTGAACTACAATATTAACAGTGTGATTTGTATTTGGGTTTTGAGGAGTAACTGCCAGCATAACACTGTAGCAGAGCATCTCGACACTCAGACCCCGGTGTGTGTCTCTTCGGCGAATTGATTCATTCATCCGATCATAAATATGATCCAATCACGCCTTGATTTCGTGGTTTGCAAAAGAAATTCGCGACACGACATTTTGTGAAAAAGAAAAAGAAATGTATATTTTGTTCAGTTGTTGGAGACTAGAAAAACAACAGCCAACCCGCCAAAGCTTTTTGAGTGTTATAAAATGCACGTGCCTGTGTTTGCGCTATGTTATGTGTGCGTTCGTTTTGGGATTTTCTTCTTCTTCTTTTTTTTTAATAATTATTGTATTTGTATACCTGCGTGTGTAGACTTTCTCTGATTGTTTGTTTGTGGATGAGACGAGTTTTGTTTATGTTGATATTTAATTTATTTACAAGAAAAAAGTACACAAACGAACAGTCAGAATATATGTGGCAAATGTAGTAGGATGTTTGAGTTATGCATTGTGAGTAACTGTTGGAGGAGTGTGTGTACTAGTGTCATTGCGTATTTAGAGATATCATCAGTTATACCGATGTCATTAAAATCACTTCCTAAAAAAGAAAACAACTGTCCTTTTGTGACGAAAGTGTGTGTGTGTGGTTGTGTGGGTGTGCATGTGTATGTGCCAGTGTGTGTGCGTGTGTGAGCGCGCGTGCGTGTTTGTGTACGTGTATATATATATATATCCCATGACCTCCCTTCTTTGTCTCTGTTACTTCAGTATGGGTATATATGTTGTATTTTTATAGCTCAATAAATACATCATGGACTCAAAAAAATATATGATAGTGCAGATTCCGATTTGGGCGAAGAACTACTTTGCTCCCGACCTTTGACCTCGCGCCGAACAATGTGACACATTTGTATGAAGTTCCAAAATCGTATTGCACGGCTCAGAAAACCATATCAGTTGCACGCAAAAATGAATCTCAGAACTGATCTGATGTATGAGATGCAATAAGCAAACGTTTCTTTCATTATGAAAGCAATGCAGGTGGGAAAAAACGAACATTCAACTTACAAGATAACCAGATGCTAGCGAACCAAAACAAAAACACGAGTACCCTCCCCTTGCTTCGTTAGCAGACGACTTTTGAGAATCTGTCAGACCGTCCTTACCTGGCACGGTTGGGCTTCGCTATCATCAGCTGTTTCACGTGTTTTGCGAGCAAGTCTACTCTTTTGCCTGGCTCTGCAGTAAGTCCACATTGGCGATGAAGGTATCTAAGAACTTAACATGTGTGTATTTTTCCGTAATCCAGTCATATTCTTTCAAAATGCAATCAAGCGGCGGTGACAGACTTGGGTCCTGTTTTCATCGCATCAATACCAGTTTAGGTTCATGCAAACACACTCGCAAAACAGTTTATCATGTAGATACATTTCAAATAGGGAGCAAATGGTTAAATCTACATATGTGTTCCCTAAAATTTGCTTCTCTGTCAATAAGACTAATTGTATAATAATGCGTTCGAAAAAAACAACGTGGAATCGATTCTGAATCGAGTCGAGTAAGCCAAATGGGGGCCAAACCGGTTTCCCCGTTCCGCCGACCTGAAACGCAAAAGAATTGTGCGCTTCAACTAAATGGATTTCTATACGACTTCATTACTTTCTTGCAACTTATGAACCTTTACTTAACGCTTTTAAACGGTCTGAAAGTAGTGTTACCGCGTACTTATAGATGCACTCATTCGTTTTATTTTTTCAGCGACGGTCACTTAGTTTAAGGTTGCAAAAAGGCCATGTCTCGCTGAAAACACTGTTTCACACTCCACAGATCGCAAAAGTGCCGCTAGTAGTCTACACTTTGTGTTTGATGGTAGAATGGGATATACAGATTACAACACTCGTGGTTTTTTATATGGCTTGTATTTCAGTCAAGACCCAGCGGGAATATCAATCGAGAGCCACTCGCCAAAGGCTCGTGTCTCCCGATGATATTCATCCGCTGGGTCTTGACTGAAATACAAGCCATATAAAAAACCACTCGTGTTGTAACCTATACATATATATATATATATATATATATATATATATATATATATATATATATATATATATATATATATATATATATATATATATATATATATATATATATATAATAGATGAATACCCGCTTCGCCGTGAAGAAGTTTAGCGCACCGTAGGAAGGAAGGGAGATAAACGCGCAAAACACTAAAGAAGATAGGGAAGAGTAATACCCGGCTTCTCCGGGACAGTGACCTTCTAAAAATAGTAACGGGAATATGGATTGAGCGTTGTGTTCTAAAAATAGTAACGGGAATATGGATTGACGCCACACGAAGGAAGGGAGATAAACGCAAACCACTGGACAAGATAAGGAAGAGTTACTGGGAATGGATCTGGGAAGATGAACAGAAAAACCAAAAGCGGTTCAGCGCTGCGCGCTGAGAGTACGTGTTGAATATTCTCATCGACCAGGTTGTGTCCGGGTTCTACCTGAATATGCCCACCAAATTTGAAGCAGATCCATCGAGAACTTTGGCCGTGCATCGCGAACACACACACAGACACAAGTCGTATATATATATATATATATATATAGAACTAGATGAATACCCGTTTCGCCGGGTACGGCTTCGCCGGGAAGAAGTAGAGCCGAATACCCGGCACGCCGGCTTCGCCGGCGCACCGTACGAAGGAAGGGAGATAAACGCGCAAAACACTGAAGAAGATAAGGAAGAGTAATACCCGGTGTAACACGAGAAAATTACTCCCACGAGTAAAAATTTCGTACGAAAATGTTACTCCCTTTACGAAAAAAGTACTCCCCCATTACACGAGAAAATTACTCCCCACGACAGGTGAGTTACGAGTAAATATTTCGTACAAAAAATGTTCCTCCCCTGACGAATAAAAATCGAATAAATTACTTCACCCTAACACGAGCAATTTAACTTTCCATGCCAAGAGTACTAAGTTTTTACTCCCTTGTCCCCTGTTAGTCTTGGTGGTGGAAGGGGTGGAGGGAGGGTAGCGCGACATTCGTGTGCGCGAGATCACAGACTGGCATTATCCCTTCGCCCGCATCCCATTTTCGCGTACGAGATTTTTACTGGAAATGAAAAAAATGGGGAGTAAAAATTTCGTGGAGGGTGGAGTAATTTTTTCGTGCCTTGGGGAGTTCTTTTCTAGTACGAAAAATTTACTCGGAGTAAGAATGTCGTATGAAAATTTTACTCCAGAGTAAATTTTTCGTGGAGTAAAAATTTCGTGTTACACCGGCTTCGCCGGGACAGTGACCTTCTAAAAATAGTATAACGGGAATATGGATTGAGCGTTGTCGACAGTGACCTTCTGAAAATAGAAACGGGAATATGGATTGACGTCACACACGAAGGAAGGGAGATAAACGCAAAACACTGGAGAAGATAAGGAAGAGTTAGTGGGAATGGATCTGTGAAGATGAACAGAAAAAACAAAATCGGTTCAGCGCTGCGCGCTGAGAGCACGTGTTGAAATATCTCATCGACCAGGTTGTGTCCCGGGTGTACCTGAATATGCCCACCAAATTTGAAGCAGATCCATCGAGAACTTTGGCCGTGCATCGCGCACAGACACACAGACACTAGTCGTGTATATATCTAGATATAGATGTTGTAGTCCAGGTAGAAAACGTCAGACCGTATGAGTAAAAAATACATGTATGTAACAAATGGGCGGTACCTTTTATCGTCCATGTGGTTTTGATATGAAATAAAATATTTATAAGAGACTTTTTCTTTATTATTGTTGAATGATATTTGGTTCTCCAACTTTCTCGTCTTTTATCATTCCCAAGTCTTTTTCGCACTTAAAAAAAAACCAAACAACAACAACCCAAAACAACAAACTAACAACATAGAACGCAACACACACACACACACACACACACACACACACACACACACACACACACACACACACACACACACACACACACACACACACACACACACACACATACACAGACTCTGCGTAAAAAAACAACTCAAACAAACAACACCACTACTCTCTTCGTGCGAAAACGTGCATAGAAATTATATAACCAAAAATAACATTGGAAAATACAAAACAAGTTCTACAGTGTCACTCGCGGTGGTGGAATAGCAGTGATCTTCAAAAACTCTCTCTCTAGTCATGTGTCGTTTAATTCGGTACTGCCATTTACACATCCATCCTTTGAGTGTGTACATGCAAGTGACACTAGCTCTTCATCAGAAACCAGTTCAGTTGTTTTGCATCTATAGGCCTCCTCCAAACTCAAAAAACAAATTGACTGATGCCATGTTTTTCTCTGAATTTCATGACCTTGTTGACCATTGTAACACTTTGTCTGGAACTCCTGTTTTGCTTGGTGATATCAATGTTCATTTTGATGACTGCAACCAACCTTCCACTGTCAAGATGTTAGATATTTTAGATGTTTTTCAATTCACACAGTCAGTCAGTCATCCAACGCACAAGAAGAATCACATACTGGATTGGGTTATGCATAGGCCTGATGATCATATTGTTCAATCTGTGTCTGTTACACACGCCTCAGCCTCAGATCATGTTTGTGTTTTGTGTGATCTGATGACCCAGTGTTCTCCTCCTCCACCCATGTTTAAGTCTGTCCGCTGTCTCCGTACGATGGATAAAGACGCTTTTAGGGACGAGCTGCAGAACGCGCTGCCCCCCTCCCCCTCCGCTGACCAACTTGATGCCACACTTCGTGCTGCTCTTGACGTCCATGCCCCCGTTTCACGTCGCCGTGTCCCGCCGTCTGTCCAAGTCCGCACCGCGGTACTCCGATATCTGTGTCGACCTGCGTGATGCCAAATGTGACCGTAGGCTTGCTGAGCGCAGGTATCTCAAGACTGGTCTTACTGTCCATAAACAAATATTTCAAGGAGCAAAGGACATTGTAACTAAGTTAGTACACGCAGCAAAGACAACCTTCCTCCAAACCCAGATTATTGCTTGCGATTCAAGCAAAAAACTGTTCGCACTGCTTTTTGAGAATCTTGATGTGTTGTTGCCAACTCTTACTCAAATTGTCAATGATAGCCTGTTATCTGGTGTTTTTCCATCATTGTTCAAAATTGCACTTGTCAAACCACTTCTCAAAAAACCTAGTCTTGATGTCAATATTTTGAAGAACTATCGTCCTGTATCTAATTTATCATTCTTGCCCAAAGTTTTTGAAAAGGTAGTTTTGAAGCAGCTGTTGTCATATTTGAACACCCATGATTTGATCTCTCAGTCCGCTTATCGCCCTTCTCACTGTACTGAAACAGCCATACTTAAAGTAATCAGTGACATTCTGTCTGCTCTGGATGGTGGTGATGTGTCAGTGCTTACCCCACTTGACCTTTCTGCAGCGTTCGACACCATTGACCATGTCACGCTTCTCCATAGACTTCAGACTCTGTACGGCATCTCCGGTCCACCGCTAGCATGGCTTGAGTCCTATCTCATTGGCAGGACTCAGGCTGTGCTTGTCGATGGCCACATGTCTGCTCCAGCCCCACTTTCTTTCGGCGTTCCTCAAGGTTCAGTACTCGGTCCCATCCTTTTCATCATGTACACTAATCCCCTCTCCACACTGATTCAAAACCATTCTGTTTTAAATCAGTCTTTTGCTGATGACACCCAGCTGTATAAACCCAGTCCCCCTGCAGAGACACATTCCGCCATCCAGACCATTCAGACATGCATTACTGATGTTAAATCTTGGATGGTCGACAACAAACTTAAGCTGAATGATGATAAGACTGAAGTCTTCCTGTGCAAAAAGAAGAACACTACATTTCCCTCTCCCCAACCTGTTTCTGTCCAAATAGGCAACACCGACATTCTTTTCTCACCATCAGCTAGAAACCTTGGATTCACCCTTTCATCTGACATGACCCTTAACAAACATATTATCTTTAGTCTGTAGAGCAGCTTATTTTGAGCTTCGTAAGATCAGCACCATTCGCCACACACTCTCCTCTCAAATAACTAACACGCTTGTCTGTGCCTTTGTTCTTTCTAAACTTGATTACTGCAACTCTCTTCTCTCTGGTTGTCCTCTGTACCTCCTGCATAAACTACAAAAAGTCCAAAACTCGGCAGCACGCCTCATTCTGAAAGCACGAAAACGAGATCACGCAACACCACTTCTTCACACACTGCACTGGTTACCACCGGGTTACCTATTCAAGCCCGCATTGACTACAAACTGTCCACCCTCTGCTTTAACTTCTTTTCTGGCTCGTCTCCTGCTTACTTCTCTGAACTCCTCACCGTCTATTCTCCAGCAAGACAACTCCGTGCCTCTTCTGACTGTCGCATCCTCACCATTCCACACACCAAAACCAAAACATACGGACAACGCACTTTTACTTTCTGCGCACCCACACAATGGAATTCTCTCCCCTTGCACATCCGCCACTCTCAGTCACCCCAAGCATTCAAACGAGCACTTAAAACGCAGCTCTTCAAGAAATACAACCCCTGATTTTGTTTTCTCAGTCCATCAGTAGGCTACATGTAGTGTATTTGTTGTTTTAGTGATAATGTGATAATGTATATAAACATCTAGGGCTGTTTTCAGTATTGTTGATAACATGTTCTGTTTGATTAAGGGTATTCAGCTGGTATTTCCTTGTTTTCACTACCTATTTTATTCATGTTTTTATTACTTAGTTAGTGGAAGGATCTGTTGTAATGTATGTTTGATGGTGTATGCTTTTAATTAAGCGTTGCTGACTATGAATGTAGATGTAAATGCTTGTATAACTGTGTTTTAATTTTAAATGTGTCACGCGCAAAGAGCATAATTGTAAACTTATGATGTTGCGCTATATAAATTCTCATGTATTATTGTTATTATATAAACGTTCTCGGAAAATCTGTCTCTCTTTAGTAGTGGTTGCTTCTCTTTGTATGGTGTGTGTGTGTGTGTGTGTGTGTATGTGTGTGTGTGTGTGTGTGTGTGTGTGTGTGTGTCAGTGTATGTGTGTGTGTGTGTGTGTGTGTGTGTGTGTGTGTGTTTTTCACTGCGGCCGCGTATGTATATGTGTGGGTTCGAACGAAAGGAGGCAGAAAGAGAATTAAATTTCCAGCATATGATTTCTTTCAACCGCGCGCGGCGCATACGCACACACACACACACAAAAAAACAAGTCGAGTAAGGCGAAAATACAACATTTAGTCAAGCTGTCGAACTCACAGAATGAAACTGAACGCAATGCAATTTTTCAGCAAGACCGTATACTCGTAGCATCGTCAGTCCACCGCTCGTGGCAAAGGCAGTGAAATTGACAAGAAGAGCGGGGTAGTAGTTGCGCTGAGAAGGATAGCACGCTTTTCTGTACCTCTCTTCGTTTTAACTTTCTGAGCGTGTTTTTAATCCAAACATATCATTAACAGCTATTGTGTTTTCAGCGTAGCAATAGGGTCCGATATTTAGACGAGACAAGTATAATGCCGACGATACTTGTTTGAGTCTAAATATCGGACCTTATTGCTACGCTGAAAACACAATAGCGATTATATAGCTGTTATGACCTTGATTTGTTGTTCCAAACTTACAAAATGACAGTTTTTGCGTCGATGCGTTGATCTCAGGTTTTGATAGCAGACAAACTTCTTACGCGCATCATGTTCGCGCAGACATGCACACCGCTACACGCTTTCTGACTTTGGAAGTAAAACTGACTCCAAGTGCATTCGATTTCACAACACAGTTGCTGAAACAGCTTTTTAAGTTGTCAGTGTATGCTGTTGTCGATAAAAACATCGCCGTGGTACAGATGGGTAAAGTGGAACCATGCGTCTTTGTTATATTTACGGTGTGGAGTTACGAGATAAGAAAGTCGGCCATTTTCGTCAATATGCTTTTGGATATTGAGAAAAATGGCCGACTTCCGTAGCATTATGCTTTGATAATAGGAAGAGGCCATCCAATCAGAGCCCCCGAATTCCCCCACGTGTTCATCAGAATAGCTATATATCTATATGTTTTTTGAATCAGAAACCGACAAGGAATAAGATGAAAGTGTTTTTAAGTTGATTTCGAAAATTTATATTTTGATCATAATTTTTATATTTTTAATTTTCAGAGCTTGTTTTTAATCCAAATATAACATATTTATATGGGTTTGTTTAATCAGAAAATGACGAAGAATAAGATATTTTAACAAATATTTTTTACAATTTTCAGATTTTTAATGACCAAAGTCATTAATTAATTTTTAAGCCACCAAGCTGAAATGCAATACTGAAGTCCGGCCTTCGTCGAAGATTGCTTGGCCAAAATTTCAATCAATTTGATTGAAAAATGAGGGTGTGACAGTGCCGCCTCAACTTTTACAAAAAGCCGGATATAACGTCATCAAAGACATTTATCGAAAAAAAGAAAATAAACGGCCGGGGATATCATTCCCAGGAACTCTCATGTCAAATTTCATAAAGATCGGTCCAGTAGTTTACTCTGAATCGCTCTACACACACACACACACACACACACACACACACACTCACACACACACACACACACACACTCACACACACACACACACACGCACACACACACACACACACACACACACACACACATACACACACATACACCATGACCCTCATCTCGATTCCCCCTCTATGTTAAAACATTTAGTCAAAACTTGACTAAAAGTAAACAAGTCGCGTAAGGCGAAATTACTACATTTAGTCAAGCTGTGGAACTCACAGAATGAAACTGAACGTAGTCCGCCGCTAGTGCAAAAGGCAGTGAAAGTGACGAGCCTGTTTGGCGCGGCAGCGGTTGCGCTGTGCTTCATAGCACGCTTTACTGTACCTCTCTTCGTTTTAACTTTCTGAGCGTGTTTTTAATCCAAACATATCATATATATATATATGTTTTTGGAATCAGGAACCGACAAGAAATAAGATGAAATAGTTTTTGAAACGATTTCGGAAATTTAATTTTGATCATAATTTTTATATTTTTAATTTTCAGAGCTTGTTTTTAATCCAAATATAACATATTTATATGTTTTTGGAATCAGAACATGATAAAGAATAAGATGAACGTAAATTTGGATCGTTTTATAAAAAAATTATTTTTTTACAATTTTCAGATTTTTAATGACCAAAGTCATTAATTAATTTTTAAGCCACCAAACTGAAATGCAATACCGAAGTCCGGCCTTCGTCGAAGATTGCTTTGCCAAAATTTCAATCAATTTGATTGAAAAATGAGGGTGTGACAGTGCCGCCTCAACTTTTACAAAAAGCCGGATATGACGTCATCAAAGACATTTATCGGAAAAAAGAAAATAAACGGCCGGGAATATCATTCCCAGGAACTCTCATGTCACATTTCATAAAGATCGGTCCAGTAGTTTAGTCTGAAACGCTCTACACACACACAAACACACACACACGCACACACATACACCACACCCTCGTCTCGATTTCCCCCCCTACGTTAAAACATTTATTCAAAACTTGACTAAATGTAAAAAGAGGGGAAAAAATTGTTGTGAAAGACGAAGCCGAATGTGTTATGAAGAAGAAGAAGAAGGTTTTTTGGACTACCAACAAGTGACTGACAAAAGGGAGGAGGCGGGGAGGATTCTACGAGATTATGAGGCGCTGATGAGGAGGAACTTGGATACCACTGGAATCGAATGGAAGGATAAAGAACATTATGGAACTTACTTTGATTAAGTGCGCAGTCACTCATGACGTAAGCGTAGACGCTCATCGGACAGACGGAACTGTGTAGATCTAACCAGATTAGTGTCGATGTTTCCCGAATATTCTCGTATGTCCATTAACTATATAAGTAGGGCTGCGCACACGTATTGTTGTTCTTTACCAGTCTTGCACTTGTTCTTTCTTACACTGTGCTGAGAGATATTGTCACCGTTGTTCCAGCTGTTAATAAATCTACAGAACCTACACAACTCGTTGTGTCTCCTTTGCGACTGAGAGTGGCGAAAGGAAAAACACGACAGAGACAGTGGGAATAAATTTAGTTCAAAAGGCTTAAACCAAAACCAAAACAAACTGACAAAAGAGTCTTACCAGCAGGTGCTAATAACGCAAGAAAGTGGTGGCGGTACAAACACGGGTTTCAAGACAGACGGAAAGTCTATGTTCACTTATTCTCAAACCAGAAAGTCACTCTCGTTTTTCTACATCAAGCGTGTGATCGCCTCTGATGGGATTTCAACCCTGCCTACCCCCATCTAATGGATCTCTTTCCTTTTTGACTGTGATACCTCCGCCTGTGATATTGTTAACCTTCCAATGCCAAACTACTTTGTCGTTTTTTGTAAATAACTTGTTGAAACATGTTTTGTTTCTGTAAATAACGCTCGTCTTGTTTAACCCCAAAAAAACCAATGTGGCTTTGACATGTATTGTCAAAACGGTCCCAAGCCCGTGAAAACACAGAGGGAGGGTAAACACCTATATGCGACTCTTTAGACAGTCCAGTGAAAATGTAACACTTTTCTGGCTGACTATTGGGGTGTAAAGGTGACCAAAACAAAACAACAACAACAACAACAACAGACAGAGAGTCTCAACATCCACATCACTAACACTTGAAATACAGTATGTATTGCTCATGTTTAACATAAATTAGGACATGTGTGGACCAAAAACACCGCACTGCCAAAACCACAACAACAATACATTCAGTTCATTCAACCCAGGCAGCTAACCGCCACACACACACACACACACACACACACAGTCACTCTGAATGTCACTTTGATCCAAAATCAATCACACCCTGATTTCAATGAAAAAATGACAAGAAAAGTTCTCGTCATCTGACTGAACTAAGCACGCCGTAATGCCCTTTGTAAAGGACCACGCGTCACCTGCGTCCCGCGATACTATGATACTTCACACACACACAAAAGAACAATCTTCAATAGCATGGGGCGGGGCTTAGCACCGAGCCAACAGGTACAGGCGCATGAAATCACATTACAAAATATGAGCTCAATAAAACCGCTTAAACACAATCCCTCTTTATCACTACTTAAACACAGGCACCTTAACCTATAACCTTATGGACCCTACCCCTGCGCATTGCGCATTGCGAAAAAGGGGTAGTTTATACGTGTCCCTACTACTGATGAAACTGAAAAAGAAAAGCTTGATTTATACAGATCTATGCGAGGAATTGGTGGGAGTAAATTTTGAGACTCATACCTCTTCGTAACGTGTGTAAAATACGATTGCACATATTTGGGCACATCACCATGAACTATTTTAAGCATAAAGACAGCCTTATTGTATGCAAGATGGGTTTTGAGGGGAAGGAATTTAAGGCTGTTTAACTTCATTTCTGTTGCGTGCGTGTCAGTGTGTTTGTGTGTGTGTGTGTGTGTGTGTTTGTGTGTGTGTGTTTGTGTGTGTTTGTGTGTGTGTGTGTGTTTGTGTGTGTTTGTGTGTGTGTGTGTGTTTGTGTGTGTGTGTGTGTGTGTGTGTGTGTGTGTGTGTGTGTGTGTGACTTCATTAGGCCATATTGATACATAGCGTTCGAAAAAATAAATTAACTACCTCCCACTTTGAAAAGTACACCAAATCCTAGTCTACCGGCATGTTTGAAGAGATCTAAAAGAATAATTTTTGTTTCTGGAATGTTTTGCCCGGCGAAGCGGCGGCCAAATTAATGGCTTGAACATAAATTAGGCTATAACAGCTGAGTTGAGAGACCGGCATAAACATCTCGCCCAAAATCAAAGTGAGATTTTGACCTCAACCGTTTACACGGGAAGGACTCGCGCCTTGAAGTATTCAACTTACTCAGCGAATTAAACTACTGACGAATTAAACCCCCTCTGATAAAGGCCAGTGGGTCTTTGAAATGCGATGGATGCTCAAAGGCTCGAGTCGTCTGACCCCCTGACATAAACAGGATCTCCAGAAAGGATTTCGGGAAGCGTCACTTCCGTTTGAGACTCTTTGAAAAAGGAGGAGGTACAAGGGTTTGACGGGCAAAAATCGAACTCCAGTGTCGTCTGCCTGTCTGATCCTTTTTTGTGTTAATCCTCCCCTCCCCCCCCCCCTCCTCCCCCCACTTCGGCCACACTTTCCTATATCTTGCTGAGTCCTCATTCCTCCTATCCTTCTACCCCACGGAAAGAGAGAGAGAGAGAGAGAGAGAGAGAGAGAGAGAAAGAGAGAGAGAGAGTGAGACAACACAAAATCTTTATTATTGAGGGTAATAGATAAGCACGAATATATGCTTTTTTACATCGTTTTTTAAAGAGAGAGAGAGAGAGAGAGAGAGAGAGAGAGAGAGAGAGAGAAAGACAGAGAGAGAGAGAAAGAGAGAGCGAGAGAGAGAGAGACGGAGACAGAGGCAGAGGCAGAGGCAGAGACAGAGACAGAGACAGATACAGAGAGACAGAGGGGGACAGAGAGACTGACAAACATAAAGACAGAGAATGAGTGAGAGTGAGTATACGAACAAACAGATCAACAGAAGTAAAAAAAAAAGTAAATTGTAAGGGGCTTATTGTCCGTCAGGTCTTAATTGCCTATATTGGACATGAATTGGTTTATACGATTCGACTTTTACGCCCTCACGGCTTTTTGATGTTTGCGTGTTTAGGTGGTATCAGCCATCTGCACTTATGGTAGAATGACCAAGATCTTTAACGTGCCATTGTGGTGACACGGGGGTGGGAGATGGATACCGTCTCTGGGTCTGCACATAAAGTTGACCCGTGTCCGTCCCGACCCGGATTCGAACCAGCGACCTCTCGATCACAAGTCCAGTGCTCTACCACCTGAGCTACCCGGGCCCCCTCAACAGAAGAGCAAAAATACACCATATAACAACACCCATACAGTAGTCAACCCTCGCCCTCGCTGGTAAAATGCAGCCTGCTTTTAATTAATACAATACTCAAAATACATCAAATCCACGACACAGAATAAGAGCCTGGAATAATTAAGTTAGTTACAGCTCAAACTTTCATCACACCTACATCTTTAAAGGCAAAGCTAAACTATCAAGAAACAGAACTTTTACGGATTTTGAAATGCTTTTGGATTGTGTTATGTATAAAGCGCAACTGGGTAAACAAAAATTCAAAAATTTCACCAAAACAAAAAAAATCATGACAATTTTCCTGGAAAACAATTGGGTAAACAATCATTAAAGCTTTGTTTCAACACAGAAAAGTATGGATTTTGAGAGTTTTGAAATGTCTAAACAATGATTCTGTTGGTAACATCTGCACTTGGCTTGTGTAACAGATGAGTCCGAAAGACAGCCCAAAAAACATGCAGAAAAGAAAATAGCATTCTGAACTTTCGTATGAATCAAACCCAAAATGACATATGGACCTCATAGGCCGAAGGATTACTTTTACGAAGCAAACATTGTAGAAAATTAAGGGTTGAACAAACGTGGATCTTCTGCAGTGTCGCAGGAACAAAAGAAATAAAAGACAGAAAAAAAAGATTAAAAAAAATAGAAGAAAAAGTTTAAAGAAGACAAGAAAAAAAGAAAACAAGTCGCGTAAGGCGAAATTACAACATTTAGTCAAGCTGTCGAACTAACAGAATGAAACTGAAGTCACTGCATTTTTACAGCAAGAGCATATACTCGTAGCATTGTCAGTCCACCGCTCGATGCAAAGGCAGTGAAATTGACAAGAAGAGCGGGGTAGTAGTTGCACTGAGAAGGATAGCACGCTTTTCTTTATCTCTATTCTTTTTAAATTTCTGAGCGTGTTTTTAATCCAAACATATCACATCTATATGTTTTTGGAATCAGGAACCCACAAGAAATAAGATGAAATTGTTTTTAAATCGATTTCGGAAATTTTATTTTAATAATAAATTTTATATTTTTAATTTTCAGAGCTTGTTTTTAATCCGAATACAACATATTTATATGTTTTTGGAATCAGAAAATGATGAAGAATAAGATGAACGTAAATTTGGATCGTTTTAAAAACAAATTATTTTTTGTACAATTTTCAGATTTTTAATGACCAAAGTCATTATTAATTTTTAAGCCACCAAGCTGAAATGCAATACCGAAGTCCGGCCTTCGTCGAAGATTGCTTGCCCAAAATGTCAATCAGTTTGATTGAAAAATGAGGGTGTGACAGTGCCGCCTCAACTTTTACAAAAAGCCGGATATGACGTCATCAAAGGTATTTATCGAAAAAAAGAAAAAAACGTCCGGGGATATCATTCCCAGGAACTCTCATGTCAAATTTCATAAAGATCGGTCCAGTAGTTTGGTCTGAATCGCTCTACACACACACACGCACAGACAGACAGACAGACACACACACACACACACACACACACACACACACACGCACGCACGCACACACACACACACATACACCACGACCCTCGTCTCGATTCCCCCTCGATGTTAAAATATTTAGTCAAAACTTGACTAAATATAAAAAAGGGGAGTATTAAAAGGAAAGACTCCGGTTTAAAGATGACGATTGCTTTTGGGAATACAACCGTTTTTAAGGGGAAGGTCTAAGCAGGCACAGTAAGCCTCCCGTAAACCATCACAGAGCTCCCCGAGCGTCTAAATACAGTACAAGCATACTTCCATTTGAACGCTCACCGAACGGGAACATCCTGGCTGCTTTCTGTCGAGCGTGAGACATTTTCAAAGAATTTATTTTCGTAGACTTGTTCCGTTAACAACAACGGCGCCTCGTTTTTGCGCTAGACCTAACTTTTAAAATCTAAATAATAAATTGACAGCTTGTTACACAAACATTCTTTAATCATAAAAGAATTCGTTTTTCATCAAGACAAGATCAGAACAATTCGAAGTTGTGAAAGTTTAAAAAAAGAAAAGCCCGGAAGCAGGGTCACGCAAGGGTCGTAGCAGACGACGGCCGGTTTATCAGTGCAAATCGCCGTTCCTCTCAACAGTCAAAAGCCATCGCTAGAGTTCTTGTGAACCACAGCCGTTGTTTCGTGCATAAAAAAACCGTGCTATTGTAGATAAGCTCACGTCGAGTCGCATTCAAATGACTAACTATGACGACTGCATTGTGAAAAGGGAAAACTGGATCACACGGGTTCACGATGGCTCAGGGGTAAGATAAACCACGCAAAAATAAATTCTTTGAAAATTGTTCGCTCTTTACGGAGGGCACCTAGGATGTTCTCAATTGGTGAGTGTTTAAATGAAATGGTGTTTGTACTGTGTGTAAAAGCCTGACCGTATCTGTGATGGTTTACGGGAGGCTTACTCTGCCTTTAAGGGTTAGATAAACCACGAAAACTGGTGTGTGGTTTACGCGAGCTAAATAGCCATTCAAACGAACTGTGTCATTTAATGCTAGTACATTCTATTGCAAGTGTATTCCATAAGGTTAGAACTGCTTTTTTTCATGAGAAGATTTAAATCGTTCTGTAAACCATTTGAGACAGACTGGGGCTTTAAAACTGACGAAAATTGATGACTTCCCGGATATGAGAACCCGCATCCACATTTTAAACATTGTCGATTCACACACACACACACACAGACACACGCACATGCACACACACACACACATAACACACACACACACACCCACACACCCCCTCCACAAAAACACACACTCACACACACTCACACACCACCCTCCACACACACATACACACACACCACCCTCCACACACACATACACCACCCTCCACACACACACACACCCACACCCCCCTCCATACACACACACACCCACACCCTCCACACACACACACACCCTCCACACACACACACACATAACACACACACACACCCTCCACACACACACACACAACACACACCCACACCCCCCTCCACACACACACACACCCACACCCCCTCCACACACACAACACACACACCCACACACACACCCCTCCACACCCACACCCACACACCCCTCCACACCCACACACCCACACCCACACACCCCTTCACACACACACACACACACACACACACACACACACACACACACACACACCCCTACACACACACATACACACAATCAAAAAGAAAACAGCAACAACTACAAAACGGAAACAAAATCACCAAAACGAAAACAGAAAAACAACAATGAATAATTACAACAATATAATAAGAATGAGAAGGGGGAGGGAGGAGAGGAGAGGGAGGGGACAGGGGGTTATCAGGAGTTGAGGTGGGAGTGGAGGGAGTTCAAAGTGTAAAAAAAATGCATTGATACGCAACCCGGCCAGGGCATGAAATCCCCTTCGTCCACGCGCCGAGCACGCGCCTGCACTGCCGAGCCACACTTCCGCCAACGGTTGGGCCCACAGTTCACCGGCGCATCCAGTTATAGATCTCTAAAATAAAAGCGACAAAAAACGAGTGCATTCGGGAAAGGCGTAAAGAAATGTTTTATTCACCCCTATTTGTCCTATTTGGCCCCGCGTGGTAATGGCGTTAAAATTACCAGGAAGCAGCGCGTAGAGATTTTTGTATAATGTGTATTGCATTGTTGAAGGCATTACTGATTAGCGGTTGGGGTTGGGGCTGGGGGTGGGGGAGGTGTGGTGTGTGCTCGCCTTTGATGAAAACGATGATTGGTGAATGTGGGATAGTGTTGGTGTTCGTGGCGGTTTCGTTTGAAATTATTATTTTTCCGGAAAGGGGTGGGTGGGGTAAGTGGGTTGTTGGAAAGAAAGAAAGAGAGAATGCTTTATGTCAGGCTAAATTTTTCGCCTCTTAAGGACAAGATGTGGGTTATATGATTCGAGTTTTACCGGCGTCCCTCGCGGCAAGTGTATGTGTGTGTTTAGGTGGTCTTATACGTGCCGCTGTGGTGACAAGGGGGTGGGAGGTGGATACCGTCTCTGAGTCTGCACATAAAGTTGACACGTTGACACGTGTCCGTTCCGGCCCGGATTCGAACCAGCGACCTTTCGATCTGAGCTACCCTGTGGGTTGTTGGTCTGTGCTTGGCTTTGATGTAATCGATGATGAGGGAGTCCGGGCTGGTGTGATGGAAGGGGTGAAAGGGGGAGGAGGGAAGTGTAGGGATGGGGGGGGGGATAGATTGATCAGCACTGAATTGGGTCAACGACATAACACGTGTCCACACGATCGTCAAACAGAAAAGAAGACAGGATTCTGATAACAACTCTGTCGGGTTTGTGTGGATTGTAAAGGGGTGAATGCCCTTGCTTTTTACTCGGGACAAACAATGGAGGGGCCAATCACTAACGAGGAGTTTGTCGGAAACATGTTGACAGGCGCACGTGTGAAGTTTTTTTGTCAGAGGAAAAGCAAGGGTATTCACTCTTTCACAACCCATACAAACCCAATGGAGAGAGAGAGGGAGAGAGAGAGAGGGAGAGGGAGAGAGGGAGAGAGAGAGAGAGAGAAGCAGAGAGAGAGAGAGAGAGGGAGAGAGAGAGAGAGGTAGAGAGAGAGAGGCAGAGAGAGAGAGAGAGAGGGAGAGAGGGAGAGAGAGAGAGAGAGGGAGAGAGAGGGAGAGAGAGAGAGAGAGAGGGAGAGAGAGAGAGAGAGGAGAGAGAGAGAGAGAGAGAGAGAGAGGGAGAGAGAGAGAGAGAGAGGGAGAGAGAGAGACAGACAGAGAGAGGGAGAGAGAAATTTTACATGAGAGTTCCTGGGAATGATATCCCCGGCCGTTTATTTTCTTTTTTTCGATAAATACCTTTGATGACGTCATATCCGGCTTTTTGTAAAAGTTGAGGCGGCACTGTCACACCCTCATTTTTCAATCAAATTGATGGAAATTTTTGTAAAGCAATCTTCGACGAAGGCTGGACTTCGGTATTGCATTTCAGCTTGGTGGCTTAAAAATTAATTAATGACTTTGGTCATTAAAAATCTGAAAATTGTAAAAAAAACAAACAATTGTTTATAAAACGATCCAAATTTACGTTCATCTTATTCTTCATCATTTTCTGATTCCAAAAACATATAAATATGTTATATTTGGATTAAAAACAAGCTCTGAAAATTAAAAATATAAAAGTTATGATCAAAATTAAATTTTCGAAATCAATTTAGAAACACTTTCATCTTATTCCTTGTCGGTTCCTGATTCCAAAAACATATAGATATGATATGTTTGGATTAAAAACACGCTCAGAAAGTTAAAACGAAGAGAGGTACAGAAAAGCGTGCTATCCTTCTCAGCGCAACTACTACCCCGCTCTTTTTGCCACGAGCGGTGGAGTGACGATGCTACGAGTATACGGTCTTGCTGAAAAATTGCATTGCGTTCAGTTTCATTCTGTGAGTTCGACAGCTTGACTAAATGTTGTATTTTCGCCTTACGCGACTTGTTTTCTTCTGTTTTTTTCTGCCTTCTCTTTTGTCATCTTACTAACATTTGCATGTATGCAGCATGTGCAAGCAAATGTACTACTAAGACTCTGTGTGTGTATGTGTGTGTAGAAGTGTGCGTGCCGGCGTGCGTGTGTGTGTGTGTGTGCGAGCGTGTGTCAATGTGTGCGTACGTGCATGCGTGCGTGCGTGTGTGTGTGTGTGTGTCTGTTGGTGTGAGTGTGTATGTATGCGTGTTTGTGTGTGTGTATGTGTATGCGCGGGTGTGCGTGCTGGCGTGTGTATATTTGTGTGTGTTTATGCATGCGTGCGTGCGTGCTTGCGTTTGTGCGCGCGCGCGTGTGTGTGTGTGTGTGTGTGTGTGTGTGAATTCATGCGTTCGTGCGTGCATGCGTGTGTGTGTGTGTGCCGTTCGTGCGTGCGTATGCTTGTACTGTGTGTGCATATGTGTATCGTGTGTGTGTGTCGTGTGTGTGTGTGTGTGCTTGCTTGCGGACGGAAGGAAGGTGGTTAACTACGTGTGCACATGGGGAAGTGATGGGATGATCTAGAAACCTGTTGCAAATGCTTCCTGTCATCAAATAATGTATTGATTCCTCAAGCCTAGTTATCACGGCACACTTTACACCACCACCTGTTCAATATTGAACGAACGAAGTCATTGGTGTAATAAATTATACTTAAGCCTTTAGTCACACCCTAAACTGAAGTGTTCCACTTTTGAACGCATTTCTGCAACCAGTTTTTAAGTGTGACATAGTACATTTTGTTTGTTTGTTTGCTTAACGCCCAGCCGACCACGAAGGGCCATATCAGGGCGGTGCTGCTTTGACATATAACGTGCGCCACACACAAGACAGAAGTCGCAGCACAGGCTTCATGTCTCACCCAGTCACATTATTCTGAGACCGGACCAACCAGTCCTAGCACTAACCCCATAATTGCAGACGCCAGGCGGAGCAGCCACTAGATTGCCAATTTTAAAGTCTTAGGTATGACCCGGCCTGGGTTCGAACCCACGACCTCCCGCTCACTGGGCGGACGCCTTACCACTAGGCCAACCGTGCCGGTGACATAGTACATACTAGCAGACGTGCACACATGCATGATGGTAAACCCTTTTTTTATTTTTATACCCCCAGTATAGGGGTGTGTATAGGATTCGGTCGATGTGTTTGTTTGTTTGTTTGTGTGTTTGTGTTCGCATATAGATCTCAAGAATGAACGGACCGATCGTCACCAAACTTGGGGAACAGGTTCTATACATTCCTGAGACGGTCCTTACAAAAATTGGGACCAGTCAAACACACGGTTAGGGAGTTATTGGTGGATTAAGATTCTACAAGGACTTATAGAGGGACATATTAATGGTCAAAGGGAAATAACCTTCTCAGTTGGTGGCAGTGAGAATGGTAAGGACGGGGGTGTTTTTCCTACCTCGGAGGAATTTTTTTTTTTCTTTTTTTTATCAACCTCCTCTTTAATACTATTGTGACTGTACCGTTTTGTTTTGTAACAATTAAACGTTCCTATAGCCCACCACCAACCACAGCCGAACCACCGATGGTAAACACTATAGTGTTCATATCAAATGAACACTAGTACGTGTTTACCATGTTTGCTACTTTAAAAAAAAAGAGTAGAACTATAATTATGTCGTAAATCACACTGTGTTCAAAACGTGTTACAGAAATGTGTTTAAAAGAGGAACACTTTTTTTTTGGAGGGCAGTATAAAGCGTTCAGTGAAGTATACTAAGCTAATGTGCGTATTTCCTGATGTACAACCTCTCTGGGACGGCACACATGTGCATTTTAACAGCAAAAAAAAAATGTAGACATTAATCAGGGCACCTAGTGTATGAAAGGTAGGCGCTTCCAAAATGAGGCGGGGGGACAGGGGGACAGGGGCCGGCCGGGAGGGGGGGGGGCTGTTTTGGGTTCGAGGGAGAAGAAAGCTTATATGTTTCAATTATCAGAGTCGTAAATCTTCCCCTCTGCATGCACTTGTTGTTGACCCCTATAACGTTCTTTTAACCAAGAAAATCTTAAATCTCTCAAGACTCAAAAGATTTTAAATGTCCGTACCAAGGATAAGGAACATTATTGTGCAGTGTCGGGGTTGAAATCTCTACGATGAAAGCACCTTGATAACAAATACGTGATTTACTCATCGTTTGCCAAGCAGCCTTATCAGATCTATGCTATGTTCTTGGGGCCACTCGCCGCAGGTGTAGACACATATATTCAAGACTAGATGAATACCCGCTTCGCCGGGTAGCCGGCTTCGCCGGGAAGAAGTAGAGCCGAATACCCGGCTTCGCCGGGTGAGTGGCACACCGTACGCAATTGACGCCACACGAAGGAAAACTTCTAAAAATAGTAACGGGAATATGGATTGAGCGTTGTAGACAGTGACCTTCTAAAAATAGTAACGGGAATATGGATTGACGCCACACGAAGGGAGGGAGATAAACGCAAAACACTGGAGAAGATAAGGAAGAGTTACTGGGAATGGACCTGGGAAGATGAACAGAAAAACCAAAATCGGTTCAGCGCTGCGCGCTGAGAGCACGTGTTGAAAATTCTCATCGACCAGGTTGTGTCCGGGGTCTACCTGAATATGCCCACCAAATTTGAAGCAGATCCATCGAGAACTTTGGCCGTGCATCGCGAACACACACACACACACACACACACACACACACACACACTCACACACAAGTCGTATATATATACAGATAGAAGAAAACAGAACAGGCAGAAGACGACACTGAAAGAAAGTGCTTGGGAGAGTGAGAAGATTGAAACGGAAAGAGTAGCCGGTGCCAGAGCAAAGTATATGAACAGTGTAGCAGTTGCAACAACGACAGCAGTAACGTTTTCTTCGTCAATATAAACGCTGTCAACATCTTCGATAACAATTAAGTTTCTAAAAAAAACAATTTGAACATAAACATTCCACACACAAAAATTAAAAGAAAGCAAGAAAAAAAAGAGAAAATAAATAAATAAACGTTTCGGCCGCTGAGAAAAGGAGGCAACATGTGCACATCACTTTTGACCAAAACGGCCGCCGAACTACTGGTTGTATTCGTCCTTCTTTCGTCCGCTGAAGGACGAACTGTGGCCAAGCGGTCCGACGACAGACTGCCCGACTTGTCTGTGGTTTCCAGCCGGGTTCAGATCCTCGAGGCCACTTTGACGGCAGTGCAGAACAGACTGGGTGAGTTTGATGTTTTTCGTTGTCAACTATACTCTTACCTTATATATTAACGTTGGTTTTCTGCAGATGATAAGATAAATGTGCCTGCAAAACAAACAAACAAACACAGAAAAAAATCCACACAAAAAATCACAAAAAACAAACAAACCAAATAAACAAACAAACACGTGTGTGTTTACTGACCGATGTTTGTGTAATAGCATGCATTTCTAACATGTTTTGGTAGTGACGAAGTGAAAAACATACATTTATTTTGCGATTTTCTACCTCTATTTTACACAGGCGTGTTATACGGTGGACGACGTGACGAGCATTTCATGATTGTGTGCCTGACATCTTCATGTTCCAATCTAATTACTAATTCTGCTATTGATCTCCACGGGTAGGTCAACTTACTTGAACAATCTAAATCTGTCCATATAAATGAGTATCTTATGTATTCCAAGTCAGATGTAGTGGAGCTTCATAAAGAAGAAGAAGAAGAAGAAGAAGAAGAAGAAGAAGAAGAAGAGAGACCTTAAAGACCAACCAGAGTGCAAACTTTTTATTGTGCCACTGGAAAGGGCTTTATAACAGGACCGCAAAAATATAATTATATCAAGTTCCATCTCCTCCGATCGCGCGTAATTGGCTATTGAAAGTGCCCATTCTCACCTGTAATTAACTATAAGGGAAACAATCTTAAAATTTTGCCATCGCTTAACTCCCCTGGCTAGTGACGTCAAACGTGGAACACACTGAGCGAGTAAACATGGCGTCAAGCGATGCAGAGAGAGACGTTGCATTGCAACTCTCGTGTGAAAGCAGCGATTTCGACTCGGATTTAGAGATGAACGTGTTCCAAACACAATCACAATCTTGTGGAGCCCCTCAACCATACCAGTTTGAGCCTCAGATTTCGAGTAGCGACGATGATGGCAGTGAAGGAGAAAGACAGGCACATGACCAAGTGCCAAGTGCCCCAAGTCGTCTGAACTCGATGCATTGGTAAATTTCACACTGTGCGATTACTTACCATTTTGTGACACTGTTTGCTTACATTATCAGAGATTTTGAAGATCTGAACACAACAAAGCTAGGCATAGAATACCAACTATTGAAAGTTAACAATCACTGTCAACAATCAACTCAGTGTTCATTTCATGTGTTTATTTTTCATCAGTGCAGAACTTTCAATATATCATCTCCTCTGTGAATAGCAACAGCATCTTTTTTTTTAGTTTGTGGAATTGTAGTACTTGAGTTTGTTTCTTTTTTTTTCCATAGGATTGTCATGTTTGTGTGTCTTTGTATCACCAGGATTGAATGTGTTGTTGTTTTTTTTTGTTTTTTTTTTAATGGAAAGTTGCATGTGAATATTGAAGAACTGACCAAACACATCAGTGTTAAATTGAGCAACATGATTGGAATCAAATTTTTGCACACAGATGGGGAAAAGAATCAAACACAAGTGAAGTTGATTTGATTAAAAGAATATTTTATTGATCAAAAACCAAAACGCAGACTGACAGAGTAAGTAGATTTGTGCAAACAATTTTATTTTCCTCTCCTCTCCTCTTCTTATGCACTAGGTGTCATTGTGACAACTGTGAGCTCATGGACACAATCAAAGAATGTCGCTGTTGCACAGAAATGGAGCAAATGGAAGCCTTGATGAGACAAGGTGTGAACTGCATAACTCATCACCCAGGATTCCAGTCAGTGTGTCTGGATATCTACTACTTCGTACTTGCTACAGATGGTGCCAGCAACAGTATGGAAGAGATATAGCTGATGAAAACAGGTATATATATAATATATCAAGGAGCAAAATTACAAATTATGGTTCAATGTAATAGATTCATTTACATATATGTCACGCTACTTTTCCTATACTGTCACCTGGTTGTCACGACATATATATGTCGCGTTACTGGCTCAGTCTGTTTGGTCGGTTCCGATTACCTCCCATGAATGCGAAAACCTATATGATCGTTTTTCTTTATTTTTCTCCCTGTTAATTCACCAGTGGCTATGTAACCTGTGTTGCAGAATTGCACCAGTGTAAGGGTTTTAAAATAACATTTACACCCAAACCAAATGTCTTGCTGCAATGTAAATTTTATCATCGACACCATGTGATACAGTATACATGGGAAAGATGTCTGCTGCCTGATATTCATGCATTTTTAGTTTACTTGGAAAGTACTATGTACATGGACATTACATAGCATGCCTAATTTTGTCTGTGTGCAGTCGCTACCGCTGCACTGCATACCGTATGCTGGCAAAGTTTGCATGGGGATGGCTGGGCAAGGATGTACGAGTAACTCTCCCTGCTTCTGCTGTCAGGAAGATCCGGGAAACCTTTCCTAACGCTACAGGCAATTACACAGGATATTTGGAACCCGAAAACTAGTTCTTTTGACAGTTTACTATTGTGCCAGTAGATATTTTGAAGCAGTTGTGAAGGTTAAACATTCACATCTACAGGTCCTGACTACATGTGGTCGTATTAGCACCCCTTGTAGCTGTACCGAGACTTTAGTGCTCTGACTGCCTGTTCTTTGTTAGGCTTGGCATATTGTTCACAAAGGCGCGGAGGCAACTGCTTGATGAACCGTTCCATGTCTTGGATGCTGTGTGTGTAGAGGCCAAGTCCACCACTCGTTCCATCAGTCTCCCCACATAAGCTGCAAACAAATGAGAACTTTATTAAGTGACCCTCCACCAACTTTGAAATAGGCATACTCTTCTGTGGCTGTTAGTGTTACCTTCCCCTGCACTGTTGTATGGATTGCTCCTGTATGAATGTGTATAAAAATGGTTTCTCTTTATTTTCTTTGAGCAGCCAAAGAAAAAAAAATGTTGCAATACATTTGTGACATTGATTGCTATTTGTTACTCTCTGATCTCCATTAGGCAAAAAAAAAAAAATTGTCTGTTTCTGGTCACCTGACCGACCCTAAATTTCGGCGCCGACCCTAAACTTTTTTTTCCCAAACTCAAATTTTGTTGTTGTTGCTGTTGTGGTAAAGGACAGGGTGAGAAAATGAACAACAAAAACGTGTGAAAACGAAAGTCCGCTGACGATTTGTAAATGTGTTAAGCGTCTTGTCTCTATGTATAGTGAATCCAGTCTCTTTGCGCGATTTTTAAAGTTAGTTTTATTGGTCTACATTTGGGGTAAAAATAAAAAAATAAAAAAATAAAAATTAAAAAAATCCCGACCTACAGACCCTATTTTTTTTAGCCATGTTACCAGAAACAGACAATTTTTTTTTTTGTTGGCCTTAACTTAAATGTTTGGAAGTTATTCTTCTACATCTTTCATGCTTATCCAATGGGCCATTATTTTGTATGTACTTGCAAACCGAACAACACAAAAATAACTTCTGTACCAAAAGTCTGAGCTTGTGAGAGTAAAAGAACATTTACCAAAGGTGCAATCCACTTTCACTTACTGGATGGAATAGTCCTTCTTTGATTTCCTGTAGACCAAACTGTAGCGTTCCTTTCCGGTCTGGTCAGAAGCCTGCAGTCTGTTGTTGTTTTCGTTAAAATGCAGAGCAGCTATGATTGTCCTGAAACAGTGTTTCATTTGACAAGGTACAGTATTTTGTAATTGCAAGTTCCATATCTCTATTGCCTACCTGCTTTGACACAATTGTGGAAATTATTGACAGAGCACAACATACTGCAAAGAAATTCCTCTTAGTATCTCCAGCTGAAATGTGATAGGATGAGTGCACAATACCAACCCCCACACATGTACACTTTTGCATAGTGCTAGCAGGTATAGTGCTCATTTTAAGGCTTACTATCATTAAGCAAAAACTATCAGTCTGCTAAAGACATATCATCTGTACATTAAAAAACTGCAGATTATGACAGTTGATATTTGATATCCAGAAATAGTCTAAAGTCTAAAACTTTCCTGACTACTCTTGTGACGTCTTGTCTGAAAATAATTAATTGACCCACCACCCATACACACACACCATATATATATATATAAACAGGACCACCACCACCACTTTTTTTTAATAATTTACTTACTTTTCTGTGCAGCCTTTGGGGTGACTTGAATTTTCTTGTTTCTTTTTATCCTGCGGTGTGTCTGAAGTAAAATATTGTCACCAATTTATGCAAAAAATCTGCCAGAAAATGATGATAATACAATAACAGTTGCTCAATGGATAAGTTAGTAGAGTATTTCACTGACAGATCTAGATATATTTACTCATTCACATCAATTCGGAACAGCATGTGACACAAAGTGACAATATATATGTACATGAATACAATTACAGGGTCTGCAAGTGCAACACATGTATCCAATGACTTATCAATAAACACTGCTAAAATTAGAAACTCTGAATCAGATACAAATGTGTGCCAAAGTGGATCAGCCTCACATTTAGTAGTTACAGTGTCAGCTATAATATGCTTGATAAGAAGTGTGAATGACTAAGTACTGCAATGAATGACTGTGGGATTGGGAACAAGCAGATCTGTACTGTCTATACAATAAAAAAATAAAAAATAAAATGCAATGCCTACCTCTGTCTGAGTGCTTGCATACACTGGCGAAGGTTTGTCAGTTTCACTAGCTCCATCACAAGATCCTGACAAATCAGCTGTATGATGGTCAGATGGTTTAGGTTTTACATCACATTCACAAGGCCCAACTGCCAAAACATCTTCCAGATTCTGCAAGCACAATATTACAATCATTCTTTAGTCCTCTATTTCTGTATTTTTTTTAAGTTAAAACAATTTTAACACTCAAGAAAACAGAATTTTCTACTCAAAGCTTACAAATGTACTAAGTTTTATTCAGTGAAAGTTGACAAATGCAGCGCCCTTTTATAGAATTTTTCAATAATGGCATTGTCAGTGTCACTGAACCTATTAGTATTCTTCATAACCAGTGATGTACATTTTTCTAGCAGCCTTTAGGACAATTGTCCTGAAAACTGAAAATCAATAGGACACAGTGTCCTGAGATTGCAATTTCAATAGGACAAAAACACGACTCGTAAAACCGCATTTAAAAAGATTTTTCAGTTTAAATTCTCGGTTGACGTTGTTGTTGGTTCAGCTGAAGCCACAGTGGCTGGCGAACGCAGCATGGACATCAATGTCTGCTGATTTTTATCTGCTTTGAGCTTTTTTTTCGGACCCATGTCGTTTCTCTTTCGTTTTATTTTCGTTCGAACGCACAACGGTTTTTCCGGATATTATGACGAAAAGTAATGCCTTGCGCATGTGCGAACATGCACGGGTGGTTCCCATTGGTTTAAACGATTTATTGCTGAGCCAATGAATGCACTCGAGGCACCATATGGGTTCGGTTTTCTTTTTTATATTTAGTCAAGTTTTGACTAAATATTTTAACATCGAGGGGGAATCGAAACGAGGGTCGTGGTGTATGTGTGTGTGTATGTGTGTGTGTGTGTGTGTGTGTGTGTGTGCGTGCGTGCGTGCGTGCGTGCGTGTAGAGCGATTCAGACCAAACTACTGGGCCGATCTTTATGAAATTTTACATGAGAGTTTCTGGGATTGATATCTCCGAACGTTTTTCTCCTTTTTTCGATAAATGTCTTTGATGACGTCATATCCGGCTTTTCGTGAAAGTTGAGGCGGCACTGTCACGCCCTCATTTTTTAACCAAATTGGTTGAAATTTTGGTCAAGTAATCTTCGACGAAGCCCGGACTTCGGTATTGCATTTCAGCTTGGTGGCTTAAAAATTAATTAATGACTTTGGTCATTAAAAATCTGAAAATTGTAAAAAAAAATAAAAATTTATAAAACGATCCAAATTTACGTTTATCTTATTCTCCATCATTTGCTGATTCCAAAAACATATAAATATGTTATATTTGAATTAAAAACAAGCTCTGAAAATTAAATATATAAAAATTATTATCAAAATTAAATTTTCCAAATCAATTTAAAAACACTTTCATCTTATTCCTTGTAGGTTCCTGATTCCAAAAACATATAGATATGATATGTTTCGATTAAAAACACGCTCAGAAAGTTAAAACGAAGAGAGGTATAGAAAAGCGTGCTATCCTTCTCAGCGCAATTACTAAACCGCTCTTCTTGTCAATTTCACTGCCTGAACGGTGGACTGACGATGCTATGAGTATACGGTCTTGCTGAAAAATGGCATTGCGTTCAGTTTCATTCTGTGAGTTCGACAGCTACTTGACTAAATATTGTATTTTCGCCTTACGCGACTTGTTTTCTTCTTCATCCAACTTGAGGATAAATTAATTCAAAGAATCAGATCCCATATGGTGCCTCGTTCACTCAACAAACTGGTCACACGCAGTGCATACTTTCGCTTGGCAAAACCGAAACCAGCTTTCCTCACGCAGTGTTTACTTTCGCTTGGCAAAACCGAAACAAGCTTTCCTCTTGAAAATTAAACAGTCCGCATGTCCGCTTCATTGTCAAAAACGATCGGACCCTTGACCACTTCTTCTGTAGGTTAATCGGACCTGTGTCCTGCTGGGGTTAAAGCTATAGGTCCTGGGGAAATTGGATCGGTCAGAGACCGGAGACCGACTAAAATGTACATCACTGCATAGCAATACAATTTTCCACCTTACCCTTTGGTGTTCCCTTTTGGCAAAGGCTCCTCTGACTCGAACACTGCTTTGGAGCCACAATGGCAGAGCAAATTGGCGCTGTAACTGCCGTTGTTACTTGTGTCACAGTGCTGCTGGCTGTGGAGACAGATGCCACGCCCACGGTACTCGAGCAAGTCACCGTTGTGACTGTTGTTGGCGCCAGACGATGCGGTTTTTGCACTGTTGGCACTGGTTTATGGTTTAAAACCATCTTCGCTTTAAGTCCAAAACTTGCAGCCAGTGCAATCTTTCTTGGATAGCAATCCGTAGTGAAGTGCAGACTGCATATCCGTGAGTTCTGGTTCGGCGTACCAAAACTTGGTCTGAAATCTGCTCGGCAAGTTTGAACGAATTTAATCCACTGTCGCCGAGTTTCTGCATCAGTAGGAAACTGATGCAATGTAAAACCATCAGCATGCTTGCTGTTACACTCCGCAACTGCACAGTAGTAACCGACTTTCCTTCGCCGTTTGAAAGGGGGAACGTCTGTTTCGGTAGAAGATACAACCGCAGAGTTACAACCGTCCGCCATGATGTTCCACGAGTGACGTCACTGGCCTCAGGGCCGCCCGGTGCAGTTTGATCAGGTGCGCGAAATCGGATTTTATTAAATAAAAAATCAGCAACACAAAATTTTGCAAAATCGTTTTCGGAATATTAACCTGGGTTGTGACACAAATGTTTTGAACAGAAAAAAGTTTTGCTCTCTGGTTGGTCTTTAAAATCGAGAGAACACTTCAGGTTTTGTCGGTTTTGGCATGGCATCTTTTTATATTTAGTCAAGTTTTGACTAAATATTTTAACATCGAGGGGGAATCGAGACGAGGGTCGTGGTGTATGTGTGTGTGTGTGTGTGTGTGTGTGTCTGTCTGTCTGTCTGTGTGTGTGTAGAGCGATTCAGACTAAACTACTGGACCGATCTTTATGAAATTTGACATGAGAGTTCCTGGGTATGAAATCCCCATACGTTTTTTTCATTTTTTTGATAAATGTCTTTGATGACGTCATATCCGGCTTTTCGTGAAAGTTGAGGCGGCACTGTCACGCTCTCATTTTTCAACCAAATTGGTTGAAATTTTGGTCAAGTAATCTTCGACAAAGGCCGGGGTTTGGTATTGCATTTCAGCTTGGTGGCTTAAAAACTAATGAGTGAGTTTGGTCATTAAAAATCTGAAAATTGTAAAAAAAAATAAAAATTTATAAAACGATCCAAATTTACGTACATCTTATTCTTTATCATTTTCTGATTCCAAAAATATATAAATATGTTATATTTTGATTAAAAACAAGCTCTGAAAATTAAAAATATAAAAATTATTATCAAAATTAAATTGTCCAAATCAATTTAAAAACACCTTCATCTTATTCCTTGTCGGCTCCTGATTCCAAAAACATATAGATATGATATGTTTGGATTAAAAACACGCTCAGAAAGTTAAAACAAGTCGCGTAAGGCGAAAATACAATATTTAGTCAAGTAGCTGTCGAACTCACAGAATGAAACTGAACGCAATGCCATTTTTCAGCAAGACCGTATACTCGTAGCATCGTCAGTCCACCGCTCATGGCAAAGGCAGTGAAATTGACAAGAAGAGCGGGGTAGTAGTTGCGCTAAGAAG
This sequence comes from Littorina saxatilis, assembly GCF_037325665.1. Taxonomy (NCBI): domain Eukaryota; kingdom Metazoa; phylum Mollusca; class Gastropoda; order Littorinimorpha; family Littorinidae; genus Littorina; species Littorina saxatilis. The sequence goes on along the minus strand of NC_090253.1, from coordinate 22,006,690 downwards.
GATAGCACGCTTTTCTGTACCTCTCTTTGTTTTAACTTTCTGAGCGTGTTTTTAATCCAAACATATCATATCTATATGTTTTTGGAATCAGGAACCAACAAGGAATAAGATGAAAGTGTTTTTAAATTGATTTGGACAATTTAATTTTGATAATAATTTTTATATATTTAATTTTCAGAGCTTGTTTTTAATCCGAATATAACATATTTATATGTTTTTGGAATCAGCAAATGATGGAGAATAAGATGAACGTAAATTTGGATCGTTTTATAAATTTTTTTTTTTTTTTTACAATTTTCAGATTTTTAATGACCAAAGTCATTAATTAATTTTTAAGCCACCAAGCTGAAATGCAATACCGAACCCCGGGCTTCGTCGAAGATTACTTGACCAAAATTTCAACCAATTTGGTTGAAAAATGAGGGCGTGACAGTGCCGCCTCAACTTTCACGAAAAGCCGGATATGACGTCATCAAAGACATTTATCAAAAAAATGAAAAAAACGTTCGGGGATTTCATACCCAAGAACTCTCATGTCAAATTTCATAAAGATCGGTCCAGTAGTTTAGTCTGAATCGCTCTACACACACACACACACACACAGACACACACACGCACACACACGCACATACACCACGACCCTCGTTTCGATTCCCCCTCGATGTTAAAATATTTAGTCAAAACTTGACTAAATATAACTAAGAGAGGTGCAGAAGAGCGTGCTATCCTTCTCAGCGCAACTACTCCCCCGCTCTTCTTGTCAATTTCACTGCCTTTGCCGTGAGCTGTGGACTGACGATGCTACGAGTATACGGTCTTGCTGCGTTGCATTGCGTTCAGTTTCATTCTGTGAGTTCGACAGCTACTTGACTAAATGTTGTATTTTCGCCTTACGCGACTTGTTTACATTTAGTCAAGTTTTGACTAAATATATACAAAAATGGACTATATTCTATACAAGAAACACTTAACAAGGGTAAAAGGAGAAACAGAATCCGTTAGTCGCCTCTTACGACATGCTGGGGAGCATCGGGTAAATTCTTCCCCCTAACCCGCGGGGGGGCTCTGCTCGCTGTGCAGATCTGCTCGCTGTGCAGATTTGTAACTTGTTATCAATTAATTTTCTACATTGTCTGTAAAGACAATGATTTATAAATAACAAACTTCCACTCTGCAACAAAAAAAGCTCAGAAAAACAGCCAGGCTGTTAGTGTTTTGAATTTGCGAAAATGGAGGCGTTGTTTATTCTATTTATAATTCTGGTCAGATCTGAGATGGTAATCCAAATTGCTAACGCTGGCAGAACCGTGCCTAGACTGAGTACACACAAACAAGAACGATTACAATTCTTCGCTCTCTGTTGTTAATAATTCAGACTCCAGACGCTTGGTGGCAAGCCGCATTCCCTGAACATACTGCACAACGGTCACTCCACTGGTCACGTGTTCGGTGACGACGCCACTTCCTTCGACATGGCAAGTACCCTGGAGGTCATTCACGCCGCCAAGGGAGACAAGTTCTGGGTCACTTCCGGCCAGGACGGTGACTTCCGGGGCTCTGGTGTCACTCGTTTTTCCGGTTTCTTGATTCAGGCTGACTAAGGGTTGGAATGATTACCGATAACATTCTTTTTCTTTACTTAAAATTTTTATTTTGAGCTTTTTGGATTCTACATGGTTAAATCTATCTGAATTTAGATACGAAAATAATGATTTTGTGAAATTACAAAAACAAAAAACCCTGTCTGATTTGAATTCCCCTGAAATTTGTAAAGTAAGAAAATAGATTGACTTTGGGGTTGAATTTAAAAAACAAATAATTTCTTTCTTTCTTCCTTCATTTGTATATCATTTTGTGCATGTTGCTAAACATTCCTTGTTCCAGTTCATGACATTCAAACCCACATTTTGTCAACAAGTTCCAGTATTCCCCTTGTCCTAATTAACATTAACATTCATCGGCAAATAAAAGGAGAGATGACAGAAAGAGAAAGAGGAAAATCAGCAGGGAAGAGTCCTGTCCTCTTCTTTCTGATGTTCTTGTTCTTCTTTCTCTTTCTGCCATCGCTCCTTTTATTTCCTCAACTGCGAAGAACATGTGTCAAAACACGTGTTCGTGTTCATGTTTGATTGTCCATGTTTCTGGTGAGTATATTTTCATTTTTATCTTGTCCTAGTTCTCATCACCTGCAGTGTATTGTTCCTATTCTATTGCCTCACTGAGCAAATCTCATTTTCTGTTCATTTCTTTATTTGGTGTTTAACGTCGTTTTCAACCACGAAGGTTATATCGCGACGGGTTCTGTTCATTAGGCCAACCAGAAATATATGTTGGTTTAGAGTAACATGACCAAAACAAATGGGGTCGGTAGGTCGGCTTTTTTTTAATTTTCAATTTTTATTTTTAGTCTTGGAATGGTTCGCAAAATGTGCCAGAGGTTGTGTTTAAAAATAAATTGTTTACAAATGAAGAACAAGTTTTAGGGTCGGCTGGAAAAAAATAGGGTCGGTCGGGTTACCCTAAACCAACATATTATATGTTTGTTTGGCCTTATCTCATTATTGCACGTATTTGTTGGTTTTTCTACATCAAAGATCACCAAGTCAACGCACAGGTGAATGTTTTGATTTGTCCACGATTTAACATTCTAATAACTGACTGTCTTGTTTTTCTAATTTTTGAAAAGAACAAACTGAAATATTCCAGATGAGTTAGGCTTATAGACAGGGACGTTATTTTGTACGATTGTTCATTACGTGGTATACAAAGTTCAGATGTCTAATGAAGGGTACTAGCGTAGTTGCTTATGTTGTCAATCTCTCTACATGTTGCAATTGAAATCTGAATGAGACATTTGCTTAAGCCAGTTAGGTTTTTGGAAATTAGAAATTAATAATCTTAGTTTGAACCATGCACCACACCAGATTTAAAGTGTATTATATTAAATCTGAAGCATGGTTTATGTCAATTTCTGTTCTTCGTACAAACCGTAACTTCTCTGGTACGTATTGGACATAGCGTTTCTCTCTCTCTCTCTCTCACTCTCTCTTCTTGTGTGAATGAATGTGTGTGTGTGTGTGTGTGTGTGTGTGTGTGTGTGTGTGTGTGTGTGTGTGTGTGTGTGTATGTGTGTGGGTGGGTGGGTGTGGGTGTGTATGTTTGTGTGTGTGTGTGTCTGTGTGTGTGTGTGCGTGTGGTTGTATATGTTTGTGTGTGTGTGTGTGTGTGGGTGTGTGTGTGGGTGTGTGTGTGTGTGTGGGTGGGTGGGTGTGGGTGTGTATGTTTGTGTGTGTGTGTGTGTGTCTGTGTGTGTGTGTGCGTGTGGTTGTATATGTTTGTGTGTGTGGGTGTGTGTGTGTGCGTGTGTGTGTGCGTGTGTGTGTGTGTGTGTGTGTGTCTGTCTGTCTGTCTGTCTGTTTAATGTTTAATGCTCCATTAATGGTGTTGCCTTGCTCGTGTCAGTCTGCCTGCTAATTGTCCTGTGTTCTATGGCGATAAATACATTTTGATGCGCACCATTAGCTACGTTATAGCACGGACCTACATTCTAATGGATGGCTGTCTCAGTGCGCGCTCTCTCTCTCGCTTTGTCAGGCAGTGAGAGAAACGAGGTCAAACCAACTGCTGGGGATCGATCACATCCGGTTTCAATTCCACCAGCAATGTCGTCTGCAAAAACTTCAACGTCGACGACATTCTTCGGGTAAAATGAAAGCTATTACTATGTTTTCCGCGTATTACTTATGAACTGTTGATTTTATAATATTGAAAATCTTTTTGCTTACGTTTTTATATTTAGTCAAGTTTTGACTAAATATTTTAACATCGAGGGGGAATCGAAACGAGGGTATGGTGTATGTGCGTGCGTGCGTGCGTGTGTGTGTGTGTGTGTGTGTGTGTGTGTGTGTCTGTGTGTGTGTGTAGAGCGATTCAGACTAAACTACTGGACCGATCTTTATGAAATTTGACATGAGAGTTCCTGGGTATGAAATCCCCAGACGTTTTTTTCTTTTTTTTGATAAATGTCTTTGATGACGTCATATCCGGCTTTTCGTGAAAGTTGAGGCGGCACTGTCACGCCCTCATTTTTCAACCAAATTGGTTAAAATTTTGGTCAAGTAATCTTCGACGAAGCCCGGGGTTCGGTATTGCATTTCTGCTTGGTGGCTTAAAAATTAATTGATGACTTTGGTCATTAAAAATCTGAAAATTGTAAAAAAAAAATAAACATTTATAAAACGATCCAAATTTACGTTCATCTTATTGTCCATCATTGTCTGATTCCAAAAACATATAAATATGTTATATTTGGATTAAAAACAAGCTCTGAAAATTAAATATATAAAAATTATTATCAAAATTAAATTGTCAAAATCAATTTAAAAACACTTTCATCTTATTCCTTGTCGGTTCCTGATTCCAAAAACATATACATATGATATGTTTGGATTAAAAACACGCTCAGAAAGCTAAAACAAAGAGAGGTACAGAAAAGCGTGCTATCCTTCTTAGCGCAACTACTACCCCGCTCTTCTTATCAATGTCACTGCCTTTGCCATGAGCGGTGGACTGACGATGCTACGAGTATACGGTCTTGCTGAAAAATGGCAGTGCGTTCAGTTTCATTCTGTGAGTTCGACAGCTACTTGACTAAATGTTGTATTTTCGCCTTACGCGACTTGTTTGTTCTCCCTGTCGCCGTAAATACTCGCTTTGTCGACTGTAAGTTGTGCAACAGTACACTTGCAGACTTTCCTACTCCTAGTCTACTAAACTAGTAGTTTGCAAACTTTGGCTTGTTTGTGTTCTCATTAATAGCCTTTTTGTTTTCAATTCGTATAACAACTATGAATATTTCATAGACGGGTTTTTTTCCCTCACAGGACGAGGATGAATTCGATCTGACAAAATGATGAAGAAAGGGGAAAAATGAAGATTTTTGCTGTGTTTGTTGGGCCAAATTTTTTTAAGTCCAAAAAAGGTGATAAATATTCATAACAAATTCAGTTTTGGGTCTTTTTCAAATCTGTTTCATGCATCTTTTCTGTGACCATTGTGGCTATGCACTGACACACAAAAAAGTGGAGAAAGGGGAGAAATGAAGATTTTTTCTTACTACATCACAGTCAGGGATTGTTGACATGTACATTGTCAAGAGGTCAAAACAAATTTTAAAAGCTGTTGGACACTGCACTCGTGTTGCTCTAATCAAGGCGAGTCTGGAACAATAGGTCCACCCCACCAAAAAGTCAACATGGAATTAGTTATGATTTTTTTAGCCTTTTGGCTTGGGTACGGCCAAGTCAAAAAGGTGAGAGGGGTTACAAATAGTCATAACAAGTTCAGTTTGGGGTCTTTTTGAAATCTGTTTGATGCATCTTGTCTGTGACCATTGTGGCTATGCACTCAAAGTCAAAAAAGTGCAGAAAGGTGACAAATGAAGATTTTTTCCTTCTTACAAGACAATGTGTGATTTGGCACATTTTGCCTCAGTCTTTATCAAGAGCCTGTCTAACCCACTTTGAAGCTGTTGGAGACTGCAGTAGTGTTCCTTACATCAAGGCGAGTGCACAATGGTGCATTTCTACCCCCCCCCCCTAATGTTCACTTTAATATCAATCAATCAATAGATATTCAGTCACAGTTTAACTAACTCATTCACCCTCATCACTCACTCATCCATCCATCACAACAATACTGTTTGATGCACACGTACACTGCCTGCCTTCCGCACTGGGAAGCCGCTTCGCTTCGCAACAACAACAACAACACTGAAAACTCGCCGGGAAATACCCCCACGTACCACACGTGTGCTTGTTTCTTCCGACTAATATCAATTTTGGGAAAAAAGGACAAAACTGGATGAAAAATTCTACGGCCCCAGCAATCTCATTACTCTGAAAGAGGAACCGGAAGTGGCTGGTCCCCATGTTTCGAAGTTGACCGATATTCCCACTAAAGTGACCTAGATCCAAAGACAGCCATCCATTAGAATGTAGGTCCGTGGTTATAGCCTTAAAAGTCTGTTTTTGCTTTTGTGGAACAAGACCCAATCGCGAAATTTGTCTGAGTGCAGATGTGTCACTGCGTGTGTGTGTTTGTGTGGATGCGTGCGGGGATATGTGTGTGACAGTGTGTACGTGTGTGTGTGTGTGTGTGTGTGTATGTGTGTGTGTCTGGTGTGTGTGTGTGGGTGTATGTGTGTGTGTGTTTTGCGGATTGGATGTGCGGATGGATGGCTTGGTGTCGCTGAACAGAAGAAGTCTTCATGGATGGCCTGCTTTCATGTAATTACAAAACTAAACGAGACTAAAGCTTTCTTTGTTGTGCACAGCTTGGCCCTGGTTTATGTGTCTAAAATAACTACTTGCAATCTGGTACATACAAACATAAGAATAATTCATTCTGTTTACATGACCGCTAGATTGGCAAAAAAGGGCTCTTACGTTTGATCATACTACACTCAACGCCATTCAAGTTTAGGCAATTAAGCTGATGTATAGCTAATTAGGCTGCAAAGGTGCAATTTTCACCATCCCCTTAAAGCAGCCGGCTTCACATAATAACTTGTTTTTTTGGTATAGGGGTTCTTCTTCTTCTTCTGCGTTCGTGGGCTGAAACTCCCACGTACATTCGTTTTTTTGCACGAGTTGATTTTTACGTGTATGACCGTTTTACCCCGCCATTTAGGCAGCCATACGCCGCTTTCGGAGGAAGCATGCTGGGTATTTTCGTGTTTCTATAACCCACCGAACTCTGACATGGATTTCATGATCTTTTCCGTGCGCACTTGGTCTTGTGTTTGCGTGTACACACGAAGGGGGATAAGGCACAAGCAGGTCTGCACATAAGTTGACCTGGAAGATCGGAAAAATCTCCACCCTTAACCCACCAGGCGCGGCCGGGATTCGAACCCACGACCTTCCGCTTTGGATGCCGGCGTCTTACCACCAAGTCATTGTGTTTGGGGGTTCATAAGCACCACCCTTCGCAGGGTCGCCCTTTGCGATAACGCCAATTACGGTCGACGGTATTCGTCGTCGTCAGCAGAAATGACGACATCACAAACTGATGAAACAAGGGGAAGGGCTCCTAATATGGACCACTTTTTGTTTCATGCTGATAACTAGCTTGTTTTCTTGCGGAGAAGTTTCATTTTGTGTTTGGTAGTCCTTCTCTCTTAGGTTAACCGTCAGAGTGAAATAGCTTTGATAGACATTCAGAAAAAATTAAATAAAGAAAAAATCTCAAAGGGTCCATATTAGGAGCCTGGGCGCCTAATATGGACCAGTGAAGCGGCCCGTTCACGAATCACTGTAAAAAGCCCCCTATATTTCAAAATAACATGATACAACTTAGTGTACAAGTCAGCCTAATTAAAATATGCTCTAGATTTGTATCTGTTTTGATGAGAGCATTATTTGAAGCACACCAGAAAACTAAAGAAGCTTATCAGAAACAGAGTGAAAATAAGTGAAATTATCAACTTCCACGAAAAGAAGACTTTTTGTTGCATTTTTTTTTTAAATCTCGAGGGCTAGTTATATGTTATTTCCAGCAAGCTTTTGAATGAATTAATGAAAAAAGCCTTTAGCTTTTATTTTCTTCGATTTGTTGAAGGTGGTCCATATTAGGGGACTCGCACATACTTTGAGATTTTGCTATTATTTTTTGTTTGCAGTAGAAACTCGGGGTCAACACTGCTAAAATGTAACAAATACGGTTTTAGCTGTCATATATTGCAATTTTTGTGTGATAAAAGCTTTGGCTGTGGACAGAAACGAGTCCGTTTTAGGCGGCAAATTTAGAGTGAACGCTGCCAAAAGTGAAAAAAGAGAAAAAGCCTAACGGTTTTGAGATTTCTGTTTCTGCAACTGTTTTGACATGTGCAAGTTATCCAGAGAGGGTGAATACAGCGAATAAAACTGATTTGAGCGCTCTAGCGCCGTTAGTTTGTCAGAACAGAAGGTGGTCCATATTAGGAGCCGGTCCATATTAGGAGCCCTTCCCCTACTATCGTGACCGAATAACGGAAACCCAAAGAGAAGGGTGGCACTGAAGTAGGAAGTAAAAAAAAGGTCAACATCTGTAAAGACCTTTCAACATCTTCCGATAAACTGGGACGGCGGGAAAGGAGAAGAAGAAACTGACACATAAAAAATACGGTCAAGCCTGCAAGGAACGTGTGATCTTTTTCACATGGGGTTGAAAACTTGCCTCGTCACCAGGAAGTAAAATCGCGGTCTGTCATTGACACGCTCAATCAGCCAATCGGCGAACGGGAGACACAAATAGTGACCCAATCGATAGTGTGCAAACAATGGTGTCTTGTGGACACGCTCAGGCCGGAGGTTTCTTTTTATCTCCCTTTTCTTGAACTGTTTTTCAGTCTCTCTCTCTCTCTCTCTCTCTCTCTCTCTCTCTCTCTCTCTCTCTCTCTCTCTCTCTCTCTCTCTCTCTCTCTCTATTCCAAAATGAAAGATTTTCGCTGTGAGTCAATGAGCGACTTATGAGCCTTTGTTTCTTTTTACATTTAGTCAAGTTTTGACTAAATGTTTTAACGTAGAGGGGGGAATCGAGACGAGGGTGTGGTGTATGTGTGTGTGTCTGTCTGTCTGTCTGTGCGTGTGTGTGTGTGTAGAGGGATTCAGACTAAACTACTGGACCAATCTTTATGACATTTTACATGAGAGTTCCTGGGAACAATATCCCCGGACGGTTTTTTCATTTTTTCGATAAATGTCTTTGATGACGTCATATCTGGCTTTTTGTAAAAGTTGAGGCGGCACTGTCACACCCTCATTTTTCAATCATATTGATTGAAATTTTGGCCAAGCAATCTTCGACGAAGGCCGGACTTCGCCGGGTATTGCATTTCAGCTTGGTGGCTTTAAAATTAATTCCACTTCTCGTAGTTTACCGAAACTACGTGATTTGTGAGATGCGCACACCGCCGGAAACACGCCATTCCTTTACGACTTCCGGCCGCCATAGCAGCTTCTCCAAAACCTGTCTTACTTTATCAGGTTAATCCTTCCTTTTAGGGTCCTTTTTTCCTAACTTGACTGATTTATTCCTTCGGTTAACCATTTGTTTTGACCTTCGGTAAGTCTATTTTCCTTATTTGTTGTCGCAAATGCTTAGAATTGGTTCGAACAATGTTGGACAGCACTGAATCAGTGCTTGAAGTCCAAATCCACGCGGATGAAGTGGATCAATTGTTAGACTTGCCTTGTTCAAGTCAAAAGGACAAACATGTGTCAAACAGAAAAGAAGGGAAGAAAAAGGATAAGAAAAAACCTCGGTTAGAGGCAGTGACCATTCCAATCAGCGATTGGAATAACATGAAAAAACAAAACGACCGTATCCTAGCGCTGCTAGGTCAGGGACAAGGCCAGATCGAAGGCGAATCGCCTGTTAATCATGATTCGAAGATGACACAAAGACAAAAGCGAAAAGCAGAGTCACAAGAGTCTGGAGACGAATCTGATTCGTTCGAAGATTATGATGATCAAATAGAATCGATGATCAAAGTGAAGAAAGGTGAAACTTGTGGCACTAGTAATTCTGACACAGAAATGGCAGAAATAGAACAAGAGTTCGACAATGCTGAAAAGCTTGCACCAGAAATACCGGAAGGTATCGCGAAGCTGGTTGATTCTTTCTTTCTTTATTTGGTGTTTAACGTCGTTTTCAACCACGAAGGTTATATCGCGACGGAGCTGGTTGATGAGACCATGGCAAAAGGTCAAATTTCAGAAGAAAAAAGGAAAGAAAAAATGAACAAGTATGCCAGACCTAAAAACTTGAAGGTTGTTGTTCCAAAGGTCAATCCGGAGATATGGTCAATACTTGACCGTCCAACAAGAGGTGCAGATTTGAAACTACAGCAGTATCAGAAAGCGCTGTGCACAGCGACCTATGCACTCACTAACATTATGGCAAACCATACTGAAAAGTGAATCACCCGAAATTCGGGGACTCATGAAAGGTGTAGCAGATTCTATTGCACTTGTACAGAAAACAAACCATGATCTGTCAATCGACAGAAGGGGGAAAATCTCAAATGCTCAACTGAGCATGTTCAGAACTCAAAAGAAAGAAGAGGGTGACCATAAGAGAACTGGCACAAGTTATAGGCCAGTTGGTAGCAACTTTTCCAGCTGTTCAGTGGGGCCCACTGTTTTACAGGAGTTTAGACAGACTGAAATCCACATCGTTAAAATTTTCTGCAGGAAATTTTGAATCGCTGACAAGCTTGACAGATAAGACAACAGAAGAACTAGACTGGTGGATTGAAAATTTAGATTCATCTTTTTTTCCCCATTGAAAAAACTAATCCTGAAGTTGAAATCCAGACGGATCCTGCAAGCTCAGGTGGTTGGGGAGCTGTTTGTGGTCAATTTAAGACTGGAGGGCGATGGTCCAAAACAGAAATGAATTTGCACATCAATGTTCTGGAAATGATGGCAATTTTGTACGCTTTGAAAAGTTTCAAAGAAATGATCACAGGAAAACATGTAAAAGTCTTGACAGACAACACATGTGCAGTCTCCTATGTATCCAATATGGGAGGATCGCGTTCTCCAGATTGCAATAACGTTGCAAAACAAATTTGGATGTGGTGCAAGGAAAATGGTATTTGGATATCAATTTTACATATCCCATGAATACTGAATACAGAAGCTGATGTTTTGTCAAGACAATTCAATGATCGTACTGAGTGGAAATTGAATCATGATATTTTCTGCAAATTAAAAGATCGTCTGCTGAAGCCAGACATCGATCTATTTGCATCACGATTACATTTTCAGATGAAACCATTCGTGTCCTGGATACCAGACCCAGAAGCCTTAGCCATTGATGCCTTTACCCAAGATTGGTCAAAATGGTTAATATATGCCTTTCCGCCTTTCAGCTTGCTGCAGAAAGTGCTCAACAAATGGCAGCGCGACAGAGCGGAAGGAATCTTGATCGTTCCAAAGTGGCCTACGGCAGAATGGTACCCCCAGATGTTGAAAATGCTGACACAAGAGCCTGTTCTTCTTCCAAAGGGAAAGCTTACCATCCATCTACCACATACGCAAGATGTGCATCCGCTCCTCAGGACTCTGCAACTTCTGGCTTGTCGCTTATCAGGAAATCCCTCGAAGCAAGAGGAGTTCAAGGTGAGACTTTCCAAGTTATCTCCGACCAAACACCACGTAATAACTAGGTTAATTTATGCACTCGCGTGAACAAGAAACTGTCGAGCTTCACAGATGTCGTCGTTGGGTAGTTTTGGGTTTGTTTTACTACCATAGGAGGATTTTTGAACTGTAAATGCACTCAGCTGCAACAAAAACGCAAAACGAAGGCTGTGAGCTGCACTGTGCCTTTAATTCTGTGAGTTCCACAGCTTGACTAAATGTAGTAA
>NC_090253.1:21965019-21995074 GCF_037325665.1 Littorina saxatilis | reverse complement strand
TGCTTCACCGCTTTGTTCTCTTTTCTAACCCGATACAAGTGAGTCATTGCAAAATATCATGATAACCACCCCGCTCCTCATAATGTGCACGTGCGACTGACGCAATTCATGCACAGCAGTGACATAGATTATGTTTGGAGTGTGGAGGACAACACCGTCACGATGTTTAAAGATGGCTTCCTTTCTACGTAATCTATCAAGCATCAGTGATAAAGATTTAAAAGAACTTTTTTTAACGTTTTCATTACTTCATTGTCCGGAATTGCTCTACACACACACACACACACATACACACACACACACATATACACACACACACACATATACACACTGCACGCGCGCGCGCGCACACACACGCGCGCGCGCGCTCACACACACGCACACACGCACACAAAAGCACACACCACCACTTTCGTCTTCATTCCAGGTTCAAGAGGATTGATGAGTTCAACATAAACTGTCTGCAATGTCACTGCTACTGACGCACAGAGAGAGAAGGGGAGACAAACAGAGAGACGTACAGATATAGAAAAACGGAGACAGAGAGAGAGAGAGAGAGAGAGAGAGAGAGAGAGAGAGAGAGAGAGAGAGAGAGAGAGAGAGAGAGAGAGACAGAGAGAGAGAGAGAGAGACAGAGAGAGAGAGAGAGAACTTAAAGATACTTTCCTTCCCGTGTACATTACCATGTACTGTATCATCAATAATGATAAGAAATGGCCCAGTTTTTCACAAGCGGACTACAGTCATCTTGCCGTAAAAGTACACATTCTGATGACATGACCTGGTTGATTATTTCCCAAAGCATTTATTTTCCCATCTTCATGTTTTATCTCAAACGATAAAACCGTCTTGATCATGCACCACAGCTTCTTTGATGTAGAGTATACGTAAAACAATGTCTCATCTCTCACTGCCCGAACTGAGATACGAGGGTGGATTGCTTTGGGGACAAAAGTTACACTCGCTACAGAGTGCGTTCGCACCCTTGGCCTCTTGAACAATGGCTTGCAAAATTATTGTCTGGCCGCCAGCAAGCCATTGGCCGACCTCGGTATCACTTTCGATCAAAAGATGAATAAAATCACACCGTGCCACCACACCCCCACCCCTCCCTCCCAATTAAGACCCCCCCCCCTCCCCCAACGTCCCTACCCGAAAATGCAATACAACTTTATCTTCGTGGGAGAAAACTTCCAATAAATAAAGCGTGCATATACATATGACAAAAACAAGACAACTCAAGATAATGATATTTAAAAAATAATTTATTTGTGCAAATGTCTTTTTCTAGGCAAAGCTTACGAATTACCATAATCTTCTAACATAAACGAAGTCTTTTGCAGATGATACCAGTCAGACACCAACACTCATTTGCAAAACACTTTGCAATAACAATGTGACAGCGGAAACGATATCTTGGGTCGCGCCTCAGCTACTGCCAAGAGGCTTTCTTTGCAGCTCCTGACAGTCAGTGGGTAAAGCTTGAAAGAGTAGAAAGAGCCTTTCTCAAAGTGGCGCTGGGGGTCCCCAGATCGACAGTCTCCACTCTACTTTACCAGGAAGTGGGATGGCTGGCACTGAAAGAGGAATGCCACCTCAGATGTGCACAACTGGCTGTCAGAATACACTGTGTCCCAAACACGGCAGTGGAAGTATTTACCCCAGACATGGGAGATACCGACCACATGCAATACAACGCTCTTCAATCCAAGACTCATACTCGACAAGCGCTTAGAACTGTACCCACGGAATACGCGCTATATAAGCTTCCTATTGATTGATTGATTGATACATACCAAACAGTGCTCCCAATATACAACCATGTGAAGGGCATATGGGAACAGAGTGGCCTGTCCAAGGAAAAGCTGGTTACAGGTGGTACTCTTCATTACCCTCCATGGCTGCTTGAAGCCCCAAATCTGATCATGGACTATGGAGACGGCCTCAAAAAGGCAGAAGACCCATTGCTGCTAGCCACAGTTGCAAAAGAAAAGATCGATCAACGATTTAAAAGCCACCTACAGGTCTTCACAGATGGTTCGATCCTGCAGTCAGGGGAGGCTGGGTGTGCCTTGTCGATTCCTGGACTTGATATAACACAAAAATACAAGCTAAACAAGGGGATCAGCATCTTCTCTGCAGAGTTATTTGCTATCTACATGGCCTGCACACTGATAAACGATCTGCCAACCCCACCTCTGGGGGTGGTCATCCTTACGGACTCAAAATCCTCTTTGCAAGCACTTGCATATGGCACCAAGAACAGAGGAGAGAATGATGCAAACTGAAATTCATTTCTTAGCCCACCAAATTATGACAAAAGGAACAGACTTTTCCCTCGTGTGGCTGCCATCCCACACAGGAATCCGGGGAAATGAAATGGCGGCGGACAGAGCAGCAAAAGCAGCGGCTATGTCAACCATGCCAGTGACAGACATTCGGCTCTCCTGCCAGGAAGCCAAACTGCTGCTAGCCAAGCTAAAAAGAGAGGAAAGAGAGCAGACACTGTCACAAACATGTGAAGAGAGAGGATGGATACACCTCCCCTACAATAGGAAAGGGCACCACCTCCCACTCCCCCCGAGACCCATGAGCCTGTTGCGTCGCTTGCGCACGGTCAGCAGCCGCATCTACTGGGACAAGGTAGTCTGTCAGTGTGGCAAGACTGGACACCTCACACACGTGTTTGAAGGTTGTGACACTCTCAAGGAAGAGATGTCTAGTCTCATCCGCTACAGAAGGGAGAATGCTCTCAGTCTGGGAGACTTTCTCCGCCCACACCCATCACTCGGAGAGAAACCGATGATGGTCTTGGTCACCAATCTGTTCACCTCAACTGTTGCGAGCTGGTTCTAGTGTGCTTGCAGCAGACCCAGCACAGCACAGATCCATTTCTGGAATCTTAAGCTAAATGTGTCCCAAGACACACATTTTGTAGTCCTGGCATCCTGAAAGGCAGAGGCCCCAACCTACAGGTTTGCTTCCATACCAAAAACGCCTCCAGACACGGGAACTTGGGAGCAGAGGCAACAGCTCCGCTTGAACCTCAGAAACCAAATGTGCCTCCAGACACACAGATCCCTTAGACGGCCGTGGCTGTGGCCTCTAAGGTTCTCTTGTACCAAACCGCCTCCTGACTCTGCATCAGATTGATTGCGCTGGCATCTGCTTACATAGACCCACATTAAGTCACCACCGAGTGGTAGACACAGACGACATTTTGGTAGCACTGACTGCCAGCTTCACGGTAATGCGTACCCCTAGCGCGGCTCTGCATGGGTGGGAATGTTCTGAGCAAAACACTATGTGTTACTCCATACCCCCCGCCCTCCATGGAACTTCTTGACCCCAACAAATTGGGGGGGGGGGGGGGGAGTTTTCCCAGTCGGTAGAGACGCTGGCATGGCTTTAAAACCGGTTGTTACTATCAGCGTGGGTTCAACCCCCAAGTTCGGCTCAGGATGTGTGTCCCAGAGTCAACTCGGTGTCCGAACACCCCCGTGTGCACGCATGCGCACGATAAAGATTACAGGGTCACAGCGAAAGCCTCAGGCCTTGGAAACACGAATACATGCATGCAAAAATATGAAGCCCGGGTGTCCGTTCGGCCAACAGCCAATAAAGTAACCATTTCAGCACTGACCCAAGACGACCCAACCCAGTCCCTAGCCCATTAATAATAATAATGATAATAATAATAAAGATAGCTTATATAGCGCCGCTTCACAAATTTAACTATGCTCTTAGCGCTGTACATCGAGATATAACAATTTCAATAATATAAATACAAAGATGATATTATCATAATACACATTTACAAATATCACTCACGTGCATACATCCTCGTGCACACCACGCGCATACACACTCCCACTCATTAGCAAGTGCTTCCATCCCCCTGGCACTGAGATGTTCATATACCCCCCCGGACAAGCTCACACCATGTCCGTCTCCTCTCTAGACTGTACATACACTCAGCAAGAAAAAGAAAGACTAAATGCAAATTTCATACACAACCCTATGGCTCAATCAAAGCTGAAGCAACTATACAAAAAAAAAGACACACTCAAACAACGAATCTAACTTCACCTCTAACAGTCTATAAAGATGGCAAGGACAATTTACAAGGATTCGCGAAAAAGGTGCGTTTTAAGGGAACTGCGGAAAGAGTCCTTAGAAGCAGAATGGCGAACGGAGGAAGGGAGAGAATTCCAGACAATGGCAGCCGCAGAAGCAAACGAGCGATCTCCAAAAGAAGGCAAGCTTCGCTCGAGAGTTTCCAGTTTGCGACTGTCAGCGCGTGAGCGGAGGTTGTAGTCAGAGGGATTGTCGTATGTGACGAGCAGTTCCTTGAGGTATTTAGGACCATCTTCAAATTTGGCAGAGAAACAGATACAGGTCTCCTCTAGCAGCCGGCAGCCATACAAAGCCGGGTTTTCCCGTGTAACATGCCCCTAATGGCTTTGCCGTGAGGACGTAAAATTTACATTTTCTCTCACGATATCTTGGGTGTAAGAATTCAAAAGGCATGTCACATGGTGTTCCAAGTTTTTAAGAAGTACTGGCCGCGTTAGAAATTATCTACTGACCCTCGTATCTTTGTGAAACACATGTATGGCCTCTGTAAAGTAAGACGGTTACACGTACGCAATGTATTATGTTGTCACTGCAGCTGTCTGATGCATTAACATGCTGATGCGATATGATATGGTCCACCAGATTTTCTCAGTTAGAGAGAGAGAGAGAGAGAGAGAGAGAGAGAGAGAGAGAGAGAGAGAGAGAGAGAGAGAGAGAGGGGGCGGGGCGGGGAGATGAGATAAGATAAGATAAGATAAATCTTAATTTTTCGAGGGTAATGCTAATAGAATAAGCATTTTCAAATATTTTGCATCCAGCT
Organism: Littorina saxatilis; assembly: GCF_037325665.1. Taxonomy (NCBI): domain Eukaryota; kingdom Metazoa; phylum Mollusca; class Gastropoda; order Littorinimorpha; family Littorinidae; genus Littorina; species Littorina saxatilis. The sequence continues at coordinate 21,990,177 of NC_090253.1, read as the reverse complement.
CTCGCTGAAAATAGGGGGAAAAAATGTTTAAGACATTAACCGAATTAACAAATAACCAACTTAATTAATATTGATGAACTTGAATATGAACATTACAGAATTCAATAAAAGATGTTTTAACATAGAAGAAATCGAGAGTACTAAATTCAGAAAAACATTTATAATTCTTCTTATCAATGTACGTGTTCAGAAACAGATCTGGATTGAGTAAAACAGCGACCCTGGTCTCTTTCAAAAAACAGACAGACAGACAGAAAGACAGACAGACAGACACACACACACACACACACACACACACACACACACATACACTCACACACACACTCACACACACATACACACACACACACAGTGAATAAGACAGACAGACATACATACAGATACTGAGATAGACACAGACACACAGAGACACACACACACACACACACACACACACACACATACAGTGAGACAGACAGAAAGACAGACAGACAGACACACACAGACACACACACAGACAGACACCGACACACACACACACACACACACACACACACGCACACACACACACATACACACACATACGGTAGATCTATCTTAATCAGCAGTACATCTTAGTCAGTCTCGCCTGATATGACAGGTACGTACTATATCTTTACCGCATAACTGTCATTCCACGTACTCTCACCTCTCCATTAACCATCACTGGCCTTGCTTGACTATTTTAGGTTAATTTATTCTACATCATTAATATAAGATAAGAGTCCTAACTCTTGCCCCCAAAACTCCTTGACACCAACCCCCATTATGTAGGCCCTCTCTCCCTCTCCCTACTTTTGTGAGATAATCACATCTTCTTCTTCTTCTTCTGCGTTCGTGGGCTGAAACTCCTACGTACACTCGTGGTTTTTTGCACGAGTGGAATTTTACGTGTATGACCGTTTTTTTACCCCGCCATTTAGGCAGCCATACGCCGTTTTCGGAGGAAGCATGCTGGGTGTTTTCGTGTTTCTATAACCCACCGAACTCTGACATGGATTACAGGATCTTTTTTGTGCGCACTTGGTCTTGTGCTTGCGTGTACACACGGGGGGTGTTCGGACACCGAGGAGAGTCTGCACACAAAGTTGACTCTGAGAAATAAATCTCTCGCCGAACGTGGGGACGAAGTCACGCTGACAGCAGCCAACTGGATACAAATCCAGCGCGCTACCGACTGAGCTACATCCCCGCCCATAATCACATCTAAAAACAGTCATGTAAGTAAGAAATGACCCCACCCGCCCTCTTCTCCATACTTATGTAAGATAAAACTGGGCGGGGACGTAGCTCAGTTGGTAGCGCGCTGGCTTTGTAGCCAGTTGGTCGCTATCAGCGTGGGTTCGATCCCCACCCCACGTTCGGCGAGAGATTTATTTCTCGGAGTCAACTTTGTGCAGACTCTCTTCGGTGTCCGAACACCCCCGTGTGCACACATGCGCACGAAAAAGATCCCACGTTCACAGCGAAAGTCTCAGGGCTTGGAAAACACGAAGACACGCATGCATCATCTCTCGTCTCTGATTATCATGATCGTATTTCGATACTTTGACGAGACAAACCCAATGCTGGTGTGTCGAAGAAGACAGCCACAGCGGGCTTGTTCGAATCACCATATCTTCAGCGTATTACCAATGCCTTTCCCAATATAGACCAGTTGGTCTAAGAGGACGTTAAACCCTAATAGTCAGTCAAGATAAAACTGAGTCACCATCATTCAAGCTACAACCCGTTTCGGGAAAACAGTTGGGCTCGCCTTCTAACATTTGGCAAGGCTTTAACATGAGACAATCATTATCAACCTTCCACTTGGAGACACACCATAAATTAACATCATGACTGTTTGTGTCTAAACCCTCCTAAAACAGTTTTGAGTGTGTGTAGAGAGAGGGGTTCCAGTTATGACATTTGTCTGCAATTTAACAGCTCTGCGCTCAGCCGTTCGCCAACTGGCATGCGTACTATTTATTTATTTATTGATTTATATGAGAGATTAAAAAAGCGCTTGACGTTCTCTAAGCGCTTTACATATCAATTCCTGCCGTGTGAGATGGAATTCTTTACACAATATATCACGCATTCACATCGGCCAGTAAATCTCAAGCCATTACGGCGAATATTGACTTTTCACGGCCTATTATTCCAAGTCACACGGGTATTTGGTGGACATTTTGTTTATCTATGCCTATACCTTTTTGCCAGGAAAGACCCTTTTGTCAATCGTGGGATCTTTAACGTGTACACACCAATGTAGTGTACACGAAGGGACCTCAGTTTTTCGTCTCATCCGAAAGACTAACACTTGAACCCACCACCTGGGCTAGGAAAGGGGGAAGAAAATTGCTTACGCCCCGACCCAGGGTCGAACTCGCAACCGTATATTTTCTGTGATATATTGTATGCTATGATATTTTGCAATGATGTTTAGCCATAGTTCGTTATACGCGTAGGTGTGCGAGAATATGTAAGCGCAGTGCTTTAAAGATGTCCATGTGTGAACGTGTAAGTGGGCGTAGTCGAATGTCCATGTGGGAGTGGAGCATATAAGAATGCCCATGTGTGAATGTGTAAGTGGAGCGTATAAGAATGTGTAAGTGGAGCGTGGTCGAATGTCCATGTGTGAATGGGTAAGTTGAGCGTATACGAATGTCCATGTGTGCGATGTGTAAGTGAGACATGGATGTGTTCATGTCTGAATGCGTAAGAACAATGCAAGGAATGTCCAGAGAGGTATGTGGGAGGTGTTTCTATAACCTGCCCTGTTATATAGTGCTATATGTTTTATGTAAAATCAATGTCTTGTTTGTATTATTGTTATGTACCACGCCTGAATTTCTCTATGAGATAATAAAGTATTCTTATTCTTATTCTTATTCTTATTCTTATTCTCTCGCTTACGAGGCAAGTGCACTTTACCACTCGGCCACCCTTTCCCCTCAAATTGGCTCATCCGGACTTAGCCGAGAAATGGGAATGTTTTGAAGAGTAAATTTGCAGATTGACACAATAGTAGCTCTCGTGAAATTATTTCAGAAAAAAAGCCCAACTGTGCACAAAAAGCCTCCAGACTGCTGATTCTTATCATGAGTCCAAGTGGAGGGATGGTCTTATTCCTTGTAGAAGCCTGGTCAGATCTGAGAAGGTGAGCCGCGTCATATATACACGGGAAGGACTGTGCCTTTAACTTAAGATGAGAGTCTTAACTTCCGCCCCCCCCCCCCTCATCCCCAACGGCAACCCTCCCCCCCGCCCCCCTTCAGCCTAACACACACACACACACACACACTCACACTCACATACATACACACACACTCACACATACACACACATACACACACACACACACACACACACACACACACACACACACACACACACACACACACATACACACACCACCCACTCCCCTACAAAGTCCCCTCTGCTTCTCACTAGTATTTTAAAATGATTATATTGAACAACATGAATATAAGATGGTATCTACCCTCTGCGTCCCCCCCCCCCCCCCCTCCATCTAACTCCCGTCCAGCCTCAAATCCAGCCCCCCCTCCCCCCCCCCCCTCTAAGGTCGCCTCTCCTTCTCCCTATTATATTTAATTAATAAGATTACCGTATTCAACGTCTTTTGTATCTGAGAGGATATTCCTACCTTCCACCCCCCCCCCCCCCCCCCACCCTAGCGCACGACCTCACAGTTACCTCAACCACCCACGCCTATTCTCTTTTTAATTTTTTGTTTTTAATGAAGATTATCCTATTCAATATCATTAATATAAAATAGAATAATTATATTCCCCTCATCACCCTGTCTTCTATGAACAGTTATTTTGTCAGAATCATTGATGTAAAGCATAGAATATATCACCTTTTTCCCCACTATTTTGCTATATACATGTACCTGACTGCCCCAGGGGTATGTACGGAGCCTGGGCTCCCGGCTGTGTTTTTATATTTAGTCAAGTTTTGACTAAATATTTTAACATCGAGGGGGAATCGAAACGAGGGTCGTGGTGTATGTGCGTGCGTGTGTGCGTGCGTGTGTGTGTGTGTGTGTGTGTGTGTGTGTGTGTGTGTGTGTGTGTGTGTAGAGCGATTCAGACTAAACTACTGGACCGATCTTTATGAAATTTGACATGAGAGTTCCTGGGTATGAAATCCCCGAACGTTTTTTTCATTTTTTTGATAAATGTCTTTGATGACGTCATATCCGGCTTTTCGTGAAAGTTGAGGCGGCACTGTCACGCCCTCATTTTTCAACCAAATTGGTTCAAATTTTGGTCAAGTAATCTTCGACGAAGCCCGGGGTTCGGTATTGCATTTCAGCTTGGTGGCTTAAAAATTAATTAATGACTTTGGTCATTAAAAATCGGAAAATTGTAAAAAAAAATAAAAATGTATAAAACGATCCAAATTTACGTTTATCTTATTCTCCATCATTTGCTGATTCCAAAAACATATAAATATGTTATATTCGGATTAAAAACAAGCTCTGAAAATTAAATATATAAAAATTATTATCAAAATTAAATTGTCCAAATCAATTTAAAAACACTTTCATCTTATTCCTTGTCGGTTCCTGATTCCAAAAACATATAGATATGATATGTTTGGATTAAAAACACGCTCAGAAAGTGAAAACAAAGAGAGGTACAGAAAAGCGTGCTATCCTTCTTAGCGCAACTACTACCCCGCTCTTCTTGTCAATTTCACTGCCTTTGCCATGAGCGGTGGCCTGACGATGCTACGAGTAAAATGGCATTGCGTTCAGTTTCATTCTGTGAGTTCGACAGCTACTTGACTAAATATTGTATTTTCGCCTTACGCGACCTGTTACATTCTTCCAAACCTCTGACAAGCTTCAAGCACACACTGCATGCTTCCACATTTTCTGAAAATATATCGGATGAGAATGTGCATTCATCACTTTGTTCGAGATTTTAAACATAGCTAGTTTAAAACCTCCCTATGCGCCCACAGCAGTGTATGTCTCCATAATACAGAAATAAGGAGAATATTTGCAACAGATACCATTTTCGAAATCATTTATGAAAGATCTGAGCATTTAAATGCTACAACTGCTACTGCTGCTGCTACTAATACTAAACACGAAGTGCTCCTTCTCACAAGACCTTACGACGATGCTCAACTTTTAGGTATATACATACATGGAAAAGAACAGTGACAACTTACGAGTGAAAGAAAATGTACCTCCCCGCTCCCACTTTTGACAGAAAACAACATTTTTGTTGATTATTATAATCAACGCCCCGAAGTAAGTGTTCCTACCCCATCCCAACCCCAATCTTTTGACAATGTCGTGTCCACCTCACCCTCTTTTTTCGTTCTCTCCCTCGGCTATTCTATGGATTATTCAACCTCGCGCAACAAGACAGTTTGGCCTTCACCCCTACCCACCAACCACACCACCCCCCCCCTATCTCTCCCTCCCTCCGCCCTTCCCATCTCTGTGGCCTGTGCTCCAGTCATAGTTCCAGTGAACTCCGTATGAACCTGTGGTCGCAGTCAGCCCTGTGGAAAGATAGGCTGCTGACACAGGCGCTTGGTACTAATGCGATTTATTTTTGTTGAATGTCTCGATGGGATCATGCTGATGTTTTGATGGGATCTGTGCAGTGATCCACGTCCATAGATCCACAAGGGGATATGTGAAGGTGTTTAAATGACCTTTGGATCCTTGGATCTATTCCATTGGCATACACTGGAAAATTAAATGTGTATGGATCAAAATGATGATGAATCCAAAGATGGATGGATCCAACAACTTATGGATCCAATGTCTTATGAATCCAAAACGGGATCTGTCAAGGAATCAAATGACCCTTGGATCCAATGACCATCGGATCAGAAGGCATATATATATTGTAGAATCCAAGGATTGTTGACTGCAGCTATCGATCAATCCGGGGTCAATCTTTCCAAAACGGGATCCGTGCAAGAACACAATTTACTTACCATAGAAAAAGTCGCCCTTAAGTATAATTACTGTGACTATCGATCCAAGGGTTAATCAAATCCAAGAGTTTGGGGACCAAGGGGATGCTGGATGCTGGATACTGTACATTTCAGGGCGGGGATGTAGCTCAGTCGGTAGTGCGCTGGATTTGTATCCAGTTGGCCGCTGTCAGCGTGAGTTCGTCCCCACGTTCGGCGAGAGATTTATTTCTCAGAGTCAACTTTGTGTGCAGACTCTCCTCGGTGTCCGAACACCCCCGTGTGTACACGCAAGCACAAGACCAAGTGCGCACGAAAAAGATCCTGTAATCCATGTCAGAGTTCGGTGGGTTATAGAAACACGAAAATACCCAGCATGCTTCCTCCGAAAGCGGCGTATGCCGGGGCTGCCTAAATGACGGGGTAAAAACGGTTATACACGTAAAAGCCGTGGGAGTTTCAGCCGATGAACGAACAAACAAACAAGTGTACATTTCAATGAACACTAGGATCACACGCACATCCCACTCCTCTCACCCTCCCCCAGCATTTGGGATCAACAAAGTATTGGATTCACCGACATTTTTCTTTTAGTGTTGACTGTTGAACCCATTGACACCAGTATCTATGCAACGACCGTTGTTGAAGTTTCACTAGGTTTCACAGCGTTACAGGGTGTCCGGCTTCTGTAAGACGGCTAGGATTTATTCGTGTGAAGAAAAATACTGGTTTGGAAAATGACCAGAAGCGCGATCCCTGCGCCTGCCCATTTCAAGCGCCTGTGCAAGGATGGACCGAAGGGGGGTTAGCCGAGGTTACGAAAAGCTAGTGAAGAAAGAGAGGGGTGGGTGGGGGTAGGGTTAAGAGTTTGAGGTGAATCCGACGGGGGGGGGGGGGGGGGGGGGGACGTTAAAAGAGAAAAACGTCTTCTTATGAAGCTGACACAACAAGGTCTTGTGTCAGTGATTAACAGCTACTTCGCAAGCTCTGAGGGGTGACTGTAACCAACAACGCTTGCATGAATGTCGACCTGTGGTGATTCAGGATTTCGCTGTTAGACAGTTTTTGGGATAAAGCAAAAGGCGGCTAGCTAGGGCTAGTTATAGTAGAATGTGTGTAGCAGACACCATCTTTGTGAAACACAGACAGACATATATATAGAAGGAGGAGCAGGAGATGCTATTCCATGTTTTCAGCTGCCGTTGGCCCTCCCAGAGAGATAGAGAGTGAGAGGGGGGAGGGAGAGAGAGCCCGGAGAGGGGGAGGGGGGGGGAGAGAGATAGAGGGGAGAGAGAGAGAGAGAGAGAGGGGGGAGCCAGAGAGAGAGAGATTGAGAGAGAGAGAGACTGAGAGAGAGGGGGAGAGAGAGAGGGGGAGAGAGAGAGACAGAGAGAGATAGAGAGAGAGGGAGAGAGAGAGAATGAGAGAGAGAGAGAAAGAGAGAGAGAGAGAGAGAGAGAGAGTATATTTTAAAATAACAGAGAACGAGAGAGACTGAAAGAGGAGAGAGAGAGAGAGGATTCAATCCATCCCTAGCGTAATGTGCACAAGGAACTTAGTCGATAAATATCGACAGGGGGCGGACAAATGGTGCTTCACAGATCAGCTGACAGGCATTCATTTTCTGCAATCTCACTGCACACCTCTTCCAAAAGTGGAACTGTCACCTGTTGACATTTAAAAACACATGTAAATGTACACACAGTGACACAATAAAAAATCATGCGTAATGAGAATTATCCAAAAATATTATATGATGCACTGGTATCAAATGTGTTATGGTATTTTATGTTATCACAGAATCTAAGTCTTGAAAAATACACATGTTCACACAAAAATATGGCAAATACCACATGAGACTGAAATATACACAAATCTGCAGTAACTTGACTGAGAAATCACAAGCGGGTGTAGTTGTAGGCATCACAATCACAAGACAAACAAATTCTGCCTTTATGTTTAATATTTTTCAACAATAAATGTTGCAAATGTAACGAATAACTTCTCACCTTTTGTGAAATAATACTTTGAGCTTGACACACTTCTGACTGTACAGGGGTTTTCATCAACAACAAAAGTGGTGCTTGCTTCCTGAAACAAACTTATTCAATGATGAAAAGAACTGAATGTGGCAGTGTTCAAAGTGATATTCAAACTTGTATACAACTATCAGTACCTATACTGTAAAACGAGAAGGCTATTGGCATGCTCGTCAATCAGTATGTGTCATTCAGTGTTTTGTGCTGTAACAATGAAATGCAATCAATGCAAGTTCTTGTAGTCTAGAAATAAATACAACAATAATTTCAATTGAAACCACAAACTAGTCAAATAAATTGTGTAAATAGTTGGACAAAGAGATGCTTATTAACCCAGGGAAATAACAGGATTTCTTAGCAAAACTTTCCCAACCCAATTACCTGATTCGGTCCGGCTTTTCTGCTTTTAACACTTACTTTCAGTTTCACTAGAATATCATATCACAACTACAAGAATAACAATGGAACAGGAATGAGATTTTGTTTTGTTTTTGTAAACTACATCAGGATTTAACTCTGCTTACATACAAAATACGGACAGTGACGTTCAATCGTGGTGGCTGATCAGTGCACTGACTGACGGACGATTCGATTTGATCGCTTCACCACGCCTTTCCAACTATGTGCTCCCATACAGTTTTGGTAGATACATGCTTGTGCAAGTATGTTATTAGTATTACCAATATGAATCTTATTTTCCTTTCGATGGTCAGTTTTACTCACCTCTGTCACCTCTGTAACGGCAGTCACCTCTGCGAATGCTGTCGAAGAATCTAACCGAAAGTAAACATTCTGGGAATCTACGCGCATCGGCCTTGACGCAAGTTCAATGCTGAGCCAATGAGCGCGCCGCGGCGAAGTTGGCCGCTGTAAGTCTCGCAGCGCTGGCTGGCTGAGCGAGTTGCGTGTCCATCCATATTTAGGTCCAAGCCGCACCGTGAGACCAGATTAGTAGGTGCTTGATTTTGGTATTTTGATTTTACATAACATTAAACCTTTCTTGGGGTTCATGGTCATGGCAACAGCCATAATAATATTATATCATGTATAATATTACATTTCAGCATATTTGAATTACATGTCATCATACCAAACTGTCATGCATGTGTATTCCTACATCATTCTGATTGATCACAACCAAACCTACTATCAGTGGACACATCCAAATGTAAGCGCCTGTTCTTGACAACTTTTAATCGATCTAAAAATAGCAACTTGCTGGGCCCTTTGCCGCCAACAGACACTGTTTGGCCTGTAGGTAAAATGTACAATGTATTTTCTGATTTGTGCACAAAAGCTTTTTTTCTTTTTTCTTTTTTTTAACATAACAATGTTTAATGTCACTGTATGTTTAAAAGACCATGGTCATATTTGTAAAAAAAATGTTAAATTAGAAAATAAATAACATTTTGGTTCATGATTTTTCCTACACCTGTGCTGAAAATAAGACATAAAAATGTCGGTATATAAGTCACTCAAATACAGATAGGTATGAATGGCTCGGTTTGAGTTTGTTGCAGTTGACCCTGCACAATGCGACATATCATGTTTTTGTTGAACAACTTCCTGTGTTACACAAACTCTGTGATGACCAATTTTGACGTCACCCCTCCCATAGGGTGACGTATTTCACAACTTCCTGTGTTACACAAACTCTGTGATGACCAATTTTGACGTCACCCCTCCCATAGGGTGACGGATTTCACAACTTTCTACAGATGAACAATGTTGCCTTCTCACCTTCCAAAGGGTGACGGATGTCACAACTTCCTGTGTACACAAACTGATGACGTATTTCACAACAAAATGGCGCTGCCCATGGTCAACCTCTAAACTATCCGTATAGAATGGGGGCGTCCTCGCCCCCATAATAAAGCAAATGCTGTAGCTGACCTTAAAGACCAACCAGAGAGCAAAACTTTTTTCTGTTCAAAACATTTGTGTCACAACCCAGGTTAATATTCCGAAAACGATTTTGCAAAATTTTGTGTTGCTGATTTTTTATTTAATAAAATCCGATTTCGCGCACCTGATCAAACTGCACCGGGCGGCCCTGAGGCCAGTGACGTCACTCGTGGAACATCATGGCGGACGGTTGTAACTCTGCGGTTGTATCTTCTACAAGGGGAAGAGGGGAGGAGTGGATGTCAACATTGAGCTACAGGAGAGTGAAGTGGAGAAAGACTTGGGTGTGCACGTCGACAACAGACTGAGCTTCAAAGAACACGTCAGCATAGTCTCTGGAAAGGCCAACCAGATCGTGGGCGTCATCAGGAGAACTTTTGACTACCTGACGGAGGAAATGTTCATCCAACTATACAAGAGTCTGGTCCGACCCAAGCTGGAATACGGGCACTCAGTGTGGCAGCCACACAACAAGACGCTATGTGCTGAAGTGGAGAACGTGCAACGCAGAGCGACCAAACTCATTCCAGGTCTGAAAGATGAGCCCTACTGTGAGAGGCTGAAAGCTCTGAAACTTCCAAGCCTGGAACACCGTCGCCTGCGGGGCGACATGATAGACACCTTCAAGTATGTGCACGGCATGTACGAAGCGGACAGACCCCACTTTGAGCCCATCAGCAGTAGAGACACTAGAGGCCACTCTCTGAAACTCGGCAAAGACCACTGTAGACTGAACGTACGAAGCAATTACTTCTCCCAGCGAGTAGTGAACACCTGGAACAGTTTGCCTGAAGAGGCAGTAACAGCGCCATCAGTCAACAGCTTTAAGACCAGGATAGACAATTTCTGGCGCCACAGTACTTCTATGTACAACCCTACCTGCCTAGTCTAGATTGTAAAATAGCCCGCCACGCATGCTACAGTCTAGTAATAGGACCTATGTAAAGGCTACACAGCCTACCACATAGTAAAGTTCAAGTTCAAGTTCAAGTTCAAGAAACAGACGTTCCCCCTTTCAAACGGCGAAGGAAAGTCGGTTACTACTGTGCAGTTGCGGAGTGTAACAGCAAGCATGCTGATGGTTTTACATTGCATCAGTTTCCTACTGATGCAGAAACTCGGCGACAGTGGATTAAATTCGTTCAAACTTGCCGAGCAGATTTCAGACCAAGTTTTGGTACGCCGAACCAGAACTCACGGATATGCAGTCTGCACTTCACTACGGATTGCTATCCAAGAAAGATTGCACTGGCTGCAAGTTTTGGACTTAAAGCGAAGATGGTTTTAAACCATAAACCAGTGCCAACAGTGCAAAAACCGCATCGTCTGGCGCCAACAACAGTCACAACGGTGACTTGCTCGAGTACCGTGGGCGTGGCATCTGTCTCCACAGCCAGCAGCACTGTGACACAAGTAACAACGGCAGTTACAGCGCCAATTTGCTCTGCCATTGTGGCTCCAAAGCAGTGTTCGAGTCAGAGGAGCCTTTGCCAAAAGGGAACACCAAAGGGTAAGGTGGAAAATTGTATTGTTATGAAGAATACTAATAGGTTCAGTGACACTGACAATGCCATTATTGAAAAATTCTATAAAAGGGCGCTGCATTTGTCAACTTTCACTGAATAAAACTTAGTACATTTGTAAGCTTTGAGTAGAAAATTCTGTTTTCTTGAGTGTTAAAATTGTTTTAACTTAAAAAAAATACAGAAATAGAGGACTAAAGAATGATTGTAATATTGTGCTTGCAGAATCTGGAAGATGTTTTGGCAGTTGGGCCTTGTGAATGTGATGTAAAACCTAAACCATCTGACCATCATACAGCTGATTTGTCAGGATCTTGTGATGGAGCTAGTGAAACTGACAAACCTTCGCCAGTGTATGCAAGCACTCAGACAGAGGTAGGCATTGCATTTTTTAATTTTTTTTATTGTATAGACAGTACAGATCTGCTTGTTCCCAATCCCACAGTCATTCATTGCAGTACTTAGTCATTCACACTTCTTATCAAGCATATTATAGCTGACACTGTAACTACTAAATGTGAGGCTGATCCACTTTGGCACACATTTGTATCTGATTCAGAGTTTCTAATTTTAGCAGTGTTTATTGATAAGTCATTGGATACATGTGTTGCACTTGCAGACCCTGTAATTGTATTCATGTACATATATATTGTCACTTTGTGTCACATGCTGTTCCGAATTGATGTGAATGAGTAAATATATCTAGATCTGTCAGTGAAATACTCTACTAACTTATCCATTGAGCAACTGTTATTGTATTATCATCATTTTCTGGCAGATTTTTTGCATAAATTGGTGACAATATTTTACTTCAGACACACCGCAGGATAAAAAGAAACAAGAAAATTCAAGTCACCCCAAAGGCTGCACAGAAAAGTAAGTAAATTATTTAAAAAAAGTGGTGGTGGTGGTCCTGTTTATATATATATGGTGTGTGTGTATGGGTGGTGGGTCAATTAATTATTTTCAGACAAGACGTCACAAGAGTAGTCAGGAAAGTTTTAGACTTTAGACTATTTCTGGATATCAAATATCAACTGTCATAATCTGCAGTTTTTTAATGTACAGATGATATGTCTTTAGCAGACTGATAGTTTTTGCTTAATGATAGTAAGCCTTAAAATGAGCACTATACCTGCTAGCACTATGCAAACGTGTACATGTGTGGGGGTTGGTATTGTGCACTCATCCTATCACATTTCAGCTGGAGATACTAAGAGGAATTTCTTTGCAGTATGTTGTGCTCTGTCAATAATTTCCACAATTGTGTCAAAGCAGGTAGGCAATAGAGATATGGAACTTGCAATTACAAAATACTGTACCTTGTCAAATGAAACACTGTTTCAGGACAATCATAGCTGCTCTGCATTTTAACGAAAACAACAACAGACTGCAGGCTTCTGACCAGACCGGAAAGGAACGCTACAGTTTGGTCTACAGGAAATCAAAGAAGGACTATTCCATCCAGTAAGTGAAAGTGGATTGCACCTTTGGTAAATGTTCTTTTACTCTCACAAGCTCAGACTTTTGGTACAGAAGTTATTTTTGTGTTGTTCGGTTTGCAAGTACATACAAAATAATGGCCCATTGGATAAGCATGAAAGATGTAGAAGAATAACTTCCAAACATTTAAGTTAAGGCCAACAAAAAAAAAATTGTCTGTTTCTGGTAACATGGCTAAAAAAAATAGGGTCGGTAGGTCGGGATTTTTTTAATTTTTTTTTTTTTTACCCCAAATGTAGACCAATAAAACTAACTTTAAAAATCGCGCAAAGAGACTGGATTCACTATACATAGAGACAAGACGCTCAACACATTTACAAATCGTCAGCGGACTTTCGTTTTCACACGTTTTTGTTGTTCATTTTCTCACCCTGTTCTTTACCACAACAGCAACAACAAAAAAATTTGAGTTTGGGAAAAAAAAGTTTAGGGTCGGCGCCGAAATTTAGGGTCGGTCAGGTGACCAGAAACAGACAATTTTTTTTTTTGCCTAATGGAGATCAGAGAGTAACAAATAGCAATCGATTCAATGTCACAAATGTATTGCAACATTTTTTTTTCTTTGGCTGCTCAAAGAAAATAAAGAGAAACCATTTTTATACACATTCATACAGGAGCAATCCATACAACAGTGCAGGGGAAGGTAACACTAACAGCCACAGAAGAGTATGCCTGTCTATTTCAAAGTTGGTGGAGGGTCACTTAATAAAGTTCTCATTTGTTTGCAGCTTATGTGGGGAGACTGATGGAACGAGTGGTGGACTTGGCCTCTACACACAGCATCCAAGACATGGAACGGTCCATCAAGCAGTTGCCTCCGCGCCTTTGTGAACAATATGCCAAGCCTAACAAAGAACAGGCAGTCAGAGCACTAAAGTCTCGGTACAGCTACAAGGGGTGCTAATACGACCACATGTAGTCAGGACCTGTAGATGTGAATGTTTAACCTTCACAACTGCTTCAAAATATCTACTGGCACAATAGTAAACTGTCAAAAGAACTAGTTTTCGGGTTCCAAATATCCTGTGTAATTGCCTGTAGCGTTAGGAAAGGTTTCCCGGATCTTCCTGACAGCAGAAGCAGGGAGAGTTACTCGTACATCCTTGCCCAGCCATCCCCATGCAAACTTTGCCAGCATACGGTATGCAGTGCAGCGGTAGCGACTGCACACAGACAAAATTAGGCATGCTATGTAATGTCCATGTACATAGTACTTTCCAAGTAAACTAAAAATGCATGAATATCAGGCAGCAGACATCTTTCCCATGTATACTGTATCACATGGTGTCGATGATAAAATTTACATTGCAGCAAGACATTTGATTTGGGTGTAAATGTTATTTTAAAACCCTTACACTGGTGCAATTCTGCAACACAGGTTACATAGCCACTGGTGAATTAACAGGGAGAAAAATAAAGAAAAACGATCATATAGGTTTTCGCATTCATGGGAGGTAATCGGAACCGACCAAACAGACTGAGCCAGTAACGCGACATATATATGTCGTGACAACCAGGTGACAGTATAGGAAAAGTAGCGTGACATATATGTAAATGAATCTATTACATTGAACCATAATTTGTAATTTTGCTCCTTGATATATTATATATATACCTGTTTTCATCAGCTATATCTCTTCCATACTGTTGCTGGCACCATCTGTAGCAAGTACGAAGTAGTAGATATCCAGACACACTGACTGGAATCCTGGGTGATGAGTTATGCAGTTCACACCTTGTCTCATCAAGGCTTCCATTTGCTCCATTTCTGTGCAACAGCGACATTCTTTGATTGTGTCCATGAGCTCACAGTTGTCACAATGACACCTAGTGCATAAGAAGAGGAGAGGAGAGGAAAATAAAATTGTTTGCACAAATCTACTCACTCTGTCAGTCTGCGTTTTGGTTTTTGATCAATAAAATATTCTTTTAATCAAATCAACTTCACTTGTGTTTGATTCTTTTCCCCATCTGTGTGCAAAAATTTGATTCCAATCATGTTGCTCAATTTAACACTGATGTGTTTGGTCAGTTCTTCAATATTCACATGCAACTTTCCTTAAAAAAAAAATTAAAAAAAATAAAAACACATTCAATCCTGGTGATACAAAGACACACAAACATGACAATCCTATGGAAAAAAAGAAACAAACTCAAGTACTACAATTCCACAAACTAAAAAAAAGATGCTGTTGCTATTCACAGAGGAGATTATATTGAAAGTTCTGCACTGATGAAAAATAAACACATGAAATGAACACTGAGTTGATTGTTGACAGTGATTGTTAACTTTCAATAGTTGGTATTCTATGCCTAGCTTTGTTGTGTTCAGATCTTCAAAATCTCTGATAATGTAAGCAAACAGTGTCACAAAATGGTAAGTAATCGCACAGTGTGAAATTTACCAATGCATCGAGTTCAGACGACTTGGGGCACTTGGCACTTGGTCATGTGCCTGTCTTTCTCCTTCACTGCCATCATCGTCGCTACTCGAAATCTGAGGCTCAAACTGGTATGGTTGAGGGGCTCCACAAGATTGTGATTGTGTTTGGAACACGTTCATCTCTAAATCCGAGTCGAAATCGCTGCTTTCACACGAGAGTTGCAATGCAACGTCTCTCTCTGCATCGCTTGACGCCATGTTTACTCGCTCAGTGTGTTCCACGTTTGACGTCACTAGCCAGGGGAGTTAAGCGATGGCAAAATTTTAAGATTGTTTCCCTTATAGTTAATTACAGGTGAGAATGGGCACTTTCAATAGCCAATTACGCGCGATCGGAGGAGATGGAACTTGATATAATTATATTTTTGCGGTCCTGTTATAAAGCCCTTTCCAGTGGCACAATAAAAAGTTTGCACTCTGGTTGGTCTTTAAAGCCTCAGGTGAATGACCCTCTGCAACAAACAATCGGTCAGCTGACTGTCTATCGCATACGCACGGGGGGCGGGCCGGGTCAAGAAGTCTGGTTACATCATTGTCACGTCAGTCGCTGACCGCTTGACCAACGCTGACCGAGCATGAACTGCGTTATATATATATTTTTGTTGTTGATAACTCAGTGTGCGCCGGCTGGCTTTGTTACAACTTTACTGTATGTTGTAATTGTTTTGTCTGCGGCTTCAGTTCGGTGTGTGTGTGTGGCTGTGTGTGTGTGTGTGTGTGTGTCACGTGTTTGTGTGTGTGTGTGTGTGTGTATGTGTGTGTGTCAATGTGTGGGTCTGTGCGTGTATGTGTGTGTGTGTGATTGTTTTGTTACATTTTTAAACCATAGAAGACAGAGGGGGCTTTTGGAATCTCAAAACGTCATTCAGAGAAAGATAGTGCGGAATGGTTATTCTTAGAAAATGAATAAAGGGCAGCGAAAACGAAATTGACGGAACAGAAAGGGGACGGAAAGACAAATATATTGTAACTCACAATTCTCACCCCTCCATAATAAAATAAAAATAAATAAAATAAAATCACTCACGCACATACACACACACACACACACACACACACACACACACACACACACACACACACACACACACACACACACACACACAGACACACACACACACACACACACACAGACACACACACTCACATTCACACACACACACACACACGCACACATACTCACATTCACACACACACACACACTGACACACACACACACACACACACACACACACACACACACACACACACAGAGAAGCACAGACGGACACATACACCCTCTCTCTCCTTGCCCCATCACAGTACAAATACATGTCAGATCAAGTATCAAAATAATGACATATCTGTTGCACACAGTAAACCTCAAAGCATTTCTTGAGGGGATTTAACATCCACACAATGGACAACATAATTATCCCCTCATACGAATGTTAAGTACGATTTTACTACACAGACACTGTTCGTAAATAACAATATCAGCATCCGCCTTCCAGGAACCGACAAGGAATAAGATGAAAGTGTTTTTAAATTGATTTCGAAAATTTAATTTTGATCATAATTTTTATATTTTTAATTTTCAGAGCTTGTTTTTAATCTAAATATAACATATTTATATGTTTTTGGAATCAGAAAATGATGAAGACTAAGATAAATGTAAATATGGATCGTTTTATAAAAACAATAGTTTTTTTTACAATATTCAGATTTTTAATGACCAAAGTCATTAATTAATTTTTAAGCCACCAAGCTGAAATGCAATACCAAAGTCCGGCCTTCGCCGAAGATTGCTTGGCCAAAATTTCAATCAATTTGATTGAAAAATGAGGGTGTGACAGTGCCGCCTCAACTTTTACAAAAAGCCGGATATGACGTCATCAAAGACATTTATCGAAAAAAGGAAAAAAAATGTTCTGGAATATCTTACCCAGGAACTCTCATGTCAAATTTCATAAAGATCGGTCCAGTAGTTTACTCTCAATCGCTCTACACACACACACGCACACACACACACACACACACACACACACACACACACACACACACACACACACACACACACACACACATACACCAGGACCCTCGTCTCGATTTCTCCTCTATGTTAAAACATTTAGTCAAAACTTGACTAAATGTAAAAAGAAAAGAAAAAAAGTCGCGTAAAGCAAAATTACTACATTTAGTCAAGCTGTGGAACTCACAGAATTACGGGCACAGTGCAGCTCACAGCCTTCGTTTTGCGTTTTTGTTGCAGCTGAGTGCATTTACAGTTCAAAAATCCTCCTATAGTAGTAAAACAAACCCAAAACTACCCAACGACGACATCTGTGAAGCTCGACAGTTTCTTGTTCACGCGAGTGCATAAATTAACCTAGTTATTACGTGGTGTTTGGTCGGAGATCACTTGGAAAGTCTCACCTTGAACTCCTCTTGCTTCGAGGGATTTCCTGATAAGCGACAAGCCAGAAGTTGCAGAGTCCTGTGGAGCGGATGCACATCTTGCGTATGTGGTAGATGGATGGTAAGCTTTCCCTTTGGAAGAAGAACAGGCTCTTGTGTCAGCATTTTCAACATCTGGGGGTACCATACTGCCGTAGGCCACTTTGGAACGATCAAGATTCCTTCCGCTCTGTCGCGCTGCCATTTGTTGAGCACTTTCTGCAGCAAACTGAAAGGCGGAAAGGCATATATTAACCATTTTGACCAATCTTGGGTAAAGGAATCAATGGCTAAGGCTTCTGGGTCTGGTATCCAGGACACGAATGGTTTCATCTGAAAATGTAATCGTGATCACTGATGCAAATAGATCGATGTCTGGCTTCAGCAGACGATCTTTTAATTTGCAGAAAATATCATGATTCAATTTCCACTCAGTACGATCATTGAATTGTCTTGACAAAACATCAGCTTCTGTATTCAGTATTCCTGGGATATGTAAAATTGATATCCAAATACCATTTTCCTTGCACCACATCCAAATTTGTTTTGCAACGTTATTGCAATCTGGAGAACGCGATCCTCCCATATTGGATACATAGGAGACTGCACATGTGTTGTCTGTCAAGACTTTTACATGTTTTCCTGTGATCATTTCTTTGAAACTTTTCAAAGCGTACAAAATTGCCATCATTTCCAGAACATTGATGTGCAAATTCATTTCTGTTTTGGACCATCGCCCTCCAGTCTTAAATTGACCACAAACAGCTCCCCAACCACCTGAGCTTGCAGGATCCGTCTGGATTTCAACTTCAGGATTAGTTTTTTCAATGGGGAAAAAAGATGAATCTAAATTTTCAATCCACCAGTCTAGTTCTTCTGTTGTCTTATCTGTCAAGCTTGTCAGCGATTCAAAATTTCCTGCAGAAAATTTTAACGATGTGGATTTTAGTCTGTCTAAACTCCTATAAAACAGTGGGCCCCACTGAACAGCTGGAAAAGTTGCTACCAACTGGCCTATAACTTGTGCCAGTTCTCTTATGGTCACCCTCTTCTTTCTTTTGAGTTCTGAACATGCGAGCACAACTTTTTGCTTTCTTTCCAGTCATATCTTCAGAGTTTAAAAGAAACCCCAAGTACCTCAGTTTCTTGCAGGGTTTGAGGACTGATTTCTCTGTGTGGATAATAAATCCCAGTGAATCGAGTAATTTCACTGTCTTTGACACATTCTCTGCACACTCTT
This sequence comes from Littorina saxatilis, assembly GCF_037325665.1. Taxonomy (NCBI): domain Eukaryota; kingdom Metazoa; phylum Mollusca; class Gastropoda; order Littorinimorpha; family Littorinidae; genus Littorina; species Littorina saxatilis. Next base: position 21,971,118 of record NC_090253.1, on the reverse strand, counting down.
CAAAAGAATTACCTTGCAGATAACTATCATCAATAAAGGAAGTGGATAAATATCCCTGTGATCTGAGTGTGGCATAGACTGGTTTCATTAACTTTGTGAAATAACGAGGGCAGTTACTTAGTCCATTTGGGAAGCAGGTATACTGATAAAGTTTGTTTCTCCAAATGAATTTGAGGCATTTCCTGCATTCTGCTTTAATTGGTACAGAGTAGTATGCATGTCTGAGATCCACTGAAGCCATGTAGCAGCCTCTTATCATCATTTGAGTTGCTGACGTAAGATTGTCCATCTTAAAGTGCTCATATTGTACTGAATCATTAAACTTTTTTAGATTCAAAATGAGACGGTAGGAGCCATCAGGTTTTGGGACCATGAAAACAGGGGAGATAATTTCATCTTCCTGATGCACCGATTTTTCAATAACTCCCAAGGATAACAGTTTTTCAATTTCCAAATCCATTTTTGTCCATAGATTTCCTTGTACTTGATTTTTCAAGTAAGAAAGATTTTCAGAATGTAAATCAGAAAACTCATCTATTGGAATATCAGCACCGCACACCATATCAAGAATAACTGGGTCTGATGTTATTTCTTCCCATTTTTGAACAAACTTTTTCAGTCTACCTGCTTCAAAAGGGCGGTTAGGTATTGTATCTTTACTTACAGATTTTGGCAGAGAAGGTAGTGGAGCTACTGCTGGCCTTGTTGCCACTCTGTTCGTCCGCTGCCGCGGTAGTTCGTTCTGCCTCTTGGTGTCCAGGTTCTTCCTGCACCTCTTGGCCTCCAATTCCAATCGTTTTTTGCAAAGGGGTTGTTTTGTGGAAAACACTTTTGACCTTTTACTCCACTTGACTGACTGAGACCCAGGCCCATTCTAGCTGTTGTATCAATGTTTGCACATGCAGCTTTCAGGTCATTGCCAAACAACATATCTGTGATTGGAACTTCTGCTGAACCAAGTTTTTTGTACTTTTTGTTCAGTTGAGCATTTGAGATTTTCCCCCTTCTGTCGATTGACAGATCATGGTTTGTTTTCTGTACAAGTGCAATAGAATCTGCTACACCTTTCATGAGTCCCCGAATTTTGGGTGATTCACTTTTCAGTATGGTTTGCCATAATGTTAGTGAGTGCATAGGTCGCTGTGCACAGCGCTTTCTGATACTGCTGTAGTTTCAAATATGCACTTCTTGTTGCACGTCAAGTATTGACCATATCTCCGGATTGACCTTTGGAACAACAACCTTCAAGTTTTTAGGTCTGGCATACTTGTTCATTTTTTCTTTCATTTTTTCTTCTGAAATTTGACCTTTTGCCATGGTCTCATCAACCAGCTTCGCGATACCTTCCGGTATTTCTGGTGCAAGCTTTTCAGCATTGTCGAACTCTTGTTCTATTTCTGCCATTTCTGTGTCAGAATTACTAGTGCCACAAGTTTGACCACAAGTTTCACCTTCCTTCACTCTGATCATCGATTCTATTTGATCATCATAATCTTCGAACGAATCAGATTCGTCTCCAGACTCTTGTGACTCTGCTTTTCGCTTTTGTCTTTGTGTCATCTTCGAATCATGATCACCAGGCGATTCGCCTTCGATCTGGCCTTGTCCCTGACCTAGCAGCGCTAGGATACGGTCGTTTTGTTTTTTCATGTTATTCCAATCGCTGATTGGAATGGTCACTGCCTCTAACCGAGGTTTTTTCTTATCCTTTTTCTTCCCTTCTTTTCTGTTTGACACATGTTTGTCCTTTTGACTTGAACAAGGCAAGTCTAACAATTGATCCACTTCATCCGCGTGGATTTGGACTTCAAGCACTGATTCAGTGCTGTCCAACATTGTTCGAACCAATTCTAAGCATTTGCGACAACAAATAAGGAAAATAGACTTACCGAAGGTCAAAACAAATGGTTAACCGAAGGAATAAATCAGTCAAGTTAGGAAAAAAGGACCCTAAAAGGAAGGATTAACCTGATAAAGTAAGACAAGTTTTGGAGAAGCTGCTATGGCGGCCGGAAGTCGTACGGGAATGGCGTGTTTCCGGCGGTGTGCGCATCTCACAAATCACGTAGTTTCGGTAAACTACGAGAAGTGGAATTAATTTTAAAGCCACCAAGCTGAAATGCAATACCGAAGTCCGGCCTTCATTTCGGAATAGAGAGAGAGAGAGAGAGAGAGAGAGAGAGAGAGAGAGAGAGAGAGAGAGAGAGAGAGAGAGAGAGAGAGACTCAGAGAGAGAGAGAGACTGAAAAACAGTACAAGAAAGAAGAGAAGGCAAGGGAGATAAAAAGAAACCTCTCCTGAGCGTGTCCACAAGACACCATTGTATGCACACTATCGATTGGGTCACTATTTGTGTCTCCCGTTCGCCGATTGGCTGATTGAGCGTGTCAATGACAGACCGCGATTTTACTTCCTGGTGACGAGGCAAGTTTTCAACCCCATGTGAAAAAGATCACACGTTCCTTGCAGGCTTGACCGTATTTTTTTTTATGTGTCAGTTTCTTCTTCTCCTTTCCCGCCGTCCCAGTTTATCGGAAGATGTTGAAAGGTCTTTACAGATGTTGACCTTTTTTTTACTTCCTACTTCAGTGCCACCCTTCTCTTTGGGTTTCCGTTATTCGGTCACGATAGTAGGGGAAGGGCTCCTATTATGGACCGGCTCCTAATATGGACCACCTTCTGTTCTGACAAACTAACGGCGCTAGAGCGCTCAAATCAGTTTTATTCGCTGTATTCACCCTCTCTGGATAACTTGCACATGTCAAAACAGTTGCAGAAACAGAAATCTCAAAACCGTTAGGCTTTTTCTCTTTTTTTCTCTCACTTTTGGCAGCGTTCATTCTAAATTTGCCGCCTAAAACGGACTCGTTTCTGTCCACAGCCAAAGCTTTTATCACACAAAAATTGCAATATATGACAGCTAAAACCGTATTTGTTACATGTTAGCAGTGTTGACCCCGAGTTTCTACTGCAAACAAAAAATAATAGCAAAATCTCAAAGTATGTGCGAGTCCCCTAATATGGACCACCTTCAACAAATCGAAGAAAATAAAAGCTAAAGGCTTTTTTCATTAATTCATTCAAAAGCTTGCTGGAATTATATAACTAGCCCTCGAGATTTAAAAAAAAAATGCAACAAAAAGTCTTCTTTTCGTGGAAGTTGATAATTTCACTTATTTTCACTCTGTTTCTGATAAGCTTCTTTAGTTTTTCTGGTGTGCTTCAAATAATGCTCTCATCAAAACAGATACAAATCTAGAGCATATTTTAATTAGGCTGACTTGTACACTAAGTTGTATCATGTTATTTTGAAATATAGGGGGCTTTTTACAGTGATTCGTGAACGGGCCGCTTCACTGGTCCATATTAGGCGCCCAGGCTCCTAATATGGACCCTTTGAGATTTTTTCTGTATTCAATTTTTTCTGGATGTCTATCAAAGCTATTTCACTCTGATTTGGCCTAACGGTTAACCTAAGAGAGAAGGACTACCAAACACAAAATGAAACTTCTCCGCAAGAAAACAAGCTAGTTATCAGCATGAAACAAAAAGTGGTCCATATTAGGAGCCCTTCCCCTAGTTTCATCAGTTTGTGATGTCGTCATTTCTGCTGACGACGACGAATACCGTCGACCGTAATTGGCGTTATCGCAAAGGGCGACCCTGCGAAGGGTGGTGCTTCTGAACCCCCAAACACAATGACTTGGTGGTAAGACGCCGGCATCCAAAGCTGAAGGTCGTGGGTTCGAATCCCGGCCGCGCCTGGTGGGTTAAGGGTGGAGATTTTTCCGATCTTCCAGGTCAACTTATGTGCAGACCTGCTTGTGCCTTATCCCCCTTCGTGTGTACACGCAAACACAAGACCAAGTGCGCACGGAAAAGATCATGTAATCCATGTCAGAGTTCGGTGGGTTATAGAAACACGAAAATACCCAGCATGCTTCCTCCGAAAGCGGCGTATGGCTGCCTAAATTGCGGGGTAAAAACGGTCATACACGTAAAAATCAACTCGTGCAAAAAAACGAATGTACGTGGGAGTTTCAGCCCACGAACGCAGAAGAAGAAGAAGAACCCCTATACCAAAAAAACAAGTTATTATGTGAAGCCGGCTGCTTTAAAGGGGATGGTGAAAATTGCACCTTTGCAGCCTAATTAGCTATACATCAGCTTAATTGCCTAAACTTGAATGGCGTTGAGTGTAGTATAATCAAACGTAAGAGCTCTTTTTTGCCAATCTAGCGGTCATGTAAACAGGATGAATTATTCTTATGTTTGTATGTACCAGATTGCAAGTAGTTATTTTAGACACATAAACCAGGGCCAAGCTCTGCAAGACAAAGAAAGCTTTAGTCTCGTTTAGTTTTGTAATTACATGAAAGCAGGCCATCCATGAAGACTTCTTTTGTTCAGCGACACCAAGCCATCCATTCGCACATCCAATCCGCAAAACACACACACACATACACCCACACACACACACCAGACACACACACACACGCACACACACACACACACACGCACACACACACGCACACGCACACACATACACACACACGTACACACTGTCACACACATATCCCCGCACGCATCCACACAAACACACACACGCAGTGACACATCTGCACTCAAACAAATTTCGCGATTGTAGCTTGTTCCACAAAAGGAAAAACAAACTTTTAACGCTATAACGTAGCTAATGGTGCGCATCAAAATGTATTTATCGCCATAGAACAAATGACAATAGACCTTTTTCACTTAAATTTTGGCGCATGCGCTGTGAAGTTTATTGTCAGATCTACCGGAACTAGGGGGCAAAAGGAAAAATCGACAACGAGGCTTGGTGCAAAGTCAAGTGCGGAGACGACGAGGCAAACTGTTGTGTTTGCAACTGCAAGTGCAACAGTGGAATGAAGAAAGAGAAATACGGTGGACAAAATTTGTCATTGTATGGCTTTCCGATGGGTGCAAGTGCGAAGGCGTAACAGCGAAGGACGCGATGGGTGCAAGCAATCCGACGACAGGGGTTTGTCGTGCCATTGAAAAGTCTGCTCGAGTCACTTCGTGTCTGGCAATGGCACGGCTATCAGCGATGCCAACTACGTTGACTTCGTACCCACCCTTAATCTTGGATTTCCCCCTCCCCACTCTCTACCTCTCTCTCTCTCTCGTATGATACCGTATATACATACACGGATGTTTTTCTGTGTGTGAGTTTGTGTGTACGATACCGTGTGTACGTATGCGTTTGTGCGTGTGTGTGCGTGTGTGTGTGTGCGGTGTGTGTGTGTGTGTGTGTGTGTGTGTGTGTGTGTGTGTGTAATGAAGAGAGAGAGAAAGAGAGAGAGAGAGAGAGAGAGAGAGAGAGAGCGAGCGAGCGGTAATTGAATTTGGCTTTTACCGAATGAAAACTATTGTCAAAAACACACACACACAGGCACACAGGCACACACACACACACACACACACTGAAACAGACAGACACACGCACACACACGCACACACATACATACACAGACATACATATACACACACAAACCACGAGTGAGAGCGAGAGACTGAAAAAATGAGAAAGAGAGAGTCGTCAGTAAGTAGTGGTATTGACACGTAGCGATAATGACACGTCGCGCTAAAAGATGTAGTGCTGTCGACACGTAGTGATAATGAACGAATGATAGCGACTCATCGACAAATTATTTGCAGCACTAATCAACGTAGCGATAGCGGCACGTAGCACAAATGACACGTAGGACAAATGACACTCAGCACAAATGACACGTAGCGCTAGCGATACGCACCCTCGCTTATGCAGGGGAAGTTCGCCAAGTCTTTCGTCCATATACCACCAATAGCCGTTTCAAACCATACCTTCGTGCATGTCCTTGACTTTTTGTTCATGATTTTGAACAAGATAATCCGTTTTCTTGCAGAATTTCTCAAAGTAATCCTCTGGCAAAGTAATCTTCGAGCATCGAAAGTGAAAGAGGTATTTCAGGCCAGGCACCTATTGCCCCCTAGTTCCGGTTATCAGAGAGAGGCTGCCGTGCCCTAAAATCTGATTGGTCGAAACGCTGGGGGCAAAGGTTATACGAAAAAGGTCGA
>NC_090253.1:21925483-21964819 GCF_037325665.1 Littorina saxatilis | reverse complement strand
AATTTACAGGACGTCCGCTGTGCTCTCAATCTTCAGTAGTTATAAGTCCCTCTTAGTTTATCCGAGTTGAGTCTGTCTAGATAATGCCATTTTCTCCACCCCTTCTTTTGTACTTTTTTTTTTGTTTTTTTTTTGACTGTGCTTGAAATGAAAGTTATTCGTTAGATCGTTTCTACTTTTTTGTCACTTGAAACATGGCGGACATCGGATGAAGTCACGAGTGGGGCGGTTTCGCTCTGCGAAAAGAAGCTTCGTGCCGGTTGTGGACCGGACTACAAGTTGGGTCGGCAGGCCCAAAACACGCAAAATAAACCTAGATTCCTCTTCTGGTTCCTCGCGTTACGAGTCGTCATGGGTTCGCTCCTCAGCCGATTCAACCCAGCAAGGACTCCAAGTAGGTCAAGGAGACGGCGACTGGGCAAAATCCCAAAGTAGACTAGATCATTAGAGGAAAGGACGTTATACCCATTCCGTAAAACTCCAAAGGTATGTAAATGACTTAGGACATAAATCGGAGGGTTAGATTGCAGTTGATTCGGAGCAATGAATTTACAACGCTAAAGTTCAAAACTTCTACACCATGACCATACTTTTTTTTTTCATTCAATTTCAAACTAAAAGATCTATTCCATTTTGTTCTGTCTGTGTTTGAACTGCATTTCGACTCTCAGCATCATGATATTGATAATGACGCAGAGCAATCAACACCTTCTGAGCTAAGTTCCTTTTTATGTCTGTTGGCTAGTACAACAGTACAACTTGAACTACAAGTACAAGGGCCATGAGGTTGACATAATTTGGGGTTGCTTAATTTTGTTTGTTTGTGATGTTGCCACATAAGGCTTTAGCAGTTTTTAGTCCCATGACTCATTGAATGTTTTAAAGATCTACATATTTATGTATTATATGTCTACACACCAATGTCTCATGCACTGAGGAATTCCTGTTATGATGATGTATTGGTAACAATTCTGCAGATTGCTCCAATTGTAATACTCACTAATACTGGTATGATCATAATGACATGTAGTACTCACTACTGCTGACTCAATCAGTCAATGAAATTAAGCCATGAAACTACAGTGTTGCAACTGGATTTGTTACACATATTTGTTATGCGGTGTCTGCATGAGGAGAGGTACAACCTCTGTCCCCTCTGTTAAAATAGCAAAATCTAGATCGGCACTTTTCAGGGTGAGTACGGGTAAGGTCATCAAATCTAGTTTTTATGCCACATGTTCGCCAAGATCTGCAGTCTTGGTTGGAGCAAAACAACGTTTGATTTGGAACAAAAAGGACTGGGTGGTCGGGTGGTAACGCACTTGCGCTCAGAAGCGAGATGTTGCGATTTTGACCCTGGGTCAGGGCGTTAGCAATTTTCTCCCCCCTTTCCTAACCTAGGTGGTGGGTTCAAGTGCTGGTCTTTCGGATGAGAAGAAAAACCGAGGTCCCTTCGTGTACACTGCATTGGGGTGTGCACGTTAAAGATCCCACGATTTGACAAAAGGGTCTTTCCTGGCAAAATTGTATAGGCAAAGATAAAAATGACCACCCAAAATACCCGTGTGACTTGGAATAATAGGCCGTAAAAAGTAGGATATGCACCGAAATGGCTGCGATCTGCTGGTCGATGTGAATGCGTGATGTATTGTGTAAAAAAAAATTCATCTCACACGGCATAAATAAATCCCTGCGCCTTGAGTCCGAGTCTGGAGATACGCGCGCGATATAAGACTTCATATAACATCCTGACTGCTTGCTGTGCAGAGGAAGTGTTCTTTTTAAGAAATGCATTCAAATAAAACAAATGGAGAAATGCCCACTGAACAGAAACAGCCAGGCTCCTAATGTGTGGTATGAATCCAAGTTGAGAGAGATCAGCTGAGCTAGGATTTTACATGGAACAAGATCATCCCTCCACTTGCATACATACCAGAAATGAACATGCAGTGTGCTTGATGTGGTGATCAAGTGACATTTTGCTATAAATTTGTTTAAGCAACTAGTAGCTTCTTCAGCGTTAATTCATTAAAAAATTACTCTTATTCTTAGCACATAGAACACCTTGCTAAGTTAAGTTATGCGTGTGTTTGTTATTGCAATGTAAGACCTCATGACATAGATATAACAAAATAACACATGATGAGATTCTAAATATGTTTTGTTTACTTGCAGGTCTCAGTTATTACCAAGCCCTGCCTCATTCTTCCCGCAACAGTGACATGGTGCTGTTATAGAACACAAGTAAGGCTTTTGATCATTTCCAAAATACACTAGCAATAGATTGTGAGTGCAACTGGTAATGAGAATATTTTACCACAAAAGGCTAAAGTACAAATAACAGATTTATGATGTTGGAAAAAGAAGTCCGCCAGAGCAAGTGATTAGTGTACCAGTTAGCTAGGGTGGATATATTATATAATTACAATTTACAGTCAGCATAAAATGTTGAGGCCAGTCTTGAATTGTTCTCGCCCTGTGAATTCACCGGCAAATCAGATGGCATGAAGAAATCAATGGTATATTATGCTCTGCATTGAATGAACCATCTCCAGTCATTCTGAGTGACACACCTCTTTAAAAAAAAACATGCCAGTAATTAAATCCAGGCTACATGGGGATGGAAAATGACCCTGGCAATTTCAACCTCTGCTTGTGCCTTTGTGTAGCAGGATTGGATATGGATCTTCAAAAGCCTTAGTTCATTTGTTTGTATCATGTATCATGTATGACGTTATAAGTTAATACTATTAGTCAATTTCAAATAGCAGAGTTATTTTCAGAGCTTTCTAACTTCAAACCCTGTCTGCCCCGTGGAATCTAATGTAATTTAAAGGGTATTTTGATTTTGACTCAGTTTCTTTCTTGCAAGTTCATTCTTTTCTCATTCTAGGTACTAAACCACTACTGATGACTGCCTGCATCAGGGTTATAATTTATGAAGAAGTCAAAATGCACATATATAACAGTTTACAATTTAAAGGCCCACTTGCCTTGTCACTATAGTGTGGGTCACTGTCTCCCATCTTGGCCACATACCAAAAAATAAAATATATATTCAGTGACTGCTTGCTGTGGTGAGTTAACTCAAAATATGGGATATTTTCACAAACATTCAAGCTAATCTATGTTGGTATGCGTCCAAGTAGAGGGATGATCTTATCCCAAGTAAAAGCCTGACAAGATCTGAGACTGTGATTGTGAAGCAAAATGTTTTTACATAGTAAAGTAAGCCTTTAACGAGAAAGTATGTCTATTGCACTGGGTGTTTTATTATTATTATATATATTTTTCTTCCAGGTAGTCTCTCTTTAAACTGACTTTCTACACCATGGTGTCTCTGGCAGTGTTATATTGGCAGAAGACAGTTGGAACTGGATATCCTCATTTAGATGGTAGGCATGTTTTCGGCTTTTGTGTTGCTTTGGTGTATGTGTGTATGGTGTGTGTGTGTGTCTGTGTTAAGGCCATGTCAGACTCACAACACAAAACAGTGTTTCCTTTCAAAACAAACACAAAACAGCGTGTTTCCCATGTGACATCCCCCAAAACGCGTTTCAGAAAACACTGTTTCATGTTTTTGCATCGTGTTTTGGGTTTTAGAGCATGCTCTAAAATCTAAAAACACGTTTTGGTAGTCAGCCAATGAACGCGGACGATCAACTCAAGTGACTCGGTTTCCGGCACCACGGAGATAGAAAAAAATGGCAGACTCAGATGTGGTACCGATTCAGGGTAGTATCGGACCCATGAATCCTAACTAGAGTATGGATCCTGTCACGATTGAAGAGAGGCAATAATATCAGTGGGCGCTGCCAGCCGTGTTGTTTACAAACCCAAACACAGCGCGGTAGCTGGACGGGTCAAGCTGGGACAGGCTGATCTTTCTTAACCCAGTGTGGGATTTTCAGTGGGGCGACCACCCCCAACCCAGCGCGTCCCCGGGTGGCGGATAGGGGAACGGTCTTCAGATATGGAGATCAGCCGCTTGCGGCCGCGGACCAAACTGGCTCCGGGTGGGATCCCGGAAAATCCTCCCCCCTGTGCTCTCAGGGTAGGACGTACGGGCCATGAGCTAAGGGTGAGGTAACCCCGACAGAAAACCCCGAATGCTGAAGACGGAGGACCCGGGCCGCACGGCGCATTCTAACAAACCACGGGTACACGCACTTACGCAAATGATGACACAATCAACCAGCACAGATGGAAATGGCGCTCGCCCATTGAGGACCCCCCAGGGTGGAGCAGCGTCGGGTCCCATGCCTCAAAGGGACCCAGCCCCAACTACTGGAGGTCCCTCCCGTCCGTCTTGTCACGCCAGGGGACGCGGGAGGAAAGTGACTGGCACCACCACAACCAGGAAGAAACCCAGTCAGCAGCGACCTTTTCAGGTCATGCACTGGAACGCAGAAAGTATCCTGAACAAGAAGACAGAGTTGGAGCATATCCTGCATGAGAAGAACATCAACATCTGCTGTATTCAGGAGACGCACCTGACACCCCAAAAGTCCTTCAAAGTGAGAGGCTACCAATGCCTTAGGTCCGACAGAACAGACCGAAGCAAAGGAGGAATCCTGACCCTCATCAGGAACAACATCAATGCCTGTTTGATAGAAACGCACATGGAGGACTCAGAATATCAGGTGATTCGAATCCAGACGAAGACATCAGAATTCCATCTTGTCAACTTCTACTGCCCCAATGATAGACACCTCGCCCTTGACACGATCCCTGCAAAGGCCTCCAACTTCATCGTGGTGGGTGACTTCAACAGTCATTCACAGAGTTGGGGATATGACCACCTGGATCGGAGAGGAGAAGAGGTGGAGAACTGGCAGGACGACAAAGGTCTCATCCTTTTGAACAGTCCCTTTGACTGCCCTACATTCTACTCCAGAAGATGGCACACTACATCAACTCCTGACCTAGCCTTCTGCACGGAAGACATGCACCAGCTAACCAGCAGAGAGGTCGGAGAACAGCTAGGTGGAAGTGACCATCGGCCAGTCTTTTTGACCCTGGGCATGGAGTCCTGCACTGAAACTTCCTTCCCACGGTGGAACTACAAAAGAGCGAACTGGTTCCTCTTTAGACACCGCACCAGCGAACTCACCAAAGACATCAGAGTCGAGGGTCGAGACATCAACATGGTGGCGAAGGACTTCAACATGAGCATCCTCAGAGCAGCGCGTGAGTCCATTCCCAGGGGTGCCAGGAGAGACTATAAGCCCTACTGGAGCAATGAATTGCAGGAACTGGATGATGATCTGGCAGACGCCAGAAGGGAAGCAGAAGTCAACCCGTCACAAAACAACAACATCCGCCTCCAGGAAGCCAAAGCCAAATTTCTCAAAAAGAAGCTACAGGCAAGACGGAGAAGCTGGCAAGAGAAAACAAGCTCTCTGAACCTTGAGAAGGATGGCAGAAAGCTCTGGAGGCTCACCAAGCAGTTGAATGATGAGAACACCAGCAGAGGAAAGATCACATTAGAAGAGAACGGGAAGGTGCTAACTGGAAAGCATGCTGCCAACCAATTTGCTGAAAGCTATGCAGCTGAGAGCAACCTCCATGTTAGCCCCGAGAAACAGAGAGAAGCAAGAAGAGAGAAAAGAGAGAGACCTGCCAGACAGTCGACAGTGGACGCCATGAGTCAACCACTCACACTCCACGAGCTGCACTCAGCTCTGAAAAAGTCAAAGGCGAAGAAGTCCCCTGGCCCAGACGGCATCACCAACGAGATGCTAACCCACCTTGGTAGTGCAGCAGAGAACAAGCTACTCGAGGTCTTCAACAGCAGCTGGCAAGAAGGATCGCTACCACAACTCTGGCGAGAAGCGATCATGATCCCCATCTTAAAAAAAGGGAAGGATCCAAAGAAGGCCACCAGCTATCGCCCAATCAGCCTCACCAGCTGTGTTGTGAAGACCCTGGAGAGAATTGTGAACGAGCGCCTCAGGTGGTACCTGGAATCCAGGAACCTCCTCGCCCCTGAGCAAGCTGGATTCCGACAGTTCCGCAGCACTGAAGATCAGGTCACTTACCTGGCGCAAGAAGTTGAAGATGCCTTTCAGGAACAGAAGCTGGTCTTCGTCACCTGGATAGATCTTCAGAAGGCCTTTGACAAGGTCTGGAAAGATGGACTCCTTGTAAAACTGCTGAGGAAAGGCGTGTCCAGCAACATGTACCAGTGGATTCGCTCTTACCTCTATAACCGCAGGGCAAGAGTTAACGTCGACCAGACCAAAAGCAAGAAGTTCCTCCTTCGTCATGGCGTCCCTCAGGGCGGAGTCCTCTCCCCCACACTCTTCCTTCTCTTCATCGACGATCTGGTGTCTGAGATGCCCAAGGGGATCAAAGCTGCTCTCTACGCAGACGACCTTGTGATCTGGTGCAAGGAGGAGCACGCAAGTACTGCCACCTACAGAATGCAGCAAGCGGCAGATAGGCTGAACGCATGGGCAGAAGATTGGTGCGTCTCCATCAACAAGGAGAAATCCTCCACCACCCTATTCACACTGTCGCCAAAGCAGAAAGCCGGAACCATTAGGCTTGGTGGAACTCCTCTGAGAGAGGATGAAGAAGCAACGTACCTTGGTGTCACCTTTGACAGGCGGCAGACCTGGAAACCACACATTGCACAGGCAGAGACGAAGGCCCGGCGCAAGCTAGCCATACTCAGGAAGCTGGCAGGTACCACCTGGGGAGCGAACGAGAAGATACTGAAGACAGTATACCAGGGAACAATCAGACCCCACCTCGAGTACGGCTCCACAGCGTGGTCAACCTCAGCCAAGACAAACCTGCAGACCCTTGACCGTGTGCAAAACCAGGCCCTCCGACTCATCACTGGTGCAATGAAATCCACGCCCATCAAGGAAATGGAGAAGCTTACCACCATCCAACCCCTCTGTCAGAGAAGAGAAGCCAAGACTATGGTACAGGCCGAGAAGCTCAAGTGCCTACCCGACCACCCCATGAAGCACAGACTGAGCAACCTCACCAAGAACCGGCTTAAACGGAGCAGTTTTGTACACGAGAGCAAGAGACTTTCTCGACAGTACAGGGAAGTCCTTCCACAGAACACTCTACCTCTGACTCAAGAAGAAGAGGAAACCCCCAAGGCAACAGAGAAACCAGGCATCCAGATCTGCACCAGTGTTCCACATGTTACCTCAGGAGAAGATCAGAATGACACAGCTCGACAGGCACTCACCTTAGCCCTGATCGACGAACAGTACCCAAAAGAGGCGTGGATCCATGTATACACCGATGGATCAGCAACTAACGCCGTGCTCAATGGAGGTGCAGGCATTCTCATCCAGTTCCCTGGGGGACATACAGCTACATCCAGCGTTGCCACTGGCAAACACTGCACAAACTATAAAGCAGAAGCAGAAGCTCTCATGCAGGCCGCCTCCTTCGTTCAGGACTCCGCAGACCCTTGCTACCAAGTTGTCTTCCTCTCGGACGCCCTTTCAGTCCTTCAGGCCCTAGAGAACGACAAACTCCCACAGCTGGCCAAAGCATTACAGATGGTCAGACAAACCAGAAGAGTTGTCCTCCAGTGGATACCAGCACACTGTGGGATACCAGGAAATGAAAGGGCAGATGAGCTGGCAAAAGAAGGAGCCGTGGAAGACCAACCTGAAAACAGTGTCAGCTTTAGTGAGCAGAAGACAATCATCAAGGCATTGATGAGGCCAAGGACAAACAGAGATGACTACCACACAATGTCCAGAGAGCAGCAAGTCAACCTCATCAGGCTGCGTACTGGCCACAACAGGCTCAATGCTCACATGAACCGAAAGTTCAAGCTGGCGCCATCACCAACCTGTGCCTGCGGTCAAGAGGACCAAACAGCGGAACACATCTTACAGCGATGTCCCTTACTAGATGAGGAACGAAAAGAAGTGTGGCCGTCACCAACTCCCTTGCAGACCAAACTATACGGCAGTCGACAGGAGTTGGAGAAAACGACAACATTTATCACCAGTGCTGGACTGATTGTGTAACCTCTGCGAACGCCAAGAAGAAGAAGAAGAGGACGGGTCAAGTTGACACTGACTGTATCAGTGGACACTGACCGTATCAGTGGACACTGACCGTATCAGTGGGCACTGCCAGCCGTGTTGTTTACAAACTCAAACACAGGGCGATAGCTGGACGGGTCAAGCTGACACTGACCAATATTTCTGTGAAAACACGCACCCCGCTTCATCTGTGTGTTTCGCATGTGACATCCCCTCTTTAAAAACATGTGTTTCCCCGACGTTTTGAGATGGTGTTTTTGTCGAAAACAGGGTTTTGTGTTGTGCGTCTGTCTCCGCCTTTAGACACATACCAGAAATAAACACACTGTTTGCATGCTGTGGTGAAGTGACATTTTGTGATTTGTTTTTTTAATGAACTAGTACAGGTAGCTTTTACAGCATTTATTCATAACACAATCGCACTTTTTGGGGTATGTGAACAAGTTAAGAGATCAGGGTTCGACACTAGCGGGGGCGGGGGGCGGAACGCCCCAGAGTTTTGTGTTCCGCCCCAAACATTGCCGAAGCTTGGGGCCCACTCCGCCCCAGGATAAATTCCAACAATGACAAACCGAAAATTCTAATGCCAGCAGAGCCAATCACTAAAAATCGCCAGTCAAAGTCGTCACTGAAATTTGCGTTACGATCAATGCCGCAGTCAAGAAAAAAACACATTCAAATCGTCGAAGGACAATGTCGTAAGGGAAATAACTCCCAGATTGCGCTCTTTAGCGTGAGAGATAAGTATCGCCTTCAAATGCCAAACGCAAAATGTGGCGACACATCCCTGGTGTAAAAAGACATGGCAATGAAGATGAAGAACAGGGTGGAGAGAAACGAAAAAAGGAAACCGATGCAGCCAAAAGCGCGAAGCGCTGTCGTAATTTCAATGCCAAATGGTTGAAAGAATTTCCCTGGCTTCAGTACGATGAAGAAAAACAGACAATGCATTGCCGCACGTGAATACTGAGAGTGGGCCCCAGATTTTTTTTTCCGCCCCAGCAATTTCCATCTCTGGGGCCAGTGTGGCCCCAGGCCAAATAAGTTAGTGTCGACCCCTGGAGATCATGTCTTATCCCATTTTAAAGCCCTACCAGATCTGAGACGGTGAGCCAAATTGTTTTCATGAGAAGGAATGTGCCTTTTAGTGAAATCTATGTACTTTACAAAACATATTTTAAGAAATGAAATGTGTTACAAGTAACAGCCATAGGAGTGATAGCCTGTAGGTGGAATAATAATCTTCAATTGCCTATAAATGATTATCTGGTTAAGAATGACCTCTTCAAGAAAATTAATGCAAAGCATTTTGATGTTTGTGACGATTAGTTACTCTTTATCACGTTTGGTCGCTGATTTTGCTGTCAGTGTCAGTGTTGGGCAGGTGTGTGTCCATGATGTCATTGCTATTGAAAACTAATCTGTACTGTAAAGTAAATGTACCCATACATGGCAGTTGTCTGGTCAAACCGGGGGCCAGCCATGACTGGGACTGATGTATCCTCAGGCACTCGACACCAGGTGGGCGGGGCCAGTGGTTGGGGTGTGATTCCCTGCCTTACACCACCACAAAGTGTTGTATCAGTAGACAAGACTGAGCAGAACTTCTGCCCCCACCCCCCCCCCCACCCCCCTCACCAATTGACCACTCAGTGCCATGTGCCTGTGGCTGTATCATAAACACTTTGTGACAATAGTTGTTACCTCCTTAGAACATATCTTGTGATGCTCCTCAGTGTTTGATGTATGCTAACTGGTGTACTTATGACATAGTGTTCATATGAAAGTTTTATGTGTTGCAGCTCATCCAGATCACAGGTACACAAAGGAGCTGGTTCCAGTGAAAACATAGGCACATGGAACTGCTTATGGACTACTTTAGAAAGTGTGCGGTTACAACCAAGACTCTCCAGTTAGGAAGGTCTGCGGAAGGGTGCTTGTTCTGTTTCCTCGGACAGGCTTTTCAAGACTAGGTAGGTTAAACCACATGATTGGGCTTTAATTATGAATAATAATAATAATAATAATAATGGTGATTTCTATAGCGCTTTCGAACACACAAAGCGCTTTACAAAAGCAATAACAACATCATTACCAGAATGACGCCATTGACGGAATAGAACACAATCATAAACACTTTACAACAAAAACCAGAAACAAAACATAAATGTTACAAAAATCACTTCAAAGTTCACTTATTTCATTATCTGGTACAAGTTCTCTTGCATGTGGGTGTAAGGCTGAAGAAGAACCTCTGACAAGTCAATTTTCAAGCAACTGAGCATGAACCCAGCTCTCTTTCTCTCTCTTTCTATTGGTCTGTTATTCATAGAATGACACTAACAGTGACACAAGTAAAAAATCTGTATCATTGCCTTGACCTCTAGAAATTTGGTAGAGAATAAGATTACTAATAGTATTATTTTGATTATTTTATGGTCATTACTGTGGACTCCCCCCCCCCCCACACACACACACACACACCACCCCACCCCTGCCCCTTTTAAGACACCCCAATCTAAGACTCCTTCCTATCAATGACCCTGTTTACGCAGACTTCTTGTTCATAACATCTGTAAATTCACTCCCATTTTAAGACTTGCTCCTTTTTAAGACCTGATTTTGCTTATTTTGGATTTCGAAAAAGAGAACAACAAATCCCCACTCTCTAGCCAGGCACATGATTTTTGTATGAACCAAGTTGAGGGATGGCATTTGTATAGGCCTGACCAGATCTGAGATGTTGAATCTATTGCTTACAAAGAAAGCATTGTGTCATTAAAGGCACACTACTTCTCTTCACCGTCTCAGTTCAGGCCAGGCTTTAACATAGGATAAGCTCATCCCTCAACTTGGTCACATATGAACAATCAACACACTGACTTCTTGCTGTAGTGATCGAGTCAGATTTGCCAAGGCGTGTACATGGAATAAGATCATAATTCTAAATGCTGAAGTAACATTCTGTTTCCTATGAAGCTAGGCTTGATTTTTGGTATGAATCCAAGTTAAGGGATAGCATGCGTAAAAGCAGAATTGTTTACAGAGGCAGCTTTGTGTTATTAAAGGCATCTCAGATCACCTGCCAGGCTTTTTTTTTTAATTTTTTTTTTTACATGGGGTAAGACTATCCCTCCACTCCGGCACATACCAGCAATAAACACAGTGGTTACTTGTGATGAAATAGTGGCAAGACAGATGATTTAAGCATCACATAACCTTCCTAAGTGAAGTCAAGTCGTGTGTGTGTGTGTGTGAGCATAGAATGTTGAGGACAGCCTTGAAATTTTCTGACTGTGTGAATTCAACAGAACTGCTGTAAATCTGGCGCAGTATAGTTTTTATTGTATGAAACTTCATTTCCAGTCAGGTGCTATGAAGAAATCATATCAGGTTATGCTTTGCAGTGAACCACCACCAGTATTTATTTATTTATTAAGGAGATTTCTATAGCGCATAACTAAAAGCACTATTTCTGAGTAACACGTCATCTTAATCAAAGCATGCCAGTATCGCCAGGCTCCTTTTGGGTGGTAAATGTGGATCTTCAAAAGCCTAAGTTAAAAAAACAAGATGTAAAAGTACATTTTGAATAGTAGTTTTTTTTCAGAGGGCAGATATCACAAGATATGATCGTTCAACTGCATGTATGCCTCATTACTAAAACAAAAATTAAGTGGTATTTTACTCGTCTTTCTGGTAAAACATATACACCATCAATATATTATAATAATGATCTTGCTTGTTTACAGATGGACAACAGCTGCTGCCAGGACTAGGTTACGCATAAAGAAAACAGTCAACACTTGGCTGGTGCTGGAGCTTCTTTGATGTCTATATCAACAACAAAAAGACAGACAGATACCAGCTCATTCAAGACCATATCCCCATTTTACTCACACAGAACAGAGAGCCATCTTCCGCCTTCGCACAGGACACTGCTGTCTGAAGGTACACCTCAAAAGGATAGGTTTTGCACCTACAGCGGACTGTGGCTAGGGTAGGAAGAACAGACTCTGCAACACGTTCTGAGAGGGTGGCCTTTCCTTGCCACCCCTGTGCAACAAGACTTGGCCAGAGAGCACACATCCAAATGCAAACACTGAACACTGAAGAGGAAGAAGAAGAAGGTGCCCACACAGAAGGGCATGAATCTACTTTAAGGGCAGAAAGGTTTACAGCAGTTTATAGACTTGTAGCAGATAACATGATTGTTGAGACAAAATTACCTTAAAGGGAGAAAACGAACAAGCTAAATAGGCTGTACAGTACTTCACTTGAACAATTTATAAGGTTCCCTGTAATGTATTAAGTATCAAGAACATTTACAGATCACAAGACATTGTGTTTTCTTTTGTTTGCAATACAAATTTTTCACAATAAAAAGATATGCACTTGGCAAGATCCTTAAAATGTAAAACTAGTACGTGTGACAATTTTGAATTGTTCAGAGATGGTTTTGCTTCAGTGGTAAATGTTTTAGCTTTGTTATAAGATTCCGTTACTGAAGCATACTTTAAAACCTTGACCTTCCAAGTCTTGAACAACATACCCTAACTGTGTTAGCACCCTGGGCTGCGATCATTGTTTTGAGCTACTTAACAGAGGACTCCTTGGTTTTATTACATATACTTTGGTTAACTTTAATTATTTGATAAATAATTCTAATACAGGACAACTCCCCCATCAAATGTAGAAATGTCGTCTGCATTTTTATTTTGTATACTGCATATTTTAAAAGGCTATTTTTGTGCACAGAACATGCATCTGCAGGGAGGTTTAGAGGGTGAAGTTAGGATCTATTATGGGGCGTGCAGCACCACACCCATTTTGTGTGTGTGTATTTTGTGTTGACACATAAGACACTGTCATTCCAGCAGAAACCTGTGATGATGCACATTTTATTGCAGTAACCAGCTGAAATTGTATGTACGTTGTTATGAAATTGACAAATGATCCCTGCTTTGCAATCCTGGGTTAATGATATTGCCAAAATTAAAACGTGGAGGAAAAAGTGAGTGTAAACCTATTCTTGTGGTGGTGGTGGTGGTGGCGGTGGTGGTGGTGGTGGTGGTGGTGGTGGTGGTGTGTGTGTCTGGTTAGTGTGTGTGTGTGTGTGTTTGAGTGTGTGTTAAACAAACAACAACGACAAACAACACCAAACCTAAATCAAACAAGCACAACAAAAACAAATTACACAAAAACTGGCAAAAATCAGAATATCAACTGAGGAGAAAAAAACAGTGGCTGAATGCAATACTTATTATAACTTAAAAAGTAAAAGTGTGCGTGTGATGTGTGCGTATGTTTGAGTGTTTTAAACAAACAACAACAAACCTAAATTAAACAAGCACAACCCCCTGTGGCACATCTCCAATGACAGTGGAACACTTCCTGCAGGACTGTCCAACACACCAAAACTTGCGAGCAGAGACCTGGCCTGCTGACACACCGATGAGGGACAAACTCTATGGACCCATGGAGAGCCTCCGGCGTACAGCAGCCTTCATCAGGGCCTCTGGAGTTGCTGTCTGAGCGAACGACGAAGAAGAAGAAGAAACAAGCACAACAACAACAAAACAAACATGGCAAAATTCTGAATATTAACTGAAGAAAAACAAACAGTGCCTAAGTACGAGACTTATTATCAGGGAAACAACGGCAAAACTCACAATGTCGTATGGAATAAGGTAAAAGATGTAAATCATGGTTTACAGAGAACATCAGTACTGAGTTCTGTCATGTTTTATTTTCTCCAGAGTGTGACGTCTGCAGAATGATCGATCCAAAAAGCAGTGTCTCCAGTCATGGCCATATGCTGCTTTCCTAATTTTTGCTTTGCACTATTTTTGCTTTGTGCACATATTTGAACCTTGTGGTGCTATGATTCGGTTCTTAAAAGAAAATTATGACTCACACTCACATACAATCCTTGTTTTTGAATGTTTTAAAACATTGCTGCTTTCTGCTTTGAGCCTGGAGGAACAAAATGACTCTGAAGCCGGACTGCCGAGAGGAAGAATGAGAGGGAAAAGAACACGCAGCCATGAAAACACACACAACTCCCTGACAGATAAACTGCTTATGTTCCAAAATCAAGAATCTTCAAGCGCGCACGCACGCACACACACAAACACACACGCGCGCGCGCGCGCACACAGAGAGACTCTCCTCGTGGAAGTAAAGGTATACTCGAACTTGAAAGTAAGTATAAATGTTTGATACGAAATAAACCTGTGATAAAAGTCTTTTTATAAATCATCGGTACCAACAAAATTGTCACAACACGTAAAAGGACATACTGTAGTTTCAAATTAGTAACAATCTAAGCCATTTTAATCAGCACTGGTGTCCGGCAAGCACTAACAGATACAACAGCACGTGTATGCATCTTGAAGTAATAAGACCTTGAAGTAGGCCTAGAGTTTACACTATGCATTATGTAATGCTTTAATTCAGCTGCCTAACTGTGGAACTTTGCAAATGTGTGAGGACCGTTTCACAAAACAGACAAAACACCCTCTCAGTTATTTACACAAATCAGTTCCAGAATGTGCGTGTTCCTTTTCCGTCTCTACAAATTAATGTTATCTGGGGGGAAAACGAATCATTGTCGCTTCCGCCCTCAGTTATAATTGCCTGAGCATAATAGGAAATGCAACAGGTGTAGTCTTCCGCCTGATTTTTAGTCAAGATATTTCGACACAGAATGTTTCTTTCTTTTTTCTTTGTATGTTCACAAGCTCACATACAATCATTTATGCAACACTGACAATAAGACCAGACCAGAGTTGTGATTGAAATGGGCAGTTTATTTAATAAAGCTCCAGAATGAATAAAAATACATGACAAAATAAGGTGGTCCCGCTGTACAAAGCCGGTTACCAAACACACACACACACATGTACACCAACACACACAAACACACTCACGCACGCACACCGTCACACACACACACACACACACACACACACACACACACACACACACACACACACACACACACACAGTAACATTGTACAACTTACTGTCACATTCAAGCGGGAACACCAAACAAAACGTATCATCAAATGAAACAACATTTTAAGTGGTCAAGCAGATGACCACAAACCACACTTGAAATCTTCACATTTTAACACTTTCTCCTGTATCCATAAAAGTCATTTATGCTGACTAGATAATGACATAATAAAATGACATCAATAAAACCATTCCCTTTTTTATTTTAAAGAAAAACAAGAAAATTAAAATAACGCAAAGAACTGATGCTCAGTAAGGTTGGGTATCGATCTCAAATGTGTGCATAGTACATGTAACCGGCATGGACTGGGGCTAGAATTGGCCTTTCTGTCAGGCAACTCGGCCTCTAATTGGTTTTATATTGTCTGATCCCCCTCCAGAAAAAAACAATACCATTTGCCCCGTGCTTCTGCGCCCACAAAAAATATTCGGGAATAAGAAAAGTTCAAATTTTAGGCACCCCACATACAACCTTAATTGTCAGTCAATTACTTTACTGCAATCAACGTTGGATTTTAAAGTACCATGTCATTATTATTTTGGAGATAGACTGATTTGAAAAAGTCCATAATTGCAGACTGCGTATTGGTATGAGTGATTTGAATTTTGATTTATGTCAGCGGCACCCGTCAAGGATTGCCCCAAATGTGAGTGCGGTTACCCAAGGGAGACTGCTGAGCACTATTTGTTGCATTGACCCTTGTGTAGAGATGCACGATTATTCGTCAATTGATAACTGATTATAAGTTTATTGAAATATTATTGAAAGGCATCCCGCAATATTCCCGGAATGTCAATCAGACCATATTCATAACTGTACAAGAATTTATCAAGTTAAGACAAACAGGCATGTTCCGTACATGAGCCTCTACATTTTATTCATAATGTTCATTTGACACTGTCATGAGACAAATGCTGCCTGACCAATTGTTCTTCGTAATTTCTCTCGTGTTTTGTGTCCTTGTTTCGACTTATCGATTATGGCCCAATCGTTATGTAATTTAGTGCCATTTTCGCCGATCACAAAATGTATTAACTTTGCGTGTGTGTCTTCTGTGCATTTAATATTATTGTGACGTGACCCACTCTTCCAACAT
Organism: Littorina saxatilis; assembly: GCF_037325665.1. Taxonomy (NCBI): domain Eukaryota; kingdom Metazoa; phylum Mollusca; class Gastropoda; order Littorinimorpha; family Littorinidae; genus Littorina; species Littorina saxatilis. The sequence goes on along the minus strand of NC_090253.1, from coordinate 21,948,672 downwards.
TTCTGGCGCTCCAAGTCTTCGTCGTCCTTTTTTTTCCCCTTATGCTGAATTCTGTTCTCTCGTACCCCATTTTTCTTTTTGTTTCTACCCCCACCAAGTTCTGTACTACCACCCCCTCCCTTTTTTGATTGCTTGCGCATCAGGTTTGTCTGTTTGTTTTCGTTGTCTGAAATGAGTAAATGTATCTAGTCCGCCATCATGGTAAACTTTGTTATGTACATACCAGGATGACTTAAAATAAGCATTTATGCTTGAGTTATCTTAAAAAAACAATGCATTGTTTCTGTCATGATAACAAATTGAATAAAGTTTTGTAAACCAATGGACTGATTATAGTTGACCCTGATATGTGATTACGGGATAGTGTCACGTTAATTTATTTCTACTTTCACTTGTACTTTTGTACTTAAAACAAATCACTGAAATGTAAAAGTTATTTTTTTTTCCATTGTGAAGTGTCGTCAGTCTCCTCAAGGTAATGCAGTCAAACTCAACCAAAAGTTGGAGGGGCTTCTTCATACTTTCAGTGTGTGTGTGTGTGTGTGTGTGTGATTTCTTTTGACACTATGCACGTTTGTATAACCGCCTGTGCACAAAAAGAAGAACATAATCGAATCTTATCATTCATTTTCGCTTAATTGATTGATTGGTATGCATGTTTCTAACAGTGACCTTGACCAAAGTGAGTATAGTGCGCTTCCCAAGCATAAAACGGTGCATGACTCTGGATTTGCGTCTGAGATATTGACACATCACTGTGAGAAAAAGCGTTAATGAAAAAAGAAGACTATTTATTTTCCTTGAGCATTATCTTAAAGTGGTGTGCCAAAAACTTTTAAATTCAAAAATTCAATATTTAACTTTAGGAAAAGCACTGTAGAGAGAAAACCACGCTTGTGTGTTCAGAATAGTCTCCATGTGGTATCAATATAAATGATTCAAATGTATGGAAGAGAAGCTGTTTCTGCTGGATTAATACACACACACAATTGTGCACACACACATAAGCACGCATGCATGCTCACACACACACACACACACACACACACACACACACACACATACACACACACACACACACACACACACACAGAAACAACAAATTCATTATGACAAAACCAAATACAAAGTCCTATTTCACAAATTTTATATCTTCTCTTTTTCACCATATACAAATAGTCACGGAGTACATTTATAAGGCCAAATTATTAAGAAATATTATTTTCTGTGCTTGAATTACCCAGTGTGTAGCATGATCACCACGAAGGTACAATTCACAGAAGTTGAGTAATCACTTTACAAAACCCATACCAGTACCACATTGTTATGTTAAATCCTATTTATTAACCCACACAAATAGAAGAAGATAGCTTTGTGAAGACTTTCATTTTCCAACCAAATGCTGTTCAACCGGCTAGATTATTCTTTCTTTCTATATTGGGTGTTTAAAGTCGTTTTTAACCGTTCAAGGTTATATCGCGACGGGGAAAGAGGGGGAGGGGGGGGGGGGGATGGGGGATGGGATAGAGCCACTTGTTAATTGTTTCTTGTTCACAAAAGCACTAATCAAAAAATTGCTCCAGGGGCTTGCAACGTAGTACAATATACTACCTTACTGGGAGAATGCAAGTTTCCAGTACAAAGGACTTTAACATTTCTTACATACCAATCAATATGAGGCTTATATTGCGCGTATTCTGTGGGTACAGTTCTAAGCTCAGGGATTTTATTTTAATTTTATTTTATGCAATTTATATCGCGCACATATTCAAGGCACAGGGATTTATTTACGCCGTGTGAGATGGAATATTGTTTTACACAATACATCACGCATTCACATCGGCCAGCAGATCGCAGCCATTTCGGCGCATATCCTGCTTTTCACGGCCTATTATTCCAAGTCACACACGGGTATTTTGGTGGACATTTTTATGAAAATTTATCTATGCCTATACAATTTTGCCAGGAAAGACCCTTTTGTCAATCTTGGGATCTTTAACGTGCACACCCCAATGTAGTGTACACGAAGGGACCTCGGTTTTTCGTCTCATCCGAAAGACTTGAACCCACCACCTAGGTTAGGAAAGGGGGCAGAAAATTGCTAACGCCCTGACCCAGGGTCGAACTCGCAACCTCTCGCTTCCAAGCGCAAGTGCGTTACCACTCGGCCACTGAGTGGTAGGTACACCAACACGATATTAGCACTCCAGATTTTTATCTCGCAGTTTTTCTGAAGGACTTTGCATTTGAAAACTATTCTCAGACAAAATATGAGTTTAAACTGCAAGTACATGTACAGGGAGTCTGAAGGGTTCAAGTCGGATGAGATAGACTACTGTTGTGGCAATCTTCGAATTTGAAAATCATTTTTTTAAAAGAGTAAAACTCATAGTTCTTCTTCTTCTTCGCTCATGGGCTGAAACTCCCACGTTCACTCACAAATTTGCACGAGTGGATTTTTACGTGTATGACCGTTTTTACCCCACCATTCAGGCAGCCATACGCCGCTTTCGGGGGAAGCATGCAGGGTATTTTTGTGTTTCTATAACCCACCAAACTCTGACATGGGTTACAGGATCTTTTTCGTGCGCACTTGGTCTTGTGCTTGCGTGTACACACGAAGGAGGATAAGGCACTAGCAGGTCTGCACATAAGCAATGACCTTGGAGATCAGAAAATTCTCCACCTTTAACCTACCAGGCGGCCGCGATTTTGACTCATGACCTTCTGATAAGGAGGCCGATGTCTTATCCACAAGAACACCGAGCCCGTCCAAACTCCTAGTAAAAACAACAACTGCAAATCTGGGAGCAAAATGTAAACGGTTACAGTTTCAACTATCCTTCCCCTTTAAATCAGCATTTTTGGAAACCTAAACGAAAGAGTATTCAAGAACAACAGTCACGGATTCAGATTTAAAAAAACATATGGTAACTATGCTTTTTGGAAATTCTTTCTTTAATTGGTGTTTAACGAAGGTTATATCGCGACAGGGAAAGGGGGGGAGATGGGATAGAGCCACTTGTTAATTGTTTCTTGTTCACAAAAGCACTAATAACAAAATTACTCCAGGGGCTTGCAACGTAGTACAATATACTACCTTACTGGGAGAATGCAAGTTTCCAGTACAAAGGACTTAACATTTCTTACATACTGCTTGACTAAAATCTTTACAAACATTGACTATATAAGAAACACTTAACAAGGGTAAAAGGAGAAACAGAATCCGTTAGTCGCCTCTTACGACATGCTGGGGAGCATCGGGCAAATTCTTCCCCCTAACCCGCGGGGGGGTCTTTTTGGAAATGCGCTTCAAACAAATGCCTTTGCACACGTTATGTTACTCACAGCAAAATGCAAGAATAATTGGGGACCATATGGGATGGGGCAAATTGGGAGGGAGCAATTCGAGACACCACCATAAATATCTACCAAATATTTACAAATAGCTATCTTAGTACATACATAACATGCTGTACCAATACACAATTTCTTTAAATAACTATGTAAGGATTATTGGCAGTCTCCCGGAGCATGTTTCACGCTATCCTGCGATCAGGACAAGCGACTGACTGTGATGTGTATGCTGTGCGGCGTGCGTTACATAAGAAACCTTTTTTTAAATTTGTATTAAATATAATCACCTGAGCCACGAATGGCTCGCTGACAGCAGCTATCTTTTACACAACAAATTCTGAACTCTGATGAACTCGTGACCGCTGATTTTTAAAGGCAAGGGGTATCATATTGTGCGCATGGCATACACATCCAAGTTGGTCGTTTGTCCCGATTGTGGGATACAGGCAGGTTTCACGGTAATCAGACTCTTTGATGTGTGTAAACTTTGCCTTCAAATTACTTGCTTACTGTGTTGATTTTCATCATTTTTTCTGCTTGGCATGAGTAAGTATGGTATTTGCAATACAAAAAAATAAATAAAAGCTAAAATGTTTGTGTTTGAGCAATTATTTGAGCGCGTTTTTCGAAGCGAACGTGTGAATCCTGACAGACACCATTTCCTTCTGTCACATGACCCCATCTCAAAGTGTGATTCAACAGACACAAAAATAACACACAAAACTTATGATAATGGGGTTATTAATTCAATTAATACACAAGGTTAGTCTCTGACTAGAGAAAATAGGGAAACAATATCAAATGGGAGCATAAAACCGTTTCTGGAAAAATTTTCAATCACCACCGAAAGTGTCTGTCAGTAAAAAAAACACGTGCTTTGTTTGCAAAGCAAAGCCTAATTTTACACATCGCGTGCTTTTGTCTGTTATTCTTGCTTGTGAACATCATTTTATTGATGTTCTTCACTGGAAAGCAGGTGTATCATCAACAGTATCACAAAATCGCAAAGAATGAACATTTTTGTTGTGATCCGACCGGTGTCTGTAGACTGAATCACACGTTCGGCAAACTTCGTTTTTAACGGAAATAACCGAGCCTTTAATCGGAAACGACGTTTCAACCGCTTCATATCGTCTGCAGGAAGAAAAAGAGGAATGCGATACCCAGTGAGTAAAACATTTAATCGTTTTTAGTGCCTTTTGATCAAGTTTTGTTGCGTCTGTCAGCAACGTTCGTCAACCCAACGTTCGGCACAGCGACGCACGCATACGGATTTGCAGCGTTTGCATTCGGAAAGTGAGGGATTTGTGAGTTCGTTTGCATAATTTCAATCGCTAGTAGGTTTTCCCTTCGTCTCCCATTCTTGTGTGTACATGTTATTGGCATTTCATTGTGTAAATTGAAAGTTTGTGAGTAACAGTAGTAAAATCTGTCGAACGTTGGCAACGCTGACAGACGGAAATATCGAACGTTGCCTTCAATGACAGACTGGCTTGGCGATCGTACTTTCGATTCGTAGGAACACAATATATAGAGACAACAATGTGCGCTCGTTACCACAACGGTCATGAACCGGTGTAACACAAAATTTTTACTCCACGAAAAATTGACTCGGACGGAGTAAACTTCCAGTAAAAATCTTGTACGAAAAAAGAACTCACAAGGAACTAAATTTTTACTCCCCAAATATTTACTCCCAGTAAACATCTCGTACGAGAAACTTAGGGCCTACTCCTTCGTTTATAATTCGCGCAATATCCCATTTACGTGCAATCCCGTTTTGCCGCCGTCCCATTTTGGCGACATTTAACAAGCCAAGCGTCATTTTACTCCCGCATCCCATTTTGGCGCAATCCCGTTTCGCCGCTATCCCATTTTTTTGAATTTTTTTTTTCTTTTTACATTTAGTCAAGTTTTGACTAAATGTTTAACATAGAGGGGGAATCGAGACGAGGGTCGTGGTGTGTGTGTGTCTGTGTGTGTGTGTGTGAGTGTGTGTGTGTGTGCGTGTGTGTGTGTAGAGCGATTGAGAGTAAACTACTGGACCGATCTTTATGAAATTTGACATGAGAGTTACTGGGTATGATATCCCCGGACGTTTTTTTCAGTTTTTCGATAAATGTCTTTCATGACGTCATATCCGGCTTTTTTTTAAAAAGTTGAGGCGGCACTGTCACACCCTCATTTTTCAATCAAATTGATTGAAATTTTGGCCAAGCAATCTTCGACAAAGGCCGGACTTCGGTATTGCATTTCAGCTTGGTGGCGTAAATATTAGTTTATGACTTTGGTCATTAAAAATCTGAAAATTGTAACTAAAATTATTTTTTTATAAAACGATCTAAATGTACGTTCATCTTATTCTTCATCATTTTCTGATTCCAAAAACATATAAATATGTTATATTCGGATTAAAAACAAGGTCTGAAAATTAAAAATATAAAAATTATTATCAAAATCAATGGACGTCTACCCACAACACGCCACTGGATGCCGCGTGGTGCCAGTCGTGAAAACCAGGTTCTTTGTCCTACAGTGAGACATTCAAGTTGGGGACTTTGTGACCGCTGACTTTGTCAGCATGGATGGAAAGGTGGAGAGATACAGGGCGGTGATCATCCCCAAGTCAACCCATTTCCCCGATGGGCCAGATCGAGAGGAGATCTGTGTGAAGTGTTTGCGCGCAAAAGACAATGGGAGATACTATGTCTTTCCTAATGTTGATGACATTTCATGCTTGCCAATGGCTCAGATAAAAAAAAATCCCACCAACGAACCATGAACAACAGGGGGGATTACTATTTTGACATGTGACCAAGTCTCATTTGAGCGTTCACAGTGTTACCTGAGAATAGCACACCCCCTTGAATTGGGACCAAAGAAAAAGCGTTGTATATATGCATTTTTGAATGCTTTTCTAAAGTCATAAGTTCATTTGTGAAAATAATAAATTTTTAGGGATTGTTTTGCTGAATGCATGCAGTTAAGAAATTGACCCCGTTTTCAAATTTAGGGGGTAGGGTTGCCCCATAGCCCACGTATGTCTGTGTGACTGTGTCAAATATCAATCTACTTTGCGTACAAACTGTATAGATGTTTGTTTTTCGATTTTAGAATGATTTCTTAAGCTGGTTAGAACTTCTGAGGTCTACAGGAAACGATAAAGATAAAAAATGTACAAAATATAAGTAGCGTCCTTCATCTTACCATTGTTCTGATCAATACTGTCCCTTTATTTGCAAGTTAACCGTTTTTATTAATGTGTTCAAGGAGTATGTTAAAAATTATTATCAATGGTTGCTTTAAACAGCACCTTTGGGCAGTTATTATGCACTGAAGTTGTAAAAGCATGTTTTGGGGGTTTTAGGATATAGCGTCTTGGAACGCCAATCATCTTGGAAATACGAATGTTCATATAATTTTTTTTACTGTTTTGGATAGATAAAACGTTGAACTCTTGGTGCAAACTGTTTTTTGGCCCCTGTTTGACTATTTATTATTTTGGAATATTGTGTGTGAGAGGGAAACTGCAATCCTCAATATCATGAAACGTGCCTACAGCCCGTCAGAGGCGTAGAGCGTGCTCGAGATGTTTTGAAAAACCTGACTGCAGTACAGGGATTTTTACACCTCCGGACTGCTGATAATCCTAACAGAATTATTTTCAAAAACCATCTATTGCCTTGAAAGCAAACCTGGAATTTCTGATGCGAGTTGCCAGAAAGAAAGTTCACTAAAAAGATCCAGGCCAACACCACCCCCACCACCCCCATCCCCCTAAATAACACTAAGGAGTGAGGTGAGCTTAAATAACTAATTAATTAATCAATCAATAAATTCTCTGCTGAAATCCCCAACTTCGCGCATCGAAGCTATGAAAAACAGGACACTGCCACGTTTCCATTCAGCTAAACGCCACACCATTTTCAAGAGGGGATGTCTCAGGAAGAAAGATGTGACGCTCCCGATTCATATGTTTCAGAAGACAGCCCACCTGAGAAAAAGAAGAACACAATATAGAAATAATAACAACCTGTCAACCACAAATACATTAAAGTTTTTCAAACAGTTCACTAATCCGACAAACTCATGCTCGTTTCTGGTGCATTTGATAAAGTCAATTACGGGTAGATGCTAGACAACAGCAAAACCACCACCACATAACAACAACACAAGATTGTTTACAGTCTCTTGAACACAGGAGTCAATCGGGACCATATATATAACAACAAGAAGCATAAAAAAGCACTTCAGTTTGAAACCCAGGTTCAATGTAGTAAATGATATTGCATCAATGTTCCATCCATCCTCAGCACTTTCAAAACCAGTTTCTTCTAGGTCATACACACCTTTTCCTTGATTGATCTACAGTACATCAGATCACTATTGTTCTTTTTATGATTTGCACCAAGGGAATGATTAACATTTCTGTCTTAGTCAAATGTAACAAGCTTTAAGCAAAAGCATAATATTCTACACATTCACATATTGTAAGGTTGAAGGGGTCTATGTCGACCAAAAGAAGGTGTATTCCCCATAGCCATAGGTGTTTTCCCTGTGTACCGGGAATACAGTTGGATTTTCTGTAGAGAAGTATAATATCGTACAATCTTGCGCCAAGCGCGTGACTGCGGTTAGATAGGAGAATCTATTTAAAATCCTGAATTCGCGTGCGGCATCCAGTCAAGCAAAACATGCTTCGACCGTTTATCAAAACGGATTTAGTTAAAGAAACATCTGCACCCCCACCCCCAACAGCCTGGTATTATGTTTTCCTCGCTGGTACTCTCGTCCATTGAATCACTTTCACTTTCACTCTCGTAAGCTTGAAGTGACTCCATGGCGTCTAACGGAAGTATATTCCCTGTATATGTACAGGAAATTAACATACAGGGAATACACCCACAGTTGGTCGACATAGACCCCTTCTAAAGTGCTGCAGTAGTTACCTTTCCCTCCAAGGATCAAGCTGTTCATCCACTGTAGGGCTGACCGGGGTTCCCCCTTAGCAGAGTGAGTGGCGAATCCTGGCTGATAAATTTCCTTTCATTTTCCATGAATGAAGAATACCAGCTGGGTTCTTTTATTCATGGACCTGTGTTCTGCAACACACACAAATCAGCCACCAACTTGTAAATATATGTAAAAGAAAGCAAGTGGCAATCTGAATAACAGAATACAAAATGATCAATCCACACAATCATACTTCAGCACTGAAAGTCCACAAAATGAAGCACTGCTAGTACATGTACTTCTCATAATTTACAGAAACTTTACTCGTCAAAACAACCATTTGTTTTATCAACTTTACTCGCATGTGGCGAGTAGATTAACATTTCTACTCACCATTTACATGATTTTTACTCGCCATGGCGAGTAATTGAAAATACTCGCCACTTTCAGGCCTGTACTTGTGCATGAGATGTGTTTACCATCCATATGCCCAGACCATGCGCCCTGGCCTTCTGTTGTGCTCAGAACAGTAAAGAGTTGCTTGCTGGGGTGGTTGTTCATAAGTTAACAGTTCACAAGAGGGCACAAACAAGAGCAAAAACACAGGTGCCTGATTCAAACTCATTCAAATGCAGAACCTTATTTTTGCATGAACAGAGTAAGACATGATTCTTACATAGCTGACCTTACCCCTGGCAGAAAAGTGCTTGAAATTGTCCATGTGGTCTCTATCAGTACATTTGATGCGTATTTGTGATACATATATGTACTGATATAGCTCTAGACAAGTAACAAGTGGACATTTCCTCTGACACCTCTACCATTTGTACACCTGCACAAATCTCCTGCCATAGACTACAAAAGGAAAACATACAAATCAAAACAAACACAAATTTAACCTAATGTTTACCTTTCAGCAGCAGAAAAGGCTGTGTTTTCTGTGGTGTCTCAGAGTAAAGCCACGGTGTTGGAGATGCAAAACTAGGCTGTAGGCAAGGTCCAACATCTTTAGCTGCACACACAAAAAGAAGAAGCAAGAAATCACATGACATAGATGACATTCCTCACTAGTACAAAACCACAACTACACTAGTCAACTACCAATGTAAGAATCATAGTCCTGCAAGATTACCCTCTTAAAAAGTAAGATTGCTTTCATTCAAACACTACCGTGGGACCAAACTCCCCCCCCCCCCCCTCCTTTTTTTGAGTTTTTCCTACGTGTGTGTTGATGTTTCCATTAATTCCAAGCCCTGAAACTGTGAACTTGAGATCTTTATGTATGCACACAGTCACAGGCTTAATAAGCTATTCAGAAACCAAGCAGAGTCTGCACAACGTTAATTCTGAGAAATAAATCCCCACAACTGGATTCAAGGCCACTATACCGACTGAGCTATTGCTTGCCATGCCAACCTCCACCCCCATTTGGAACACGCACAACTAGTATACCCATACACATGTAATAATACTGCTTGCCTTCCTCCCCCACCCTCCAAATCAATAAACACTAAATGTATGCAATCAGTAATCTTTTAGTTAGTAGTTGACTACCATCACTACTCTCTCCACACCCACCCACCCTCTTGCACACCAGCGACACACCCCCATCACCCAATCATTTCCATGATTCTCTCTGCCATATAGTTATCCTAAACACTAACATTATGACACATTTGTTTTCCAATTAGGAACATTAAAAATTCCTGTTAAAAAAATGTACAATCATGCACTCTCTGAGTCTGACAAGAGAGTGTGAGAAAAGTCAAGAAAGCAAGACGTGTGACATAACATGATAACTAAATCTTCTAATCTATTCCTGAGATTTACTCTTGACAGCTTAAAATGGAACCTCATGCACTTACTGTTCTGAATTGTAGAAATTGCTTGTAGTTATAGCAGCAAAGGCAGTTTTATTGGGTACCACCAGGTGTCACTCTGTCATCATCTGATCAAGAATTCAAGCAAATGGTTCAGCACTGAAACAGTAAATAGCAAGAGTGTACAGAAAAATACACAAACTTTCTCATTAATTTGTATCTTCAACTTCACATTATTCACAAATAATGATACCTTACTTTGACTAAGTTTGAGTAGGATTAACATCATGCAGAAGTTAACTTGAAATAAAATAACTATACGTTACTCAATACTGCACTCAATGAGTCAATTGTCAGCAAAGGTGATAATCAATGCAAGGTAAAACCAAAGGATGCAACTCAGTCAGCAATTGCAAAAACTACATAATTCTAATCAAGCTGTCAGTTTCACTAGCTATCAGAATTCAAAACATGTTCTTGTTTTTGTTGTTGCTGTTGTTCATGACTACATCAATGTATCTCAGCATTTCTAGTTTCTACACTATAGCCATTAAATGTTCAACAACAACAAAAGAAGTGTCCCAATGTTTAAGGAAGCGCTGTTGCAAGTCACAATTGTTAGCAGTTGCTGAGAAAAGCTAATTGTCCTTACTGTAAGTTGAGTAACAAATTATAAACAATTGCTGTTAACACTCATAGTACAAGACAGCAAACCACTGCAAAACTATAGTCATCTATCAATGTTATGCTTGCCATCCCACCCCCGACCCCAAACCTCTGAGTCCAAGCTAGGGTTCGTCGGGTGATCAGGAACAGACTTTTTTTTTTTTTGCCTAATCTTCCTGTCAGTGTCATGCAACCTGAACTGATGTTGTACAATCTTGTAAATTATGAATTATCTTTTTGACTTCTTAAAATTATAAAATACATGCACATACTGTCGGATGAGACCTTAAACCGAGGTTCAGTGTGTGTAGTGTACACACGTAGTGACGTATGCAAAAAGACTGAGCACGCAAAATAAAGATCTGTCAGCATTAAAGTGGCCTATAGAAACATGAACACACCCAGCATACACCTATCCCTGTGGTGTTACATCAGTACTACTAAAATTACTAAGCGCCAGCGGCAGCCGAGTCACTGGTCTCACCACAGGGTGAGACAGCCACCACGAGGGAGGACTAGAACATCATCCAAGCGCCTTGAGCATACACCTAGTGTGTGGATATGTGTGCTATGTAAGTTGCATATCAATCAATCAAATATTTACTCTGTGATCTATGAGCGAGCTAAAATGAACTCCCCCCCCCCCCCCCCCCCCCCCCTGTACGTGCAATCAATTTTAATCTCAGTTACCTACTCCTAGATCTATAGAATTTTACTTACGTGTCATTTGCAGGCCTTTGGACTAGATCTGTTTGGATGTCAGTCAGTAGTACTCCGTTGCTGCTCTCAGTTGCACGTCGCACCCATCTGCAGGACTCGGAAGTGACGCTCGTTTTGCTGTCAGTTCTGTAGTCGATGACCTCATACAGTGTGGCCAGAACATGGCGGCAATAACCATCTAATCTGCAACAGTTTACGCATTCAATGTAAATTGTAATGATGCATTTATACAGTGCTAAAATAGTTAACCCTCTCAACATGAATGACACTACTGTGTGCTTCCCCAGCACAAGCTGTTCAGACATTACACCAGATTTTAACTTTTAGGTTTTAAATGTCATTGGTACAATGACAAATACTAAAATAGGGAGTAATATATGAGTTGGACATCTTAAAGTTATGAAGTCGCAACACTAATGCTGAAAAGGTTAATTAATTTTTTAACACTTCAGTATAAAGCACACACAATGACTTCATCATTCTGCCCACAACTGTTGTTTGCATACACATGTATGTAGATCAGTTTAATTTAAATGAAATATAGATAAGTTACAAACAGTGCAAGTCTACTGATGACCTGTACCAAAGTTTGTTATGGCCTAAAAGTCAATCAACCATTAAAATAGTCCCCCCGCCCCAAAAAATAAAATAAAAATAAAAATTTAAAAAAATACTGCCTGACATCCTGGTTAGTTAGTTAGCTAGCTTTACTTCCCTTTATCTTGGTGTAGATGTAAGGAAGAATAGACAGCCTGCTAAATGTGTTTACAATAACGAGCAAAATATGAACATACCCTCCCTTGCAGGTGCAGAAGGCTGACAAAATGCAGCTCCTTAGGTCCATCACTCCATGTCCACACTTGTCATTACAATCCACTGTGAATAAAATTTTGCACCAGTCACTGGGTTCTTGGCTTCACTTTGCTTTTGACAGCAACATAGCCATCTGTTGGGGGCTCTGATGGCAGTGATGGGATGCCTAACAGTAACCCTACCACATAATTATCCATCTCTCATCATCTGGAATCCTTCTGATTTACGGTAATCCCGCACACTGGCAACAGACGCATTTGATGCACTGAGCTGGTACGTGCACACATCAAACTCAGAAAAGTCAGGTAGAATGTTTATGTTGGTACTTCCTGACAAGAAACCAGGATTCTGCAGAGCTCTGAACATTGCGTCGTCGTGGGTTTTCTGGACCGGCTAAATCGCGCAGTTTCAAGCCGATCACTTCGGCTCGATCCTCGATCAGCGCCTCGGAATCGATGGGCAACTTGATTTCAAATGCTTTCTGCACTAAATCGGACAGTTCATGCTTGCGGTAATCGCTAAACGTGACGCCTCTTTCACGCAAGAACGACTGTGACTCGCTCACAGAATGATACAGATACAGATGGTAGGATTTCACTTCGCTGACGCCATTGTTTGGCCCAAACAAGGGAAACTACTCTCATAGGTCAGTTTCCACCAAAAAGACGGGAGTTTATGCATACGCCCTATTGTTGATGGGTACTTAAAATTTGTGACAAAAGAATTTAAACGTTCAAATGACTTACCACCCCCCTCTGATATGTCAGTTGCGAGTGTGTCAGTATGTGTTTGTGTGTGTGTATGTGTGTGTGTGTGTGTTTGTGTATACATACCTGTGTGTGTGTGTGTGTCATTAGTCGGTGTATGTGTGTGTGTGTGTGTGTGTCACAGTGTGTGTGTGTGTGTGTGTGTGTGTGTGTGCGTGCGTGTGTGTGTGTGTGCCGGTGTGGGTGTGTGTCTGTGTGTGTGTGCCCGTGTGTGTGTGGTCACGTTGTGTGTGTGTGTGTCAGTGTGTGTCACGTGTGTGTGGTGTGTGTGTCAGTGTGTCAGCCGTGTCAGTGTGTGTCGATCAGTGTGTGTGATCTAGGCCAGGGTGGACTCCCAAGGTTCCTGGGTTCCGGAAGTCCACCCACCCCCCTTACTGACTCCACAAATGTACCTTTTGCCTTTTTCTCTCTGCGAATGTATGTATTCATTTGCTAATTTGTTCGTTTGTTTGTTCGTTCGTTCGTTTGTTCGTTCGTTTGTTCGTTGGTTCGTTGGTTCGTTCGTTCGTTCAACAGTCCGTCCGACAGTCCTTCAGTACGTCCGTCAGTCCGTCCGTCCGTCAGTCAATCCGTTCTTCCTTCACTGAGTCCGTATCAATAAATTCCTCTTGTGCAGGGCCGAACTACAGGAGAGAGAGAGAGAGAGGGGGGGGGGGATGTTCCTGTTGGTGGGACACCCCCCCCCCCCCACCCTGGCCTAACCGTAAACCTCCTCCAAACGTTTGACAAATGCTCTGAAAATGCGCCAGTTTGCACATACTGTTTATTGTTTGCTTGTTTATTTGTTTGTTTGTTTGTTTGCTTGTTTGTTTGTTTGCTCGTTCGTTCGTTCGTTCGTTCTTTCGTTCATTCGTGGGTTGGTTCGTTCGCTCTTTCGTTCCTTCGTTATTTCCTTCGTTCATTCGTTCCTTCGTCCTTTTAGTCCGTCCGTATGTCCGTCCGTACGTCCGTCCGACAGTCTGTCGGTCAGTCCATCAGTCCGTCCGTCAGTCCGTCCGTCCTTCAGTCTGTATCAAAAGATTGCTCTTGTGCAGAGGGTTGAAGGAATACCCTGCAGGACCGGATCAGGAGGGGTTACCCGTAACCCCCCCCCCCCACCCTCCCCCCACCCCCTGTCCATCGGTCCGCCCCTCAATCAGTCTGCCCGTTGGTCCGTCCGTCAGTCTGTCCGTCAGTCCGTCCGTCAGTCCGTCCGTCAATTCGTCCGTCCGTCCGTCCGTCCGTCCGTCCGTCCGTCCGTCCGTCCGTCCGTCCGTTCTTTGGTTCATTTGTTCTTTCGTTCGGTCGTTCTTTCCTTTGTTCGTTTCATTGCTTATTTATTAGCACACATCATTGTCAACTAGTGAATATCCTGAACAAGGCGGTGCGTGAGAATATCTTCTTGTTTGTTAGGATAAAATAACATCAGTTTGCTCTGAAACAAAACACACACAAATTCCGCTGCTTGAGCATCGTTTCAGTCTAACCGAAGTGAAGGTATACCTCATCTTCACTCGGAAGGAGAATAAGCGACAGCATGCTCTTCTACCATATAACATGTCACGTGAGGTCGTTCAGACCGGAGTGGAGGTATATCTCCGAGGGATCAGGGTATACTTTCAACCCGATGCACAACCGTAGTTTATTGATACCCTTAGTTCGGTCGTACCGGTGTGTAATACCTCCCTCCTCTCCCTCTTTCTCTCTCTCTTTCTCTCTCCCTCTCTCTCTTTCTCTCTCTCTCTCTCTCTCTCTCTCTCTCCCTTCCTTCTCTCTCTCTCCCTTCCTCCTCTCCCTCTTTCTCTCTCTCTCTCTCTCTCTCTCTCTCTCTCCCTTCCTCCTCTCCCTCCCTCTCCCTTCCTCTTCTCCTCTTTCTCTCTCTCTTTCTCTCTCTCTTTCTCTCTCTCTCTCTTTCTCTCTCTCTCTCTCTCTCTCTCTCTCTCTCTCTCTCTCTCTCTCTCTCTCTCTCTCTCTCTCTCTCTCTCTCTCTCTCTCTCTCTCTCTCTCAGTCTACACACACACACACACACACACGCTGATGTAGGCGATCGTGCGTGTAGGCATGGTGCGCCTGTGAATAGGCTTTGTGGTAATTTAGTGAATGCAACCGGAAATGGGTTGCCTGTGAATAGGCGCTGTGGTAGTCCTGTTGCTAGCCCAACAGTGAACGTTGCAAGAAGAAATGATGCGCCTGTGATCAGGCGTTGTGATAGTCCTGTTGCCCAACAACCAGTGTGCGATGCAATCGTAAATGATGTGCGTGTGAATGGGCTCCGTGATGAGCTTTCTGGTGTTGCTAGTCAACCTGTGATTAGTGAAAGCACAAATGATGGCAATGTGAATCATAACCCACCGCAGCTGCGTATCTTGAACTGGAACATTGAGGGCCTGACTAGAAAGCTTAGTGAAGCGGATTTTATGCAATATGTCACCAGTTTCGATATTGCGTGTTTCACAGAAACATTTCTTGAGTTTAGAACCCCCTTAGATTGCTTTCCCGACTTTGTGCAATTCCTTAGTCCCGCCGTTAAGGTTTCTAGACAAGCTCGTGGCTGTGGTGGTGTGATGATTATGGTAAAACGGAAGCTTGAAAAGCATGTAACGTTGCTTGATGATTCACAAGATAATATGATTTGGTTGAAGATCGACAAACTTGTGTTTGGTGGCGATAGAGACGTCGTATTTTGTGCTGTGTACGCATGCCCGTACGATTCTCCCTACTATCAGCAGGAACATGTTACAGTGAATTCCACTATTATCATTACGGAACAGTGCTTGTTGAATTACATTGAACAGTTTGATGACTCATGCTATTTTCTGATGTGTGGCGATTTTAATGCCCGTACGAAAAATCTCAATCCCACCTTAGATGATGAAGACGGCGTACAGTCAGAGCTTTACGGTTCACGCCAGTCAGAGGACCTTGTAGTAAACATGTTTGGTAACTTGTTGCTTGAAATGTGTGCAACGTGTAATTTAACCATTTTGAACGGCACCTTACCTATGTGTGTTCTTCTGGCTGTAGTACCGTAGACTACTTTCTGGCATCCAAAGAGCTTAATGTTGGCCAAGCCCATCTCGAGGTGGCGGAGAGATTTGAATCCAAACATTTACCTGTCGAACTAATGTTTTTCAGAGATGACCGTGACAAAAAGAAATCTACAACAGGTTCTATTGAAAAGCTTATGTGGGACGAGTCGAAGAAGTCCGTGTTCGTTGAAGCAGTAAGCAGTGCTCAGTTTGAAACTGTTGTTGTAGAAGCTACAGTGATGTTGCCTGACTCTGTAGACTCTGCAGTTGACTGTCTAACGGCAGGCCTGTTACAGGCTGCAACCTGTATGAAGCGTAAAATCTACACTGGCCAGCGCCATAGTAAGTGGTTTGACAGAGACTGTAAAACGGCCAGAGATGAGACTAGGAAATGGTGGCGTTTGTTTCGCAGAGCAAAATGTACTCAAAATAAAACGGCACACAGGCTGAGTTATGTAGAAAACAGAAAATCCTACAGGTTTTTATTAACATCTAAAAGACAATCTTTTAAACAAAATAAACTTGCTGCTCTTGCCGAAAAAGCAAAAGACTCTAAACTCTTTTGGAGCGAACTTAAGTCCATTCGACAGTCGGCTGGTAAAACCCCAGATATTACTAGTGAACAGTGGTTCACTCATTTCAAGAATGTTTTTAGTGCTGATCTAGGTAACACTCAGGCTGGTAACGATGAACACTTGGTTGATCCTGAAAATACTGATATTGCTGTAGAATGTCTAGACATGCCAATTAGTCCTCAGGAAGTCGCCTCTGCAATAAAAAATCTTAACCCAAATAAATCCGCTGGTCCCGATGGGATTCTTGCCGGTATGTTAATAAACTCAGCTCAGCAAACTTTGCCGTTCATAGTAGAGTTATTCAACACAATATTTGACTCTGGTAATTACCCCGCTGCCTGGACAGGTGCTATTGTAGTTCCAATTCACAAAAGTGGTGATGTTGATACTCCTGACAATTACCGTGGAATTTCATTGCTTAGTATTCTAGGAAAGGTGTTTGCTACCATACTGAATAAACGTTTGTCAGGCTGGGCGAGTGAGAATAACAAAATCGATGAAGTACAAAGTGGTTTTCGTGCGGGTTATTCCACTATTGATAACGTCTTTGTTCTTTTTAGCATTGTGCAGAAATACTTACTGAAACGGTCTGGAAAGTTGTATGTATGTTTCGTTGATTTTCGTAAAGCATTCAATTGCGTAAACAGAGCAATTCTTTGGGACACACTGCGAAAAGCTGGGGTTGGTGGGAAAATGTTGAGGATTTTACAAAGTATGTATAAATCAGTTCGCTCGTGTGTGCGCTGTCCGGACAGCATTACAGACTTTTTCGAGTGTCCCATTGGTGTAAGGCAGGGGTGTGTCCTCTCACCAACATTATTCTCATTTTTGATAAATGAACTAGCCGTAGATAGAGGTCTCTGAAAAGGGAATACATGGTGTTCAGCTGACCCCAGATGTCATTCAGATTTTAATCCTTTTGTTCGCGGACGATGTCGCTTTAACGTCCTTTTCGGCCTGGGGTCTCCAAAAGCAGATTAACATTTTGAAAAACTTTGCAGACAACTTTGGAATGTCCGTCAATTTGTCTAAAACCAAAGTGATAGTTTTCCGCAAAGGCGGTTTTCTTGCTGAGCGAGAGCAGTGGAAATATGGTAATGAACGTATAGAAGTCGTTAATAGCTACAAGTATTTAGGTCTTCATTTTACAACTAAGTTATCACTCACGAAAGCTATTGGTGAGCTGGCCGTTAAGGCCAAGGTAAGAACTATGCAGATTTTAAGATGTCTCTTCAGACTTGGTGATGTCCCAAGTAGTATCTTCTTCAAGATTTTTGATGCCCAGATTCTTCCTGTTCTAATGTATGGGGCAGAGGTTTGGGGCTTCCAGGCTTATGGGGACATTGAGAAAGTGCATTTATTTGCGTGTAAAAGACTTTTGCGTGTGGGGGAACAAACCCCAAACAGACTGGTGTATGGTGGTCTGGGTAGACACCCGCTATTCATTAACTCAGCAATCAGGGTGGTGAAGTACTGGTTACGGTTGATTGCTATGCCACAGGACAGACTTCCTCGTAAAGCGTATCTTATGTCATGTGCTCTGTGTGACTCTGGTAAAAAATCTTGGTCTTTCTATTTAAAGAACATTCTATGTGAGAATGGCTGTAATGAAGCATGGCAGCAACAAAGCGTTGGTGACATTGGTAATTTTCTTAAAACACTAAGAGAAAGACTCATTAATCGCTTTAAAGCAGATTGGGATAATGACATCCAGACGAGAGAGAGATACGTGTTCTATGCCAAGTTTAAAAGATCGTTTAAGATTGAGAATTATGTGGATTGTAGCCAGTTACGTTGCTTTAAAATTGCTTATGTCCAATTCAGATTTGGTATATCACCTATAAACTGTCACAGGATGAGGTACAAACGCGGTGTAACCCCTCAACAGTTATTATGTCCAGTATGTAAGACTGAAAACGAAGACGAAGAACATGTTTTATTGAACTGTACTGCATATGACGAGTTCAGAAGTGAGCTTTCTGTTTTTGCAGCCAATGACGATGTGGCAGCAATTATGAGTGCGGATGATGATAAGAATGTCATGGATGTGTCGAACTTTCTGTATAAAGTGTTCAAGAAAAGATCTCAATGCATTAGTTAAGATGATCACCATTCAATCCTAAAAACACGGTATCTCACGTGTGGCATGTTTGTCTGTCTGTTCTGTTTTGTTTTTCACTGTTTTATTGTTGTTTTTATTCGGCTCCACTGTGGACACAATACTACGCTGAATTTCCCTCCCCCCATTTCCCCATTGAAATGAGCCTTGTGTTTATTCAATAAATGTTCAGAGTTCAGAGTTCAGAGTTCTCTCTCTCTCTCTCTCTCTCTCTCTCTCTCTCCCTTCCTCCTCTCCCTTCCTCCTCTCCCTCTTTCTCTCTCTCTTTCTGCTTTTCTCTTTCTCTCTCTCTCTCTCTCTCTCTCTCTCTCTCTCTCTCTCTCTCCCTTCCTCCTCTACCTCTCTCTCTCTCTCTTTCTGTCTCTCTATCTTTCTCTCTCTCTCTTTCTTTCTCTCTCTCCCTCCCTCCTCTCTCGCTCTCCCTTCCTCCTCCTTCTCTCTCTCTCTCTCCCTTCCTCCTCTCCCTCTCTCTCTCTCTCTCTCTCTCTCTCTCTCTCTCTCTCTCTCTCTCTCTCTCTCTCTCTCTCTCTCTCTCTCCCCACCCCCGTCTGTTTTAAAGTGAATTTGATAAATCGTTAGAGATAGCGCGCCGTGTGCAACGACGCTCTTATCCCATGGTAAAGCCTGGACATGTATGTTTGTGTAGTTGATATCAATAGTTTACAATGGAAGGAGGAATAGGTCCTCAGAGCCGGAACTGGGGGGGGGGGGGGGGCGGACCTGGGGAGCGGACTTGAGGAGGGGGGAACAAGGGTTCCGGACCCCCCCCCCCCCCCCCGATGTACCTAGTCTCACCTTTTTACATTTAGTCAAGGGGGAATCGAGACGAGGGTCGTGGTGTATGTGTGTGTGTGTGTGTGTGTGTGTGTCTGTCTGTCTGTGCGTGTGTGTGTGTGTGTAGAGCGATTCAGTCCAAACTACTGGACCGATCTTTATGAAATTTTACATGAGAGTTCCTGGGAATGATAACCCTGGACTTTTTTTTTTCGATAAATACCTTTGATGACGTCATATCCGGCTTTTTGTAAAAGTTGAGGCGGCACTGTCACACCCTCATTTTTCAATCAAATTGATTGAAATTTTGGCCAAGCAATCTTCGACGAAGGCCGGACTTCGGTATTGCATTTCAGCTTGGTGGCTTAAACATTAATTAATGACTTTGGTCATTAAAAATCTGAAAATTGTAAAAAAAAACATTTTTTTATAAAACGATCCAAACTTACGTTCATCTTATTCTTCATCATTTTCTGATTCCAAAAACATATAAATATGTTATATTTGGATTAAAAACAAGCTCTGAAAATTAAAAATATAAAAATTATGATCAAAATTAATTTTTCGAAATCAATTTAAAAACACTTTCATCTTATTCCCTGTCGGTTCCTGATTCCAAAAACATATAGATATGATATGTTTGGATTAAAAACACGCTCAGAAAGTTAAAACGAAGAGAGGTACAGTAAAGCGTGCTATGCAGCACAGCGAAACCACTACCGCGCTGAATAGACTCGTCAGTTTCACTCCACGCTCAGAAAGTTAAAACGAAGAAGAGGTATAGAAAAGCGTGCTATCCTTCTCAGCGGTGGACTCACGATGCTACGAGTATACGGTCTTGCTGAAAAATTGCATTGCGTTCAGTTTCATTCTGTGAGTTCGACAGCTTGACTAAATGTTGTATTTTCGCCTTACGCGACTTGTTCTTATTCTTTTTCAATTTGGAGACAATTTGGTTTCCAGACACGAGGATAGACCCAAAACGTATCATTGAAATGTAAAACGTCCAACAGGGCGCGGGCGGCCACCTAAACCCTTGTCTAATTTTTTAACTCCCCCCCCCCCCCCCCCCTCCCCTCTATTTTACTTGATCCGGCCATGGTCCTTATCCTATTATCGTCTTTTCCAGATACGTAGATATTTTTCAGAAGTACATCCCAGTTGACATTTACGGGAAATGCGGACCACACAAGTGTGCCAGGCGCGACGATGACAAGTGCCTCCAGACCATAGACAGCAGCTACAAGTTTTTTCTGTCTTTCGAAAACGCCATTTGTAAGGACTACATCACTGAAAAGTTATTCCGCTACATGGAGGCTGATCTTGTCATGGTCGTGCGGGGCGGGACTGGCTATGGGGTGATTTTATTTATAAGATGTGTCCAATTTCATTAGTTTGATGTGTCTTTTTCTTCTTCTTTTTCTGCGTTCATGGGCTTAAACTCCCACGGTGCTTACACTCGTGTTTTTGTACGAGGAGATTTTTGCGTTTATGATAGTTTTTACCCCGCCATTTACGCAGCCGTACGCCGCTTTCGGAGGAGTTTGATGTGTCTGATTTCATTCACTTGATTTGCCAGATTTCAAGACCTTATAAGAAATTAATTCATAACAAATTTCATTTGGTACGGAAAGCAGTCAAAACTAAAATGCTCATAACTTCTACATAGGCCTCTTACTAGAAACTTTGATTGATGAATGGATTGATTGATTTTTTGATTGATTGAGTGTTTGTTTGGTTGACAGAGACACGCTCCACCGGGCACCTACATCAACACAGCTGACTTCAAGACCATACAAGATCTCGTCGCCTATCTCCAGCACCTTGACAAGAACCCAGAGGAGTACCTCAAGATTCTTCGCGCCAAGGATCAGTACGTTCCCATGTACGAAGAATATCCCCACAGAAACCAGAAAGGGAAAATCTCCTACGTCCATTACCAGTACGAAGCTGTGGCCTATTGTGAGCTGTGTCGAAGGCTATGGAATATAAACCAATACAGAAAATCTTACCCTGACATGACCGAGTGGTTTGACAAGGGGGTATGTACGGGGCCTACAGATCTACCTTGATTTTGTTGTTCTTCTAAATTCTGACGACACCAAGGCTCAACAAGGACGTATATTTATTTGTAAAGAAAAAAAAAAATTCCTGTGAGAATTTAGTTTTCAGATATTGTTTTCATTCTTTTAGAATTGAGTATATAAGCTGGTTGTGTTAAACCCCAGTCATACTTAGACGCTGCTTCTACTACGATGGAAAAGTGTACGAGAGCGTGGCCAATCGTGGGCCAAACGTTGGAGGATCTCCATGAGCGTGGTTTGGTCGGGGTGGGATCTACTAGGTCGGGAAGCTGCACGCTCTCCCCACGCTTATTTTGAACTGCACAAAACAAAAGATGCGTATAGCCGGGTCGTGGTGCAGTGCAGTCGTGATGTCATTGTTTTGTATTTGCCATGTGCTGGATTTTGACGGCGATATGCCCTGATTTGATCCCTTTTTCAGATCGGAGTGATCGGCATGGTCTTCGTAAAGGAAGTAGAGCTGTGTGACTGTGGCCTTAGGGTAGAGGCATTTTGATAACTTCCTCTCTCCTTGCATCCTTCACAACCAAGTTGAAAACATATCTGTCCCGGAGAGCCTTTTCTTAGCTTTTCCAGATAGTCTGCTTCATCATTGCCTGTTTGTACAGTAGTATGCTGTGTGTGTGTGTGTGTGTGTGTGTGTGTGTGTGTGTGTGGGCGCTCGCGCGTATGTGTATACATGTGTGTTGAAGATGTCTTTTACAAGCATGCTCATTGTAACCGTGCAGGCAAGCATACTTTATTTCTCACGGCGGGCAATTTCAGTGGTTTTGTTGTTGTTGTTATTTTGATCTTGTTGATTGTGCATACTCGAATTGCTATATGTTACTTTGAGTTTCATTTCTGTGTGTGATTTGTATGTTTCTTGTATTGGAATTTATTGTAAAGCTGTTATCGGGACTTCTATTACAGACGAGTGATTTCTTATTACGCACTGGCTATACACACTCGGAGTGTATACAAGATTCAGACCCCTGTATACACTCCGACTTTAACTTCCGGTGGCGAAGCGAATTTGCAATTCGATACCACTTTGCGATAGGAACGCAGAGTAGTTGATTATAAGAGTTGAAAAAACAAAAACAATCTGATGCTTCACGGCCTTTGTTGTGACGTAGATTACATTCCCGGAGTGTACATACAAGACCAGACAACTACATCAACACTCGAAGTGTCATCCAACGCCATTTTAAGAAGGAACGCAGTGCACTTTCGATTCATAGTATCAAAGTACGCTAGGGACAAACGCACAAAAGAACAAACACACTCAACACTGATGCTACACGACAGTTTATTATCGGAGTATATAACATGCTGGGAGTGTGTATTGGCCTAGAATTGGTTGTATCACCATGCGAGTGTTCATTATTGCCAGCCCTGAACACACCGAAAAGGAGATGGCGGAAGTCAATACCTCAGATTGATTTGTTATTGGCTACTTCCTAACGACTTGTAAGGGGGCATTTAATTGGCTTAGAGTGAGTAGTAACAGAGCTTTTCATTATCGGAGTGTATACAGACCTATCGATCCT
>NC_090253.1:21900483-21922983 GCF_037325665.1 Littorina saxatilis | reverse complement strand
TGTTTAGGATCCTAACACTGTGTACGGAATTATTATAGACTAAGATAGTAAAAAAAAAACCCCACTTATAAGTACTTTGCAAGTAGCTCAGAATAGCTGCTGACCTATGTAAGCGAATGGGTGTGTGTATATTGTTTAGAACGTCGTCGTGAAGTAGTTGATATCTAGAATAATGCCATGCGGAGACAGTATAATTATATTTCACATCTCTCAAACAAAATATCTGATCCAGGCGTTAATGAACGGCTACGTTTTTAAAAACACAACATGATAATATAAGTTGTGAAAACTGATCATTAAACATGAACGCAATCGTAGTATAAGTTGTGAAAACTGATTATAAAACATGAACGCAATCGCAGTATAAGTTGTGAAAACTGATCATTAAACATGAACGCAATCGTAGTATAAGTTGTGAAAACTGATCATAAAACATGAACGCAATCGTAGTATAAGTTGTGAAAACCATAGACCTATATAGGTCCCTGGTGAAAACTGTTCATAAAACATGAACGCAATCGTAGTATAAGTTGTGAAAACTGTTCATAAAACATGAACGCAATCGTAGTATAAGTTGTGAAAACTGATTCTAAAACATGAACGCAATCGTAGTATAAGTTGTGAAAACTGTTCATAAAACATGAACGAAATCGTAGTATAAGTTGTGAAAACTGATCATTAAACATGAACGCAATCGCAGTATAAGTTGTGAAAACTGATCATAAAACATGAACGCAATCGTAGTATAAGTTGTGAAAACTGTTCATAAATAGCTGAGCACTGACCTATGTAAGCGAATGGGTGTGTGTATATTGTTTAGAACGTCGTCGTGAAGTAGTTGATATCTAGAATAATGCCATGCGGAGACAGTATAATTATATTTCACATCTCTCAAACAAAATATCTGATCCAGGCGTTAATGAACGGCTACGTTTTTAAAAACACAACATGATAATATAAGTTGTGAAAACTGATCATTAAACATGAACGCAATCGTAGTATAAGTTGTGAAAACTGATCATAAAACATGAACGCAATCGTAGTATAAGTTGTGAAAACTGATTATAAAACATGAACGCAATCGTAGTATAAGTTGTGAAAACTGATTGATCATTAAACATGAACGCAATCGTAGTATAAATTGTGAAAACTGATCATAAAACACGAACGCAGTTGCACGAAGCGTTTAAAGTTACATTTCGACAGTTTCATCAACTCCGCTTTAACTCGAGAGTACTGAGTTTATTGGTTTTTGTGTGTGCTTTTCTTTCGGAAACAATAAGCAAGGGGGAAATTAGTGTTTCCCCCCAAACCGGAAGGAAGTCACTGTTACCAAGAAAACGTAGTCATTGTGCATTTTACTGATTGTTTCTCCGCCTAGTATCTTCCTTCAAGGAACACATGTACCACTCTAGTGTTTAAACAAATGAGGTTTTTGTGTGGTTGGTTTCTACTACTGCCTCGCCCTGAAAACACACTCCAGCAGTTGACGATTGTTATAGACCTTAAAAGTGACATACGATCTTGAAGATTGACACACACACAAATAAAAACAAATTTCTACTACTGGCTCGCCCTCAATCACACACTGTTCTCCAGCAGTTGACGATTGTTATAGACCTTGAAAGTGACATACGATCTTGAAGATTGACACACACACAAATAAAAACAAATTTCTACTACTGGCTCGCCCTCAATCACACACTACTGATCTCCAGCAGTTGACGATTGTTATAGACCTTGAAAGTGACATACGATCTTGAAGATTGACACACAAACACAAAAACAACAACGCAACAGTAAGCGATTTAAAATGTTGAACGATACAAAATGTCACCAAATCTTGTGTTCATCGTCACTATCAATCCCCTGACTGGGACAGTTGTCAGAGGGACGTGAGTGGAGAAGAGGCTGCTCCCCTTCTTCAGGCTGTTCTGTTCGGGGCCGTCGACAGAAGGTCAGAAAAGCTCATCTGTGCCCATTATTTCTCGTTGCCAGTGTAACACGAGAAAATTACTCTCACGAGATTTTTTACTCCGGAGTATAAATTTTGTACGAATTTTGACTCCCTAAACGAAAAATCTACTCCCCCATAACACGAGAAAATTACTTCCAACGACAGGTGTGTTTCGAGTCAACATTTCGGTCGAAAATGTTACTCCCCTGACAAATAAATAACGAATAAATTATTCCACCCTAACACGAGCAATTTACTGCCCACGCCAGGTTTACGCAACTTTTACTCCCCTGTCCCCTGTCAGTCTTGGTGGTGGAAGGGGTGGAGGGAGGGTAGCGCGACATTTTTTTTTGCGCGAGATCACATAATTATTGGCATTATCCCTTCGTCCGCATCCCATTTTCGCGTACTAGATTTTTACTGGAAGTAAAATTTTGGGGAGTCAACATTTCGTGGAGGGAGTCATTTTTTCGTACCTTGGGGAGTTCTTTTCTCGTACGAAAGGTGTACTCGGAGTAAGAATTTCGTACGAAATGTTTGCTCCGGAGTAAATTTTTCGTGGAGTAAATATTTCGTGTTACACCGGACCAGCTTCTCCGTCGTCGGGCCTCGCGTCAGCGTCCTTCTTCGACTAGTGATAGACTCCCTGAAAGTGGCATACACTTCGGAAGACTGACTTAGAAGCAAAGCGCAACAACAGTGCGTGAATCAGAATGACGAACGGTACAGAACGTTACCGAAACGAGAGCACATCGCCAGATTTTATCGGCGGAGATATACACGAAGGTGCACGTGCCTTTTTCATCATAGTGGGCGTCACCATCATCCTGAGTGGTACCGTGGGAAACTGTCTCTTTCTGTCCCTCGTCTTCAAACAGCTCAAACGCAAACGGAGCGTTCATATCCTGTTCGTAGCCAACCTGTCCTTGGCTGACCTTTTGACCTTGGGATACTGGTTCACCTTCTTCGTCCTTGACCTCATTCTCAATCGTCACCCGGTCGTGAACTTTGCTCACTGCGTGGTCAACGGAGTTATCGTCGGGACACTGAGTGCGGTAAGTGCGAAACTATTATTATCAGCAATCCAAAAATTTATTTCTTCTCTCTCCCTGAGGTCGAGAAGTTAACGTTTACTGAGCTAATTCCTTTCATTTCTTCATTGATAGTTGTATACATGTCCAACCACTAGAAACCGGCACGGTTGACCTAGTGGTAAGGCGTCCGCCCCGTGATCGGGAGGTCGTGGGTTCGAACCCCGGCCGGGTCATACCTAAAACTTTAAAATTGGCAATCTAGTGGCTGCTCCGCCTGGCGTCTGGCATAATGGGGTTAGTGCTAGGACTGGTTGGTCCAGTGTCAGAATAATGTGACTGGGTGAGACATGAAGCCTGTGCTGCAACTTCTGTCTTGTGTGTGGCGCACGTTAAATGTCAAAGCAGCACCGCCCTGATATGGCCCTTCGTGGTCGGCTGGGCGTTAAGCAAACAAACAAACAAACAAACACTAGAAATACCATTAATTTTTGTCGCACTACATTTTTGCTGTAATTGTTGACACATAATGTCTGTTTCAAGATCAGTGTGACTGTGATTGTAAATGGCTAGCTCATACGGTCTGTTTCAACATCATTGTCACCAGGGGCGGACGAGGGGGGGGGGTCTGGGGTTTCCGGACCCCCCCCCCCCCCCCCCCCCTCCAGCCAAAAAACCCATATTTTTATGGTGCATTTCTTTATTTTACATTGAGTTTCAATTTTTGGGGTATTAATCAGTGACAAAATCTGCTGCCTGAAACTGGTAATGATCATCCTCAGAATGCACCAGATTGCACCATTTTGCATCCTTTTTTTCAAAATTTTCCGGGGGGGGGCATGCCCCCGGACCCCCTAGCAAGCTAAGCGCTTCGCGCAGTCGGCTCGGCGCTTCGCGCCTTCACACCCATATCTTCACAATATTTATACTTTTGGAAACCCCCCCCATAAAATGAACTGATCCGCCCCTGGTCACTGTAAATGCACGCATATACTGTCTGTTTAAAAGTCAGGTCACTGTAAATGCTGTCATGCACTGTCTGTTCCATGCATCAGTTTGGCCATGAAAGCTGATCCACACTGTCTGTTTCAAGACACGTTTAACTATAAACGCTGGGGGCCCCGGTAGCTCAGTTGGTAGAGCATTGGACTTGTGATCGGAAAGTCGCATGTTCGAATTCGGGCCGGGACGGACACGGGTCAACTTTATGTGCAGACCCAGAGACGGAAGCCATGTTCCACCCCCGTGTCATCACAATAGCACGTAAAAGACCTTGGTCATTCTGCCATAAGTGCAGGTGGCTGAATACACCTAAACACAGGGACACCTGGGTAGCGCGACTCCGTTGCTGCTAGCTTTCCACTGGGAAGAAGCGACCCGAATTTCCCAGCGATGGGACAATAAAGTCATGACAATGAAAAAGGAAAATATACTTGCTGCCTCACATGCCAACCGGTGTAACACGAAATTTTTACTCCACGAACAATTTACTCCGGAGTAAATATTTCGTACGGAATTCTTACTCCGAGTACACTTTTCGTACGAGAAAAGAACTCCCCAAGGCACGAAAAAATGACTCCCTCCACGAATTTTTGACTCCCCATTTTTTTTACTTCCAGTAAAAATCTCGTACGCATAAATGGGATGCGGGCGAAGGGATAATGCCAATAAGTGATCTCGCGCACACGAATGTCGCGCTACCCTCCTTCCACCCCTTCCACCACCAAGACTAACAGGGGACAAGGGAGTACAAATTTCGTACACCTGGCATGGGAAGTTAAATTGCTCGTGTTGGGTTGAAGTAATTTATTCGTTATTTATTCGTCAGGGGAGTAACATTTTTGTACGAAATGTTTACTCGGAACTCACCTGTCTTGGGGAGTAATTTTCTCGTGCAATGGGGGAGTGCTTTTTTCGTGAAGGGAGTAACTTTTTCGTACGAAATGTTTACTCCGGAGTAAAAATCTCGTGGGAGTAATTTTCTCGTGTTACACCGGCATAACGGGCAGTGACGTAAGACTGGCATATACGATCTGTTGTATGCATCCGTTTGGCAATGAAAGCTGGCATACACCGGTCTGATTCAAGATCCTTTTCACTGTATAAATGCTTAATTATTACTGTTTGTTCCACAGATCAGTTTGGTCAGAAAAGCTTACCCAAAGTGTATGTTTCAGATCATTTTTTTCACTGTTAACGTTGTCATAAACTGTCTGTTTCAAGATCATTTTCACTGTAAATGCAGGCATTTACTGTAAATGCTGGCATTTACTGTAAATGCTGGCATATATTCTGTCTGTTTTTCAAGATCATGTTCAATTCACATGCTGGCATATACAGTACTGTTGGTTTCAAGATCATTTTTACTTCAAATGCTGTCATATACTGTCCGTTTCAGGCGTCAGTGTGCTTCCTGCTGAGCATCTCCCTCAACCGCTACCTGCACGTGTGCCACTCTCACCTGTACAGCCGTGTCTTCACGCTGCCTCGCACTGTGGCTTGGTGCCTCCTCACCTGGCTGGCCAGCCTCCTCGTCGCCCTCGCTCCCCTGACGGACACCACGGCGGACAGCCCTTACGAGTACAACCGTGCCGCACGTGTCTGTTCGTACAGCAGGGCGAGGGCGGGCACCAACTACGTGGAGATCGTGGTCATCGTGTTCTCTGTGCTCCCCATGCCCTTCATCGCTTACTGCAACTTCGCCATCTTCAGACACTGGAGGAAAGTGAGGCTTAGCTCTGCTAGCTGCTACCCGCTGGTCAGCAAAGAGAAGAACAGGACAGTGTTTTCCAGGCTGGCGGCCCTTGTGGCGAGAGCGACGAAGAAGGATAATGGCATAGCTGTAGGAATGACCACACTGAGCTCAAGGTCTGAAGCACGCGAGGTGGAGAGCATTGAAATGTCAGATTCCTGGACCGAAACTGATACCACTGGGTCAACCAGGAGAAGTGGCTGTAGATATGTAAGGGACAGGGAGTCTTGTGTCAACCAGAATCGAAACAGAAGCAAAAACGAACCCGCAGTCACTTCGGTTGATGCAGACGTACATCGACATTCTGTTGAAAGTGATGTGAGACATGTGGATGATAATTTAGGCAAAGGTGCGTCTCTGGCATCTCGTGTTTCTTTTAGAGTGTCAGTGGATGCTAACGCCCTCATACAGTGCGACGAAAACCAAGAAAACTGGACATTTGAAGACACTGGAGTATTCACTTATCGTGAGTTTGAAGAGACTACTTCAGGGGAACACCTGACAGTATCTCCAGGGGGGTCTCAGAAAACTACAGACAAGCATGCAGGAAGCTCTTCTGGTGATGTCAAAGAGAACAGGAGAACAACTCAAGATCCAGCCTCTCCAGCATCTCTGTCACTGAGGTTGAAGGTGTCAGAATCATCAAGAGAAGCCTCTACCAATAATGAAGAAGGCAGGAGAACAGCTTCAAAATCAACGTCACCAGTATCTTTGTCACTAAGATCGGAGACTTCAGAATCATCAAGACCAGTCTCCTGCAATGCTGAGAAGTTCGGAAGAAATATGACACAAGCACCGTCCCATGTATCATTGTCAAAGATGTCAACTACGTTAGAATCAGCAACACCGGTCTCAGGCGCTGCTAAGGAGTTAGGAAGAAAACTCTCACCACCAACTTCATCAGTGTCTTTGTCACGGAGGTCAACAGCACAAGAATCAACAAGCACGGTCTCGGGCGTCTCTCAGCTGACATTCAGAGGAGACCACGACAACCCCTCTACACCGGCGCAGAATCTTCAGAAGATTCTCAAGAAGAAAAGAGGGAAAGAGATGGCTTTCGTCCGTTCTCTCTTTGTCGTCTTTCTTCTCACCGTCTTCTCTTTCATCCCTTTTGGGGCCGTCATCGTCGTTAGCGCTGAGGTCTTCGTTCCGCCTGAGGTCATCATCCTGGGCAACTTCTTCCTGTTCTTCAACAACTCGGTGAACTGGATCGTGTACGGCGTCATGAACACGGCCTTCAGACAGGGCTACATTGAGTACGGGCGTCGGATGCTCGGGTTGTGTTACAGATTTAGAACCTTTTGTCCTTGAACAATGTGAGATGTCCCGGCCTGGTATCTTCCTCTTCTTCTTCTTCTTCTTCTTCTCCGTTCAGTGGGTTAGACTCCCACGTTCACCCATGTTTTTAGCACGAGTAGATGTTTTACGTGTATGACCGTTTTTACCCCGCCATTCAGGCAGCATACGCCGATTTTGGGGGAGGCATGTTGGGTATGTTCGTGTTTCTATAACCCACCGAACTCTGACATGGATTAAAGGATCTTTTCCGTGCGCATTTGGTCTTTTGCTTGCGTGTACACACGAAGGGGGTTAAGTCACTAGCAGGTCTGCACATAAGTTGACCTGGGAGATCGGAAAAATCTCCACTCTTAACCCACCAGGCGGCAGCGACCGGGATTCGAACTCACGACCTCCCGATTAGGAGGCCGACGTCTTACCACCACGCCACTGCGCCCGTCTTTGGCCTGGTATCAACACTTAAGAGAACCTGCTGAAACGAACAGGAAATGATGGAGAAAAAAATCAACAATGAGTATAGAGGAACAGGAGAAAGAGTTGAACATCCTGAAAATATCTCGCGATCTTCACATTTTGTAAAAGCATACGACAGCAATTGACCCCGTAAATCGACTTCGCTGGTATATTGCTAATGTTTTGTCCGTGATAATTTCAGAATGTGTTGAAACAAGCGTGAACAAACTAGAGAAATCGCGCGGACAGATTTTATGATATAGAATTGTAAATATGATGACGTGGCAAGAATTGTATAAACGAGGGTTGGGTAATTGAATGGGGTATCTGACCAGTCAATTACAATCACAAGATCTATTTAGAAGTGGTATTAATCCCTGGTTTACGTTTGTTGTAATGATGTACATCTCATAGCAACATTAAAAGATTTCAAATTATGATTGTCTCTGAAAAAATCAATCCCCTCTATCAAAAATTAACAGTGCCTTACTTGCTTCGGGAATGAACTGTTTCTCGTTTAAAATAAATCAATCAAACATTTATGTGGCTGATTTTTTTGCCTGTTGTAGTCTACTCATGTTAGCACACAGATATTTTGAATAGCGCAAGATTTTTAACTGGTATCGGTTGATAGAACGGAAAGTGTGTGTATGTGTGTGTGAGTGTGTGTGTGTGTGTGTGTGTGTGTGTGTGTGTGTGTGTGTGTGTGTGTGTGTTTGTATGTATTTGTGCGAGTGCCTGCCTGCCTGTGTGTGCGTGCGTGCGGGTATAATAATTGTGCGTCTGTTCCTTCATACGTTTGTTTGCGTGTGCGTGCGCGCGTGTGTGTGTGTGTTTGTGTGTGTGTGTATGTGTGTGTGAGTGTGTGTGAGTGTGTGCATGTGTGTTTGTGTGTGAGTGTGGTTGTGTGTGTGTGTGTGTTTGTGTGTGTGTGTGTGTGTGTGCGTGCGTGCGTGCGTGCGTGTGTGCGTGCGTGCATGTGTAGTTGTGCGTCTGTTTATTCATTCGTTTGTTTGCGTGCACGCACGCACAGGGTGTGTGTGCGTATGTATTTTTGCGAGTGCCTGCATGACTGTGTGTGCGTGCGTGCGGGTATAATTGTGAGTTTGTTTGCGTGCGCGTGCGTGCGTGCGTGCGTGCGTACGTGTGTGTGTGTGTGTGTGTGTGTGCGTGCGTGCGTGCGTGTGTGTGTGTGTGTGTGTATGCGTGTGTTCGACGGTGTGTGTGTGTGTGTGTGTGTGTGTATGTGTGTGTGTGTGTGTGTGTGTGTGTGTGTCTGTGTGTGTGTGCATCCCCCTTACCACACACTATTATGAGCTGAGTATTTGTGCCTCGATATTTTATTGATGTTCATGATTCACCACACCCGAGTTTCTCGTAATTGAGATAATACAGTGTTCTATGTTTATGTCTATGTCTGACACACATGCACACTCGCGCGTAGGCTAAACAAATCCAATCTTGACTTTATAACTTTATATAAACATACATCCTGTTCACAATTAACGAGGACAAAAAAAAATTACAAATACCAAAGTACAACAATTTATCTTTTGTAAAAATTCGGACACACATTTTTCCAATTAATATGAAAGTCACTGAATTTATCTTTTTTTCACAACACCTTATATCTTGTTTCCCCAAACACTGATTGATTTCTGCCTTTTCAAATTTACCAGTAACCCAAACGTTCGCTCTAACCAACCTATTTTGTCCAATACCAATACACAATCATTAAAAAAAGAAGAGGTTTAACATAACCGACTTCGCTACCACATAAACAAAAAATGTTTTATTCTCCCCAAAATCATTATTATAGACAGTCATTCAATTTCAAGACAATCATCACAGCTTTGAACCGACCCTTTCGTTCAACCAGGCAGAAGCAACAACTATAGTAAAAGCTACATTTACGAACTCGCGATGAGATTTGTTTCCTCTGGTCACCAAGCCTACCGTTTACAAACGCATGCGCACTAATTGGGATTCCCCCAATTTCCTCGACCTTGACCTCAGAACTCTCGAAGCCACTATACTTCGGCTTTCAATGAGCGAGTTTTAGCGTCAACTAAGGTGACTCGAGTCGAACCGGAGGTCGCAAAAACTCGGTCCGGTACGACTGGAGTGACGTCACCGGTTAACCAACTTTCAACCTTGCTTCCTGCGTAGGGTCTCTCCAGTTCCAAGATGGCTGCCAAGGCGAGGTGAGAAACTTCTGCAAATATTTTTTGACAAAGTTACGGATTGTGAGAAGACATTTGTTGTAAATCACTTAGCCTTTCAAAAATTAAGGATACTGGGTTGGATACTGTCTTGGTTTTAATGCATTTTATTTTAGCAGTGATGTTTATTTTGGGAAGAAATGAGGTCAACAGGAGTTTGGGTGCGATTTCGGCTCAAATGTACTTTAGCGCCCTGAACTTTTACCCGGCTGTTTTGCGCTCGATTTTCACGCTCACTTCTTCATTGACGTTCGAATCGATAGTTCGATGTTTTGGCATTACATTCACATCAACAATAAAACAGTACTGCTTGTTCATCATCGTCGTCCATCAACTCTCCACAACAGTAAATCCGTAACGCGCTTGTCGCCATCTTGTTGCAAGGGACGCGACTGGACACAACCCAACAGCGTTTCCGCGAAGAACAAAACCAGACATGCGCAGTGACCCTACCGTAGCTCAACCCTGTTCCTCGCGAAAACTCGCTCTACTTCGGCTTTCAATTTAGCTCTTGCATACCGAGTAGCTGGCAAATTTGCTTCCGAAGTTCCCATTTTCAATGTTAATTTGCAGGGTCTCTCACTTGACATCATTATACGACGATATTGCTTCTTAAGGGTCCTTTCCCATCCAAAAGAAACCTCCAACGCATACTACAATTGCAGAACATTCCTGTTTTTAAGGCAGCTCATTGGGAAATGAGCTCAGACAGAATATCGAAGACGTGAAATGCGTCAATCGAGCAACTGTCGTAACTTGGCTACAATGAGACGGTCGGCTACCTTGCACCATAGACACGAACTGTGACATTCTTGTTTAATTTAGGTGAAATGCTTGAAACAGAGTGGCTCAAAAGCGACAGTTTGATCAGTTACTAACCGAAAAAAACGAGCTCGAGTCATTCGGCGAAGGTGGCGAGCTTTCAAACCATCACGACTGAATAACTCATATTACATCTTATCATCACACGTTTTTCACACGAGTAGAATGGTGCAGTGGTTACGGATTCGGAAATCCGATCCGGCGCTCAAGTGCCGCTGGGAGCAAAAAAGATCCGGTTCAAGTGCCACTGGCCACCATAAAGACCATCCCCTCCTCATCGTGGTATGGTGGTGAAACAGAACCAAGCTATGCCGTCGGAAGAAAATCGCTGAAATTTCACTGTCCCTAAAACGTGGGGGTGTTTTTCATTGTGAGAAGTATACCGGTAGGGTTCTCCCATGGCGGACGGGTTGGTTGCTGGCTAACGGGGCTCTGGTAAAGACGGAGATGTGCTGGACAGTACCGGTGTGACGGCACAGAGGCCCAAGGACACAAGCGGTCATCTCAGCAACCTCCAAACGGGTAGACTGGACTCGACAACCATGGTAGGTAACCAGTCTAGGAGAAGGAAAACTCCGAAATAGAACCACGGGCAGACCAAGCTCAACAGCCCAGGAAGGCAATTGGTCTAAGGGAGGGACCCCTGATCAACGTCCATGGCCGAAGCCGGAGATGCGGGACCCCCTGGGTGCCAAAAAGCGCTGCATCACGCAAATCACAAAAGTGAACGACGAAGAAGAAGAAGAAGTGCCACTGGGAGCAAAATGTTTTTATTTTTTTTTATTATTAATCTTTTTCTTTATAGGCCTGAATTGCATTCAGGCTGCAACAACCGGTTTTTGTCTCTGTGTTCATTTCTTTTAATTGCGTAAAGAAACTGTCCTATGCTTTCACAAAAAATCGAATCTTGACTTTCAACTGTACATTAATATAAAAAGCAGGAAAAAAGATCAATAAAGACGGATGCTCCCCAATTAAAAAAAATAAAAAGAAAAACAAGTCGCGTAAGGCGAAAATACAACATTTAGTCAAGTAGCTGTCGAACTCACAGAATGAAACTGAACGCAATGCAACACTCGTAGCATCGTCAGTCCACCGCGCACGGCAAAGGCAGTGAAATTGACAAGAAGAGCGGGGTAGTACTTGCGCTGAGAAGGATAGCACGCTTTTCTGTACCTCTCTTCGTTTTAACTTTCTGAGCGTGTTTTTAATCCAAACATATCATATCTATATGTTTTTGGAATCAGGAACCGACAAGGAATAAGATGAAGGTGTTTTTAAATTGATTAGGACAATTTAATTTTAATAATAATTTTTATATTTTTAATTTTCAGAGCTTGTTTTTAATCCAAATATAACATATTTATATATTTTTGGAATCAGACAATGATAAAGAATAAGGTGAACGTAAATTTGGATCGTTTTATAAAAAAATTATTTTTTTTACAATTTTCAGATTTTTAATGACCAAACTCACTCATTAGTTTTTAAGCCACCAAGCTGAAATGCAATACCAAACCCCGGCCTTCGTCGAAGATTACTTGACCAAAATTTTAACCAATTTGGTTGAAAAATGAGAGCGTGACAGTGCCGCCTCAACTTTCACGAAAAGCCGGATATGACGTCATCAAAGACATTTATCAAAAAAATGAAAAAAACGTATGGGGATGTCATACCTAGGAACTCTCATGTCAAATTTCATAAAGATCGGTCCAGTAGTTTAGTCTGAATCGCTCTACACACACACACAGACAGACAGACACACACACACACACACACACACACGCACATACACCACGACCCTCGTCTCGATTCCCCCCTCTACGTTAAAACATTTAGTCAAAACTTGACTAAATGTAAAAAGAGAGGCAAAAAAGAAAGGGTTGAAGCTGCCTGCATGCAACTGAGATAAAAATTTTATAAAAGCAGAAAAAAAGTTCAACATAATCATTTATTTTTCTCCCTAACATTCAGGTCAACAAAGTCATTGTCATAGCTCGGCAGTCATTCGATTCCAAGACAATCATCACAGGTTTGAACCGACCCTTTCGTTTAGCCATTCAAAAAACAACAGCAATAACGCTGTTGGTACTACAGCGCGCTCAACGTTCGCCCTTTTGAACTCGCGATGAGACTTGTTTCTTCTGGTCGCCAAGCTTACCGTTAACAAACGCATGTACTAGTTGGGATTCCCCCAATTTTCGCGACCTTGACCGAATACTCTCGAAGTCAGCACTACGGCGTTCATGCATAGGGAACAGTTAGAAAGTTAACTTCAGGAGTTCCCACTTTCAAAAGAGGCTTCTGCTTCCAGTGTTTCTGACTTCCAGTTCATGCATACGGGCCCTGGTGTGCACCAAATGCATCCTGTCTTGGCTGGCCCAGGCGGGGGCGACGGCAGGATGTCCTCTCTGTCGGGCGCCCGTCCTCTCCCCCTCCCGGCAAGGTCACCATGACCTGGAGGCTGAGGTCAAGCGTCTGCCGACTAACCTGGTCACCGTGGCTGTGGTGGACAGTCAGCGAGTGCTGGCCGCCCCACACGTCTGTGACATGTGTCCGAACAACGTGGCTGCTGACTCTTACTGCTTGCAGTGCGCCGTCAAGCTGTGCAAAGCCTGCACCAGTTATCACAAGAAACTGCCCGTTTCAAAAGGACACACACTTGAAGACCTGCACAAGTTAACCCAAAGCCGATTGATTGCAAGCCAGCGCGTGACTTGTAAGAGCCATCCTGATAGGCCGGCTGAGCTGTACTGCCCCGCCCACCGAGAGGTGATTTGCATACTGTGCGGCACGACCGGTCATGGGAACTGTAGCGACAAGAAGACGATTGAAGACGTGGCGACAGAGAAGAGGACGGAGCTGAAACAAGAAGCTCAGAGCCCAAGGGACATGGAGGCGGCGATCAACACACAGGTGGGATTTGTTTGTCATGTAAAATCATCAAGACAAGTAGCAAGGGTGTGGCATCAGAAGTCAAAGATATATCTGGCGTCAAAAGCAAAATGACGCCAGAATAGTACTAAAGTGTCCAGTATACGTTCTAAAAATTCTCCCAGAAAGACACAAAACAAACGCAAAAGTGTTTCGAGAATGACGCTTGTCTAGGTGATGTTTTAATCATGAGCAGTGGCAACTTTGGTTTCTATCGACCCGACTTCATTTACATAATATACACGCGTGTGAAGAAGTGGTATGGTTATCACACGGATGGCTTCTCTCATGTATG
This sequence comes from Littorina saxatilis, assembly GCF_037325665.1. Lineage (NCBI taxonomy): Eukaryota > Metazoa > Mollusca > Gastropoda > Littorinimorpha > Littorinidae > Littorina > Littorina saxatilis. The sequence continues at coordinate 21,909,218 of NC_090253.1, read as the reverse complement.
TAGGATTAAAAAAAAAAGCGATTTTAAGTTTACATCATCATAGAATCGACAAACCAAACACTTCTGATAACCATTTGAAATTGTTGCAATAAGTTTTCGCCAAGTTTAGAATCGGCACCTTCATAGAATATCAGTTACAAATGTAAAGGGAATATGAGGTGGGCAAACTCTGGCTTTTTACTTGCCTTTGTGAACATGTCTTAATGTGCAAATGGGGTATTGCTAGGCTACCCGTTTTTTACTTAATGATATAAATGTATTTGTCATCATTTTCACGAGTTTTCATTCACAAGCACCTGGGAAATAAATCTCATGTTCCCCAGGCAATAAATCCCCGGTTACCATAGTTGCAGGAAGCAGGTTATACATGGATAATCAAAAGCAAACCCAATAGAAACGCTCGGGGATTCTTCGGCTCTTTTCATTGGTGTTTTACCAGACCTAAACGACACGACACTGCTTTGCAAAGTTCCAAAAACGAACTGGCAAACTGGCAAAAGTAAACAAAAAACAAAACTACTTCATGAAAGGTCATACATTCATCAAAAACTAATGAAACCTAGCAATATGTTTTGTCTTCTTACAGAGTCATGGAGTGCGTGTATCTGTGTTTCGATACACAGACGTTCGGAGAAACACGAACGTCAAGTTCAAGTAAAACGACACCTGAAACACACATTTTGACCCGTGCACAAGACGTTGTATCAATAAACGAAGCACAAATAAGAAAAGCAAAGAAAATAGCAACAAGATATGCAAACATCTAACAAAGCCGAGCAAGCAGAATGACAGGTCTAATGAAAAACAAAGAGGTACCGAGTCGGAAACAAGATCGCGATTCTTTCCTTCGCTGCACGACGCAAATCTTCTGTGACCTTTGACCAAACGTAGCTTCCACATTCGATCACTCAGCTTAATATTTAGAACAGAAAGCCGAGGGGGTGGAATACCGAGATGAACCTACAGAACTGTACATCCTCAAACCTAACATATTCATCCCAACATTTAATGAACTCAAAAACACAGAAAGTTGCTTTCACACGCCATCTTTGATTGCCAGTGGTTATCAAACCGGGACTCGAGTGGTTATCAGCACGGAACCCGTGTTTCAAAGCATGGCTCTCTGGGTTGATTGTGCACTTATTTTCTCACTACCAAAATGATGACAAAAACGATGTTTGATGGTTTGTTGACAGACCAGCTTTTTTGTCGGTCCTCGGGGGGCATATCGACTTTTGTTTTATATTTATTGACCGCGGCCTTCGGCCTTGGTCAATAAATATGAAACAAAAGACGATATGCTCCCCCTCGGACCGACAAAAAAGCTGGTCTGTCAACAACCCATCAAACATCTTATAATATCGGCATGACAGTTTATGTGGTGTATGTAGCCTATATCACGGTTGCTTCTTGCAGTGGAAATAACCTTTTTCATACTTGACATCTAGATCAACGAGGCCAAGGAGAAGCTCAAGGCCATGCGTAGAAGCGCCAAGGACACGTTTGATGACCTTGAGCAGTGGGTGAAGAAGCGACGTGACGAGGTCAACCAGCTGATACAGGCTGAGGAAGAGGTCACCATGACGTCACTGGCGGAGCTGGAGAAATGGCGGGCGGCCTTGGCGATAAATGCAAGCAGCATGAACAACCTGTTGGACTCTGCTTCTAGCAGCGCTCTGCTGGCAATGGCCAGTGACCTGGTGTCACGCCTGAGTGAGCACAAGTCACAGAGCGGAACGGTGGGCAGGGTGGAGGTGGCAGACCTGACCTTGGATGACCTCAAGCTGAATCAGCTCAAGGCTCACATCGCCTCACTGGGTAGGTATTATCACAAATATTTCCTAGTAAAGGGAAACTTCTGATCTGATCTGTAAATGCTTTGAAATTGCAGGAAATATGAATTTGATCCATCCATATTTTGGCGAAGCGTTCAGTCTGGGGATAGAGGTGTCCATTTACTGTATATGGTAAGTTATATTAAAATCTACAAATAAACAGAGCACCGTCATAGAATAAAGTGAAAGATCCATCGTATATCGGCAATATCCGTAACACACACACACACACACACACACACACACACACACACACACACACACAAACACACAGCAGAATGATTTTTTGTCAACATTGGAAAGCCACACAAAAAGGAACGAACCGAAGAATAGCACTGGCTCTGAAAAGTGTCAGACTAACTTTGCGCAAAATACGTTCTGGGCACACGAATGGCACCTTTGTGCTGACAGGACAATTATTGTTAACAGGTCAAGTGGTCAGGGCCGCAACGACAAAAGTCACGTCACCACGGCCTTCGGCAACCGCAGCACCAGCATTATCTACGTCAGTGACAACACCTCATGTTTTAGCACCCACAGCACCAGGTCTATCTACACCCACGTCAGTGACAACACCTCAGACTGCACACAAACCCAGACGAGCTGAACTGGCCAAGGTGCTGAGAGTGGGGAACAGAGTCAAGCGGGGACCGGACTGGTCGTCTACCTTCTGGCTTGTAAGACTGGCATTTTGTCTGTCGTTCTGTCTGTCTGTCTGTCTGTCTGTCTGTCTGTCTGTCTGTCTGTCTGTCTGACTGGCTGCATGTCTGTCTGTCTTGTGTCTGTCTGACGTGTTCTTTTCTTTCTTTATTTGGTGTTTAACGTCGTTTTCAACCACGAAGGTTATATCGCGACGAGGGAAAGGGGGGAGATGGGATAGGGGAAAGGGGGGGGGGGGGGGGGGGAGATGGGATAGAGCCACTTGTTAAGTGTTTCTTGTTCACAAAAGCACTAATCAAAAAATTGCTCCAGGGGCTTGCAACGTAGTACAATATATGACCTTACTGGGAGAATGCAAGTTTCCAGTACAAAGGACTAAACATTTCTTACATACTGCTTGACTAAAATCTTTACAAACATTGACTATATTCTATACAAGAACCACTTAACAAGGGTAAAAGGAGAAACAGAATCCGTTAGTCGCCTCATACGACATGCGGGGTGCAGAGAAATAAGGATGTGGAAAAGAAGACTTTTGGTAAGTGAAATAAAGGTGATGGATCCAGTCAGGTAGAAATAAGACAACAAGAAAAGAATTGGAAAACTGCAGGGAATAGTAGGGAGAGTTTTCTTGGAAGGAAATATAGGTGAAAGGACTGGTAAGGCAGAAATAAGACAAAATTTAATGTGGGTTCAATTCAAAAGCAACATTGTCACAGATAGGCTAGTGTTACATTTCTGTAAAGTTTCAAAAACATCTTCCATGTTTTGGTTACTGTTGAACAGAGGCATATTTTCCTGTTCAAAAAAGTCTGACACACATTTTCGTAGTTGTGGGTTAAGGTTAGATCTATACCGTCATTCAAACGAGTCGTAGAACCGTCATTGTCACAGATAGTGTTACATTTCTGTTTTACATTCAAACGAGTCGTAGAAGTAGTAGTACATTTGCGTTTGGTTGTTTTTATATTTAGTCAAGTTTTGACTAAATATTTTAACATCGAGGGGGAATCGAAACGAGGGTCGTGGTGTATGTGCGTGTGTGCGTGTGTGCGTGTGTGCGTGTGTGTGTGTAGAGCGATTCAGACTAAACTACTGGACCGATCTTTATGAAATTTGACATGAGAGTTCCTGGGTATGAAATCCCCGAACGTTTTTTTCATTTTTTTTATAAATGTCTTTGATGACGTCATATCCGGCTTTTCGTGAAAGTTGAGGCGGCACTGTCACGCCCTCATTTTTCAACCAAATTGGTTGAAATTTTGGTCAAGTAATCTTCGACGAAGCCCGGGGTTCGGTATTGCATTTCAGCTTGGTGGCTTAAAAATTAATTAATGACTTTGGTCATTAAAAATCTGAAAATTGTAAAAAAAAGTAAAAATTTATAAAACGATCCAAATTTACGTTTATCTTATTCTCCATCATTTGCTGATTCCAAAAACATATAAATATGTTATATTCGGATTAAAAACAAGCTCTGAAAATTAAATATATAAAAATTATTATCAAAATTAAATTGTCCAAATCAATTTAAAAACACTTTCATCTTATTCCTTGTCGGTTCCTGATTCCAAAAACATATATATATGATATGTTTGGATTAAAAACACGCTCAGAAAGTTAAAACAAAGAGAGGTACAGAAAAGCGTGCTATCCTTCTTAGCGCAACTACTACCCCGCTCTTCTTGTCAATTTCACTGCCTTTGCCATGAGCGGTGGACTGACGATGCTACGAGTATACGGTCTTGCTGAAAAATGGCATTGCGTTCACTTTCATTCTGTGAGTTCGACAGCTACTTGACTAAATATTGTATTTTCGCCTTACGCGACTTGTTTCTTTTAGATTCCTGTCACTCATACTAGCAGTATTGATTGAGGTACATAAATCTGTTGATGTACAGGGATGACTTGTTTGTAATGAATCCTTGTTTCCTCCACATTGAGTTTGCATTGCAGTTGGACAGAAATGAACAGGTGTTAATTGATAAACACATTGATAATGGCTTTTGAGAAAATCAATCAATTCTGCAAAGGAATTAACTTGATGACATCAAAACTGCAGCGCCATTTGAAGAATGGTTACCATTTCTGTTTCTTTGATGGGAATCAAACAAATAAAAACATTGACTATCCAAGTTACCATGAATGGCAATAGTTGACTCCTGAAAAGTAGCAAGGATATAATTTGAGACGATAAACGCCTGATGCAATCCCTCCTCAAGGTCAGTCAACTCAAAACCTTCATCATTCGCAACATCAGTAGGCAACACAGCGGGATTCGTATGTCCAGAAATCATGTCGAAAAAATATTACATTTCAAAAGCATGTCCAACCACAGTTGTTGGCAAGTGTTCGTGTCCGAGGTAGCCTTCAGTGTGTGTATATGTATTCATGTGACAGAGAGCGTGACCTCATTCTTCAATCCTCTCTCTCTCTTCTTTCTCATTCGAACGCACACACACAAGAACGTAGCCTACGCACGCATGCCCGCGCACGCACACACACACACACACACACACACACACACACACACACACCCCGCTGACGCACAAACCACGCACACACACACTGACTGTCAGCAAGCATCTCTTTTTATATTTAGTCATTTATATTTAGTCAAGTTTTGACTAAATATTTTAACATCGAGGGGGAATCGAAACGAGGGTCGTGGTGTATGTGCGTGCGTGTGTGCGTGTGTGCGTGTGTGTGTGTGTGTGTGTGTGTAGAGCGATTCAGACTAAACTACTGGACCGATCTTTATGAAATTTGACATGAGAGTTCCTGGGTATGAAATCCCCGAACGTTTTTTTCATTTTTTTGATAAATGTCTTTGATGACGTCATATCCGGCTTTTCGTGAAAGTTGAGGCGGCACTGTCACGCCCTCATTTTTCAACCAAATTGGTTGAAATTTTGGTCAAGTAATCTTCGACGAAGCCCGGGGTTCGGTATTGCATTTCAGCTTGGTGGCTTAAAAATTAATTGATGACTTTGGTCATTAAAAATCGGAAAATTGTAAAAAAAAATAAAAATTTATAAAACGATCCAAATTTACGTTTATCTTATTCTCCATCATTTGCTGATTCCAAAAACATATAAATATGTTATATTCGGATTAAAAACAAGCTCTGAAAATTAAATATATAAAAATTATTATCAAAATTAAATTGTCCAAATCAATTTAAAAACACTTTCATCTTATTCCTTGTCGGTTCCTGATTCCAAAAACATATAGATATGATATGTTTGGATTAAAAACACGCTCAGAAAGTTAAAACAAAGAGAGGTACAGAAAAGCGTGCTATCCTTCTTAGCGCAACTACTACCCCGCTCTTCTTGTCAATTTCACTGCCTTTGCCATGAGCGGTGGACTGACGATGCTACGAGTATACGGTCTTGCTGAAAAATGACAGCTACTTGACTAAATATTGTATTTTCGCCTTACGCGACTTGTGTTTTCTTTACCTTTGTTTATTGTGTTTTCGATATTTGTGTTTATTTTTTGCTTGACTTATCTGTTTTATTTTAATGTTTGCTATCCACATCGTGTGATAAATGTTTCTTCTCAGTCTTCGAGTCAGTTTAGTTTCTGCACGCCGCTTTGGTACTCCTTGTTTTTCTAACTGGTGTATTGTGCGCGATTTGCGGATTTATTTTTATTCCTTTCATATGCTGTTGAAGTGTTGTGGGTTTTATTGTCTGTATATGCTATGTTGCGTCTGTGTATGCCTACAAGAATTTGCATTCGCTCTCTGCCAGTACAAGTCCAAACTTTATCCCCGAGTACGCAGTAGGAGGGTCCAGCAGACTTTAATTGTGTGTCTGTGTGTCTGTGTGTCTGTCTGTCTGTCTCGACTTAACAGCTTATTGCTGGGAAACTACTGGGCGCAGTTCTTTCAAAAGTTGATACACTAACTTGATAATAGGTCCGATTGATCGTATTAAAACTTCATAATGTTACCTGGGACCTAAATGCGAAATATTCCACAAAAACGACTCTTAACGGGCGGAGGTTTGGCGGTGGGAGTACAACTGCCGTGCAGCTAATGGAACAGCCAGCTAGCTGGTGCGAATCACGTCCGCCTATCGCCAAAGTGATCCGGGATCGATTCCCGGCATGGGCGGTCTATATATATATTTTTTTTAAATTCTTGTTTACTATTGTTTATTATGAACGTTTTAATGTTTTATTTCACTCTAATAATTTTTTTAATTGTGTCAAATAATTTTTTTTTTTTAAATCCAAGTGACCCGGGTTCGATTCCATGGGCGGTCTATTTTTATTTTTTTTATTTTTTTTTAATTCTTGTTTACTTGCGTGCGTGTACCACTGCGCGAGGACTATAGGCATTTGAGTTCACTGGCGAATGTCAGATTTGTTGGCTTGGAGGAAAGCGTTTCCGACTATGGCCAAAGGGATCCGGATTCGATTCCCGGCATGGGCGGTCTATTTTTTTTATATTTTTCTTTTACAAATTCTTGTTTACTATTGTTTATTATGAACGTTTTAATGTTTTATTTTACTCTAATAATTTTTTTAATTGTGTAAAATTAATAAATAATTTTTTTTTAAATTTTTTTTAATCCAAGTGATCCGGGTGGAAAGCGATTCGTCTATGGCCAAAGTGATCCGGGTTCGATTCCCGGCATGGGCGGTCTATTTTTTTTTTAATTTTTTTTTTTTATAAATTCTTGTTTACTATTGTTTATTATGGACGTTTTCATGTTTTATTTTACTCTAATAATTTTTTTAATTGTGTAAAATAAATTAAAAAACCATTTTTTTTTTTAATTCACGTGCTCAAGACAAAAACTTTCATACTGGGGGAGCGAGCCAGTCTGAAGAGTACTCGGGTCCAGCGCCAGCGTTTTTTATTGGGTGTAATGTGCCTGTGGTCTGCTCGCAGTCGAGCACAGATAGTTTTCAAACATTCCTCCAGTGAGCCGCCGCGCGCTGCGACCTGAGTAAAGCGCTTTTTTGGTCTCTGGCAACGTTGAACTGCGCTGATATGCCCAGCGACGTGCGGACAAAGTGATATCGCCCCGCTGGCTATTTTTAACGCTGGCCTTCTCTAGCCTGGAACAGCCGTGGTCCTCTCGGTTAGTCTCGGATTGACTCGATCGGCTCTTCTCGGTCTTTTTTTGTTTGTTTGTTTGTTTGTTTCCTTATGGTCGGAGTGGTATATTTATGTACATCTTAGATTAAAAAAACACCCGAAAGCTGTGTTTAATCGTTTCGGGTAAATTGTACATTTTTTTTCCCAGCTTTGAAATTGTTTTGGCTTGGAGAGTTTTGCTCATGGCGGTGCCCTGTGGCAAATTCAATTGCTTTGGCTTGGAGACTATTCTCCTGTGGCAAGTTTTTCCCGACCGCAGATACCAGCGTCGTCCGCGACGCTGGAACAAGACGGGGATTCAAACCGACAGGCAAGGTGGATGTGAAGTGGGATACAGGATACAATGGTGTCACCGTATGGGATGTGAAAACACATATGAGCTGGACCTGGTGTGATGGTCGGTTTCTACAACCGTGTGCTCATCTCTTGTACTGCACTACAATGAGCAAACGCAAGGTAGTGGTAGTGAAGATGTTTATTGCTGTGTTCACAGAACAACCAGCTCTCAATGATGGCGACGGCTACGACGATGACGATGATGGTTGAGATTATAGCGACGGCGATGATGATTATCATTGTGATTGGGACCTCGCGATGAGTTGTGATGATGACGACGTCAATAAAGTTGGTGATGATGGTGATGATGATCGTCTCTTGGGCGCATTGTACATGTACATCTTGACAGTGATATTGGATTTTATTTTACCATGACAGCGAGTTCTTTAACCTAGCGTGTGTAATCATAGTGTTTGGTGACAATTTTAAGCACATAATTATCACAGATGTGGACACTATGTACCAGCGCGTAATACAACAATGTCATCTTCTCCAATACCTTGCGTCTTTGCCCCTGTTAGCTCAGCAGCTGTGTATAAAGCGTGTTTCTCTAGCAACGCACGTTACTCCTCTAGCAACAGAGCCTCGATCAGTGAACTGTCTTTTCGCATGTTCACAGTGTACTAAGGACTACATGAAATGATTATCTAAAGTTTCTTTTTTTCATGATCAGCCAGATATGCGACGATCGTCTAGCAGATATAAATGCATTCATTACTTTATTTACAAGTGATACAAATAAAAGCTGGAGATACATTCACTATTTTCAACATAAAGGACAACATTTA
>NC_090253.1:21875483-21895483 GCF_037325665.1 Littorina saxatilis | reverse complement strand
GGAGTGGTTGAGTCGGAGCTAGGGGGGTTGGTTATATTTGTAGCCACATCATGGCAAAACTAAGAAGAAGTAGCAGGGGAGGGCACACCCCACCCCACCCCACCCCACTTACCCGTGTCAAGTGCCTTTCGTGTCAGGGTATTCTATCATTATCATGCCTTCCCCCCATAGCTGCTCTGTGCTGATGGCGATGTGTGTATTGTAAGGAATGTATTTGCCGGAACAGTTCAGGCGTTGATAAAAAGTTGGTGGAAGGGGAGTAACCACAAACAATTCTCACTGTTCCATCATGTACATTGCTTCCCTTTTCTGAAAAATCTGAACCCGACTAGTAAGTCTCTTTTTCAATTGATCTTCATCTTTGTGATTCTGGAACACAGTAGTTCACCTTACGGTCAAACCTTATTTTTATCCAAGGCGTTGTACAAATATTTGGTGGTTTAAAAGTTATCTACATGATGTGATGTTGTCCCCCAACTTAAAACATAAAACCTTACTAAAGAACGTCACGTTTGTGAGAAAAAAGTCTCTGAGCGGTGAAGTTCATCATTGTCATCATTGTAATACAAAAACACCTACTATCTTGGTTATTGGTCTTTGGTGAGAACATATTTACACGGTAGAGTTGTCAACCCAATACTTCTTAAGACTTAGCTCTTTTAGTTTTACACAACATAACTGCAAAAATACACAAGATATTCAAACAATTTAATTTGAATTGAACAGGTCATTGATGTTTGTTTTGTCTATAATGTTCAACTTGCTAAATTTGGTCAAATGTTATTTTATTTTTAATTAAAAATTTTGAGTTCGATCGGGTCTGTTTTGGGGTTGTTCACTTGAGAAAATGTCAAGCGACCGTTGTAATAGAAAGTGTCAATGCAAAAGCGCGGATCAGCTGCCTTTTATGAGTCTTTTAATCATTGTTTCATTACAGACTGATTGAATGATAAGAGTCGCGCGGAAATTGTGAATTAAAGGTTAAATAGGTAGGGCAATTTCTGGGTGAGTTTTTTTCTCTCTCCAATTTAAGTCCTAATTCTCCAAAACTGAGACAAGTATAATATCTGATGCCCCATGTTTGCGTGTGTGTTTGTACGTGTTCCTTTCTATATTCATGTCAATCTCTATTCAGTGTGTACAGACGTCACCATGGCAACAGCCCCAGCCTCAACCAGCAGCAGTCCACTGGAATGCCCGGTGTGTCACGAGACGTTCGATGAACCCAAGATGTTGCCGTGTACACACCTGGTGTGCACCAAATGCATCCTGTCCTGGCTGGCCAAGGCGGGGGCGACGGCAGGATGTCCTCTCTGTCGGGCGCCCGTCCTCTCCCCCTCCCGGCAAGGTCACCATGACCTGGAGGCTGAGGTCAAGCGTCTGCCGACTGACCTGGTCACCGTGGCTGTGGTGGACAGTCAGCGAGTGCTGGCCGCCCCACACGTCTGTGACATGTGTCCGAACAACGTGACTGCTGACTCTTACTGCTTCCAGTGCGCCGTCAAGCTGTGCAAAACATGCACCAACTATCACAAGAAACTGCCCGTTTCAAAAGGACACACACTTGAAGACCTGCACAAGTTAACCCAAAGCCGATTGATTGCAAGCCAGCGCGTGACTTGTAAGAGCCATCCTGATAGGCCGGCTGAGCTGTACTGCCCCGCCCACCGAGAGGTGATTTGCATACTGTGCGGCACGACCGGTCATGGGAACTGTAGAAACAAGAAGACGATTGAAGACGTGGCGACAAAGAGGAGGGCGGAGCTGAAACAAGAAACTCAGAGCCTGAGGGACATGGAGGCGGTGATCAACACACAGGTGGGATTTCTTTGTCATGTAAGACAATTAACACAAGCAGCAGAAGCCCGAGAAATCTCTAACGTCAAAAGCAAAAAGACGCCACAAGAGGAATAAAGTGTCCATTACAAGTTCTCAAAATCCTCCTATAAGAAACAACAAACACAAAAGTGTTTCGATAATGAAGTTAGTCTCGATGACGTTTTCATCATTTGCCGTGGAAAATTTGATTCTGTCAGATTGTAGTTCGACCCGACCTCATTTACATGATATACACACGTGTGAAGAGATTGTTTATTTATCACTTCGGTGGTTCCTCTCATGTATGTAGAATGATAAGCAATTTTAAGTTTCCATAGTCATAAAATCGGTACATTCATAGAATATCAGGTACTATTTTAATGTGAATACGAAGGTGGGCAAATTTGGGCTTTTTACTTGCCTTTGTGGAAATGTCTTAATGTGCAAATGGGGTATTGTTATTCTGCCTGTGTTTCGCTTTATGATGCATGTCGGCATGACATGTTTGTGTGTGATGTAGTCTATAACACGGTTGCTTCTTGCAGTGGAGAGAACCTTTTTCACACTCAAAGAAACACTCTGTTGACATCTAGATGAACGAGGCCAAGGACAAGCTCAATGTCATGCGATGGATAGCCAATGACACGTTCGATGACCTTGAGCAGTGTCTGAGGAAGCGACGTCAGGAGGTCAACCAGCTGATACAGGCTGAGGAAGACGTCACCATGACGTCACTGGCGGAGCCGGAGAAAAGTCGGGCGGCTTTGGCGCTAAATGCAGGCAGCATGGAAAACCTGTTGGACTCTGCATCCAGCAGCGCTCTGCTGGCAATGGCCAGTGACCTGGTGTCACGCCTGAGTGAGGTCAAGTCACAGAGCGGAACGGTGGGCAGGGTGGAGGTGGCAGACCTGACCTTGGATGACCTCAAGCTGAATCAGCTCAAGGCTCACATCGCCTCTCTGGGTAGGTATTTTCTGATTGGTTTTGTGAAGAAATGTGTGTGCAAAATTCTTAAGCACTTAACAGTTGGAGCTGACACTGATTTCAGACTCAAGCGTTTACATTATCTAGAACGTGAACGTTAAAGTGTTACTGAGTACAGGTAATATCCGGAGCTGTTTGGTCCTCAAAGCAGCCACACCCGCACCCCCCCCCCCCACACACACACAAGAAAAAATAAACATTTAAATTAAATAAGTATAAAAGTTACCAACGCCAACTTGATTGAATTGAATGCATTAACAGAACAACACTGATGTTTTCAAGACAACTAATGTGAGCAGGACAAATGACGTTAACGGAACATCCACTGATGCTAACAGAACATAGAGAATACTAGGGGAAGGTTGCCTAATATGGACCACTTTTTGTTTCATGCTGATAACTAGCTTGTTTTCTTGCAAAGAAGTTTCATTGTGTGTTTGGTAGTCCTTCTCTCTTAAAGGCACAGTAAGCCTCCCGTAAACCATCACAGATACGGTCAGGCTTTTACACACAGTACAAACACCCTTCCATTTAAACACTCACCGATTGAGAACATCCTAGGTGCCCTCCGTAAAGAGCGAACAATTTTCAAAGAATTTATTTTTGCGTGGTTTATCTTACCCCTGAGCCATCGTGAATCCGTGTGATCCAGTTTCCCTTTTTCACAATGTAGTCGTCAGTTAGTCATTTGAATGCACTCGATGTGAGGTTATCTACAATAGCACGTTTTTATGCACGAAACAAACGGCTGTGGTTCACAAGAACTCTAGCGATGGCTTTTGACTGTTGAGAGGAACGGCGATATGTACTGATAAACTGTCGTCTGCTACGACCCTTGCGTGACCCTGCTTCCGGGCTTTTCTGAATGAGACCCGAAGGGAAGTAACTCATTTTTGACAATCTGCAAAATTAATTCTTTAAAAATTGCTCGCTCTTTACGTAAGGCACCTAGGATGTTCCCGTTTGGTGAGCGTTCAAATGGAAGGGTGTTTGTACTGTGTGTAAAAGCCTGACAGTATCTGTGATGGTTTACGGGAGGCTTACTGTCCGGGCGTGATTTCCGGTAAGTTGAATATTCATAACAGCCGTCCAGCACCAAAACGAGGCGCCATTGTTGTTAAAGGCTAAGTCCACGAAAATAAATTCTTTGAAAATTTCTCACGCTCGACGGAAAGCAGCCAGGATGTTCCCGCTCGGTGAGCGTTCAAATGGAAGTATGCTTGTACTGTATGTAGACGCTCGGGGAGCTCTGTGATGGTTTACGGGAGGCTTAGTGTGCCTTTAAGAGTGAGCGTTGCCAAAAGTGAAAAAATAAAAAGCCTAATAACGGTTTTGATATTTGTGTTTCTGCAACTGTTTTGAAATGTGCAAGTTATCCTGAGAGGTTAAATACAGCGAATGAAATTGTTTTGAGCGCTCTAGCACCGTTAGTTTGTCAGAACAGGAGGTGGTCCATATTAGGCGCCGGTCCATATTAGGCAACCTTCGCCTACATGGCTTGCTGTGTCGTAACAGATTTTAAATGAGTTGCTTTTTTGACTCACATGCGAAGCAAAAGTGAGTCTATTTACTCACCCGAGTCGTCCGTCCGTCCGTCCGTCCGTCCGTCCGTCCGTCCGTCCGTCCCGGCGTCCGTCCGGAAAACTTTAACGTTGGATATTTCTTGGACACTATTAAGTCTATCAACACCTGATGTGGCCTGATGGTGTATGGTTACAAGATCTCAAAAAACATGTGCGGCAACTTGACCTCACTTCAAGTTCAAGGTCACAGGCGCCGTAATTGTTGTCTTAAAAACGACCATTTTTCACATTTTCGCATTTTTTTCTGAAGTTATCAAGAATGGCAACCTTGGCTATGTATGCTATACAGGACAATATAAGCCCTATCTTTGGACACCAGTTTGGTTGACCTTGCTTCAAGGTCAAGGTCGCAAGGGTCCTTTAAAGTTGGATTGTATACATATTTTGAAGTGACCTTGACCCTGAACTATGGAAGATAACTGTTTCAAACTTAAAAATTATGTGGGGCACATGTTATGCTTTCATCATGAGACACATTTGGTCACATATGATCAAGGTCAAGGTCACTTTGACCCTTATGAAATGTGACCAAAATAAGGTAGTGAACCACTAAAAGTGACCATATCTCATGGTAGAAAGAGCCAATAAGCACCATTGTACTTCCTATGTCTTGAATTAACAGCTTTGTGTTGCATGACCTTGGATGACCTTGACCTTGGGTCAAGGTCACATGTATTTTGGTAGGAAAAATGTGTAAAGCAGTTCTTAGTGTATGATGTCATTGCTATGTTTAGTTATTTGACCTTGACCCTGAAGGTCAAGGTCATGTAAAGGTCAAGGTCAAGCATGTGAGTCGTATGGGCTTTGCCCTTCTTGTTAAATATTGAAATGCGAGCGAAAACGAGCTTTTCAATATTTGAAAAACAATGAGTGTAAATCTGGTACGACACAGTAAGCCATGTCGTTTTCTGTCTATCCTATAGGCCCTATACTGTACTTGCGTGTCTTTTGCCCAAAACAAATTGAAGACGCTTCTTATGGAACCTCGATCTCTTCCAAAGCCTCCTGCACTCTTTGACGTCAAAGCAAATAGACGTCGCTCTAGAAAGAATAGCGTTCTAAAAAGTATTCCATGGGAAACAGTAAGCGTAAATTTGTGTTCCCAAAATGATGTGTGTCTGATTTTGACACCATGAGCAGTGGAAGAATCGGGTCCCTGCTAGTTTGACATGACATCATTCAAATGATATTAACAGCTATTGTGTTTTCAGCGTAGCAATAGGGCCCGATATTTAGACGAGACAAGTATAATGCCGACGAGTCGAAGACGAGTCGCATTATACTTGTTCGAGTCTAAATATCGGGCCCTATTGCTACGCTGAAAACACAATAGCGTTTATATAGCTATTCTGACATTAAATTCTGTGTTAGAATCATGTTTTTGTCAGCGACAAGTACCAGAATGGTCCATGTCGTTGATTGCAGACGACGGTTCCCTTTCCGCATGAAGCCACGGAAATAACCGAACATTGAAAAACCCACGGACATGTATTACGGAGAAAACTCGAGATAACCGGATGCTTAGCATTACGTCAATATGTTAGGAATCATATGACGTCATGACGTATCATGCTTGCCTACGTAGATTGTATGTTCGAAAGTCTGACTTCTGTTGGGATGTATTCGCGTGGTGAAGACAGCGGTAAATCTGTAGATGATAAACAAGGATTGTCTCAGAAGAAACGACGAAATGTTTCAGACCGGTAACTCATTTCAACATTGCACTATACAATGGACGTTCTATGTGACAGGAGAGTTTGCTGATTTTGTGTTAAACATTGGAGAGATCGTCTGCTAGAATCCGAGATAGGTCGCTTCAGATTGCAGCTTCTGGAAATTTGCAAGGTTTGTTGCCTGTTAAAGAACTGGATTTTACACGTAATGTAGGGCCTATGTCATGTACAGTAAGCAACAACAAAAACACACACAAAGCAAATGGCATCGTCTGTCGACTAGTCACAGAGTGACAGAAACAAACCTGGCGAGGTATGCGTGTACTTTATACACGTGGAAGAAACCGGAACCACGCGTCTTTGTTATTGCCGATATCGTTTGGATATCGGCAAAAATGGCCAACTTTTGTATCGTTATGCTTTGATGATCGGAAAAGGGATGTGTGAGACCATCCAATCACAGCCCCCGAATTCCCCCACGTGTCCATCAGAATAGCTATATAGCCTACTAACGTGTGAATTGAACGATTTTGTTATCTCATGGGAGGTCTCTCTTACTTATGTAGGATAACACTGGTTTTATTAGGTCACCTGATGTTTTCAGGGTAGGTGTAGTATACAGGAAGACCGGCACGGTTGGCCTAGTGGTAAGGCGTCCGCCCCGTGATCGGGAGGTCGTGGGTTCGAACCCCGGCCGGGTCATACCTAAGACTTTAAAAATGGCAATCTAGTGGCTGCTCCGCCTGGCGTCTGGCATCATGGGGTTAGTGCTAGGACTGGTTGGTCCGGTGTCAGAATAATGTGACTGGGTGAGACATGAAGCCTGTGCTGCGACTTCTGTCTTGTGTGTGGCGCACGTTATATGTCAAAGCAGCACCGCCCAGATATGGCCCTTCGTGGTCGGCTGGGCGTTAAGCAAACAAACAAACAAACAAACAAAGTATACAGGAAGACTGCTGTTAACAGAATAACTCATTTGACACTGTCATGAAACATATGCTGCCTGACCAATTGCTCTTCATAATCTCTCTCGGGTATGTTGTCCTTGTTTTGACTTATTGATTATGCCTCGATCTTTGTATAATTTAGTGACATTTTCGCCGAACACAAAATGTATTAAATTTGCTTGTGTGTCTTCTGAGACCCACTCTTCCCAAATATCTGGCGCTCCAAGTCTTCTTCATCCTCTTCTTTTTCCCTTATGCTTATTTCTGTTCTCTCGTGCCCCATGTCTTTTTTTTTCTTGTCTTTTTTTTCCCCCCACCTTCTGTACTACCTTTTTTGATTGTTTGCGTAACAGGTTTTTGGCTCACGTAAGTGTAGCCTATGCGATGCTAACTTTTGTCTGTCTGTGCGTGCGTGCGTGTGCAGGGGCGGACGAGGGGGGGGGGGGGGCACAGGGGGCACGTGCCCCCCCCCCAAAAAAAAAAAAAAAGAAGAAGAAGAAAAAAAAGATTTTTCTATGCTGATTCTATGACCATTTCTAAGTTCAAATGGCACCAGATGGCACCATTTTGCTTCTTTGGGCAACATTTTTTTCCGGGGGGGCACGCCCCCGGACCCCTCTAGCAAATTCGGGCGCTTCGCGCCCATCACATTCACTTTCGATTCAAAGTGCCGCAACTGATCCGCCCCTGCGTATGTATGTATGTCTGTGGTAGAAACTTTAACATTTGACTGAACACCGAAATACTAATTTTACCTGGTTATTATTCAAGCAACAGCTTCAAAGTATTGAAGCAATGATCAACATTTCGTCGGCACGTATGTAGTTAAAGTGTGTATCCAAAGAAAACGGGTGGTGGGGGGTTTTGGGGAGGTAAAAACAGCTGACTGGTTTGTGTCGTGTGTGGTATGTAGACCAGGTCAGGGGTCAAGGTTAGGTCAGATCGCGTGAAGGATTGTGGTATAGATACAGTTATCACCGAGCTGCAGTTCGCCGATTCGGAGAAGACGATTTCACATTGTTCGGTTTCGTAGCTCCAGAAAAATAGATAAAGAAGATACCAAAGGAGATTTCCTGCAGGTTAATCTGCACAGCGTGTTTCCAGTGTCTTGTCACCTATGCTTACTGTGTGTGTGTATGTGTGACGGAGTGATTGAGTTTGTGTTACTGTTTGTCGATTTCTTACGTGAGCCTTGAAGGCTTCGCCTCTTGTTCTGTTTGTTATCGTTGTCCGAAATGAGTAAATGTATTTAGCCCGCCATCATGTTAACCTTTGTTACCAGGACTACTTAAAATAAGCGTTACATGCTTGAGTTAGTTATCCTAAAAACCATGTATTGTTTTCGTCATGATAATAATTGAATAAAGTTTTGTTTAAAAAAAGCCCAGGATAACAAATGTGTACGTACAGGATAGTTGATGTTAACAGGACAACTGATGTTTACAGGACAGATGGTCAAGGCCCCAACAACAACAGTGACAACACCACAGCTTTCGGCAACCACACCACCAGCCCTATCTACATCCACGTCGGTGACAACACCACAGAACAGAGACAAACCTAGACGAGCTGAACTGGCTAAGGTGTTAAGGCTGGGAGATCGAGTCAGGCGGGGACCAGACATGCCATCTTATGCGACACAGGTAAGACTAACTCTCCGATCTGTATCTGTCTGTCTGTCTCTCAGTTATTGTCTCTATGTCTATGTCTATGTCTATGTCTCTGTCACTCTCTCTGTCTCTGTCTGTCTGTCTATCTCTCTCTCTCCGTCTCTCAGTTTCTTTCTCTCTCTCAATGTCCCTCTGTCTCTGTCTCTGTCTCTCTTTCTCTGCTTCTCTGTGTCTGTTTACCTCTCTCTACCTCGTATGAACAGTACTGACAGGGACAGATGACCAGTGAATAGTGACAGATGATCAGTGAACAGTGACAGATGACCAGTGAACAGTGACAGATGACCAGTGATGACAGTGACAGATGATCAAAGAACAGGGCTGACAGTGACAGATGACCAGTGAACAGTGCTGACAGTGACAGATGACCAGTGAACAGTGCTGACAGTGACAGATGACCAGTGAACAATGCTGACAGTGACAGATGACCAGTGAACAGTACTGACAGGGACAGATGACCAGTGAACAGTGACAGATGACCAGTAAACAATGCTGACAGTGACAGATGACCAGTGAACAGTGCTGCCAGTGACTGGTGACCAGTGAACAGTGCTGACAGCGACACATTTACACTAACGAATGCTGACACTTTGTTCTGTTTGCAGGATGAAGGAGAACCAGGCACCGTCATAGCTGTACCGTTACGAGCAGCACGACGGGGCATGAATTCCACAGGCTGGGTGCACGTGAGGTGGGATACGGGACTTGAAGGCTGGCACCGTATGGGGAAACACAACCAATTTGACCTGGATCTGATGTGAAGACCAGTTTCCACATCCTTTTTCTCATCCCTGGTATTGGACTGTCAGCTTACTAAAATTAGTGGTAGAGAAGAGGATTATAGCCGTATGAACGGAACCACCAGCGCTAATGGCGATGATGAAGATGACGGTGATGACAATGCTGATGAGTGTCGCTTCGCTATGTTGTATGTCATGACAGTCACATTCATTTTTATATTTTTCTAAGTAAATTACTATCGCTGGGAGCAATTTCATTGAAACTAAGGCAATCGAACCTGCATTATGAGATGATTTCAAGCACGTATCATTGTTGATGCCAGTGAATAATACGATAAGCACTTACTATTCTAAGTATGCACATCATTTGCACCAATGTTCCTGTGAAAATGCTGCACCATTATGCGTTTTATTCGTTTACTTTGTGAAGTGCGGTTTCCTCTTTAGTCAGAACGTCAGTTAAAAGACTTTCTTTGGGACAGACTAGAATAGAACATGCACATAACACAGAATGTCTGCACAGCACACACACACACACAGCAATACAGCACACCGTCTTGTACCTCCTTCTGCCCTGCCGAAGTCGGGGTATCCTTTTTAATCCACCGAACAATTAATATCCACAGCCATGTGTGTCTCCTGCCTCCGAACACACACGCTACAGAGCTCGACTCGATGTGCGCAGTTTCGTATAAAAATTATTTTCCAAAATTCCCCACTGTGTTTTATAAAATAATCATATTATGAAAGCACATACATTCTTATCTTAGTTGTTATGTATTCATTGTTAGTAAACATCGGCATTATTCATGTTTTACTTTAAACGCAATCATTGTTATTTATAGATCACAGGCACCTGATGTAAGTAGGTCACACACGTGTAAATGTTGTGCCCAGTCCTTGTTTTTGTTTCTGTTATTATTTTAGTTAGCAGGTCTAGTTGAGCACGTATTAAGTATCATGTACCCACTACTAGTCATTGTGCATTTTAGTTAATGGACTGATGATGTCATTTGTATGGAGTCGACGCACGTGCGAGGATATGTATGTGTGGGAGGGGGGGGGGGCGCGGGAGATGGAAGCTTGCTGTATGTTATGTAATGTATATATTGTGTGTGATACGTGGAAATGTGATACTATTTATTTGCATGTATGATACAGGTACAAATGTGATAATTGTAGGCTTATACTAGTGATTACTGTGTGTGATACATGAAATGTGATATGAATGCTGTTTTTATATGTTATACTCTTACTTTCTCCCAAGCGCAAGACAAATTCTTCTATGAAAATTGAAGCCAATAAAATTTGAGTTGAGTTGAGTTGAGTTGAACTTATCATGTTTTATGTTGCTTTTCTGCGTCTCTTGTCTGTCGCTCTTCATTTTTTCCTGTCTTTCTTTACGTGTGTGTGTTTGCTTGTCTGTCTTTCTTAGCTTCTTTAGATCTTTCTATTTTTACTTACTTTGCTTTCAGATTAGATGCTTAGTTGTTGTTTGGAATATGAATACTTTTGGATTTCTGAAGTTTCGATTTACGTTTGTTTTAATTTATTTTCCTCTAGACGATGAGAAATACATAATTATCTGTTTCAATTTTGTGTGTGTGTGTGTGTGTGTGTGTGCGTGAACCCGCTTGTGTTTGTGTATGTGTGGGTGTGTGTGTGTGTGTGTGTGTGTGTGAATGTGTGTGCGCGTGCGTGCGTGCGTGCGTGAACCCGCTTGTGTTTGTGTGTGTGTGTGTGTGTGTATGTGTGGGTGTGTATGTGTGGGTGTGTGTGTTTGCGGTTGTACTTGTGCGTGTCACCTTAGCACGTGATAGCCTTTCCTTTGTCCGTAAGGCTTTTAAGCGGGGGTTGGTACAAGCTACTACCCATCAGGGCGTGTTATTTTGAAATAAATTGTTTACCAACAAAAATATCTGATTGTACATTTCACATCTGACTACAAACCAAACACTACATTGCACATTCAGAAACAAATGACCCTGTGTTCTTGCCAAATTGGTCATTGTTTGGGGGTAAAAAATCAATTAAAAAAAAATCAATCAATAAAAATGTTGTCCCAAAACAAAGATCAGTGATTTGAAAACACGTTGCTCAGTCTTTTATCACTTCGCAACAGTAGATTTTTTAGGACACTAATTATAAAGGTTATTTCCATTGCTATTGCTTACTGCCATCATTCGGAAACAGCAAAAGGAGTTACAGTTTTGGTACACACCAAACTTACTTACCTTCACGGCAACTAAGGTTTCGCTCTCTGTGTTTGTTTGTTGGTTGAAGAATGGGGACTGTATCTCTGGTACTCTGCCTCTGGGGTCACTTGAGCTCAAATATGGCTAGTAGCTTGGAATTGTGGGGCCAAGGGTTTGTTTCTGTGGTTTAGAGCAAGTAAAGAACCCACACCCATCTTCTATCTCTCATTCTTATATTGAAACTCTATCTGCTTCCACTTGTCCAGTGCAAGTCTCTTACCTATCTTTGCTCTCCTGGTCTCAGGGCATATGACTTGTCTGCTTCATTCAAAACAGTGGACACAAGGGTCAGTTCAGGTATACCTTGCGCCGTTTGACTGCTTCTTCTTCTTCTTCTGCGTTCGTGGGCTGAAACTCCCACGTACACTCGTGTTTTTTGCACGAGTGGAATTTTACGTGTATGACCGTTTTTTACCCCGCCATTTAGGCAGCCATACGCCGTTTTCGGAGGAATGTTTGACTGCTAAAAACGTGTTATTTGCTGATCACAGACTCAACAACAATTCTTCTTCTTCTTCTTCTTTGTTCATGGGCTTAGACTCCCACGTTCACTCATGTTTTTAGTACGAGTGGATTTTTACGTGTATGACCGTTTTTACCCCGCCATTCGGGCAGCATACGCCGATTTCGGGGGAGGCATGCTGGGTATTTTCGTGTTTCTATAACCCACCGAACTCTGACATGGGTTACAGGGACTTTTCCGTGCACACTTGGTCTTGTGCTTGCGTGTACACACGAAGGGGGTTAAGTCACTAGCAGGTCTGCACATAAGTTGACCTGGGAGATCGGAAACATCTCCACTCTTAACCCACCAGGCGGCAGCGACCGGGATTCGAACTCACGACCGCCCGATTAGGAGGCCGACGTCTTACCACCACGCCAATTCCTTACAAGTAGCTTTTCAGAGTGCAGAATTCTTGAGTTGTAAACAGAAAAATCGTATGTTGACAAAACTCCTGCTAGCCAAACCTGATGACCAATAAAGAGTCGAATACCCCCCCCCCCCCCTCTCTCTCTCTCTCTCTCTCTCTCTCTCTCTCTCTCTGTCTCTCTCTCTCTGTCTCTCTCTCTCTGTCTCTCTCTCTGTCTGTCTCTCTGTCTCACCCTCTCTGTCTCTCTCTGTCTCTGTCTCTCTGTCTCACTCTCTCTGTCTCACTCTCTCTGTCTCACTCTCTGTCTCTCTCTCTGTCTCTTTGTCTATCTCTGTCTCTCTCTCCCTCTCTCCCCCCCCCTCTCTCTCTCTCTCTCCCCCTTTCTCTCTCTCTCTCCCCCTCTCTCCCCCCCCCCCTCTCTCTCCCCCCCCTCTCTCTCTCTCTCTAAGACGGTGCTTTTTATGATAAGACATGACCGTATGTAACATGATCAGTCTAAACAAACACATGAACAAGGACAGTGGAACTTAAAGGCACATTTCTTCCCGTGTACGGTTTGACTCCCCATCTCAAATCTGTCGAGATTTTATATTAGGTAAGGCCACGGCCACACCGCCACTTCGACACATACGAAATTTCAACAGCCTGCCTGCTGTGTGTGGCGCTTGAGAATGCTTGAGAATGAGTGAGAATGATTGAGAATGCGTGAGAATGCGCGAGAAGGCTTGAGAATGCTTGAGAATGCGTGAGAATGCTTGAGAATGTTTGAGAATGCTTTGATGATTTCATTCCTGGAAAAGCCACCCAGTGGCTTTTACGAGATAAATTCATAAAACAAAACTATTTCCAGTCTACTCATGAAGCAATCAGGTCGTTGACTTTTGGAATGACTGTGTCCAAGTGGTCTTTATCTCATGTAAACAAAAGCCACCACTGTACAGATCTGTGATAGTGAGCCAAACGGGAAGAAGTGTGGCTTTAAATCGTACGTGTTTTGCCTTACTTGAAAAAGGTCGTTACTGCGCTACATCTGGATGGGTACACTGTGGATACCGCTGAGTATTATGTGGGTCAGTTGGGGGATGAAGTGGTTTGTTTGCTAGTGTGTTCGTTCGATCGTTCAGTGTGAGTGCGTGCGTCCTCTCCTTTACAGTATCTCTTTTGTTTATCTTTTCTTTATTCTGTCGTTCTTTCATTTTTACCTCTGTGGACAGGCTACTTCCCTTTATTTCTTCCTTCTTTTCGCTCTTTCAAATGGCTGTTTGAACTTAAAGTGCACTTATTTTTTCTTGAGACCTACTGTTTGAGAGGTGTAGTTTGCTAGTTAAGACAAGGAGTATTGCACACATACAGAGAAAATCTGGACATTTTTTCAATTTTGTGTATGCCTTATTAATTTAATGTTGTAAAACGAAGAGCACGCTATGTCTGTTATATTTGTTTTCCGCTGTATTTTTCTTATAGACATTTAACACACACAAAAAAACACACATACACACACACACACACACACACACACACACACACACACACACACACACACACACACACACACACACACACATCTTTATAAAATCATGAACAATTGTAACTGCCTATTTTCTTTATGAAAATTGGTGTGCCTGTGTGAAATTGAATGCTTTTTTTCATGGTACTTGTGCTTAATTGGCCATTCATATTCTGCACATGCATTACGGTTAAAACACGTTAACACAAATTCCATGAAAAAGAGCATTCAATTTCAGACAGGTATACCAATTTTGATAAAGAAAATAGGCATTTACAATTGTTTGTGATTTTATAACGATGTTGCACGATCATTCAGGTAGGCGTGCCCCATTTTAGGGACAGTCCTGCCAGTGAAACAAATCCGCTCGATATTTTGATTTTAATGAGGTACGATACCGATACATGTACAGCCTGGCGGCGACCTTCTGAGTATTTGTACCCTGTTGATATGACGAAAGCACCGAGACAAAAAAAATTTTTTCGACATTCTTTGTTATTTCCTAGGAAGACTTACATAAGGGTGGCAGAATGATTTGGTGACGCCAGTATTCGGATTAATAGCGTCTTCGTCTCTAACTTCGCATACGTTTTGACGTCAAAGATTTCACTTTAGACGTGAAGGTGAAGAAAACACGTAATGGTTTGCTCAATTGGTGTCGTATCTCATTCAACGAATTTGTGGGTTTTTTAATGAGATTTATTCGCTAACAATTACCCTTTCTGCCCAGAAAGATGTCGGGAAGTTTTGGTATTTGTCCAAGTGGTGGGATGTCCTTTTCGCGAGTCAAAGCCTGGCCAAATCTCACCGTGATAATGAGCCGAGTCGTTTACATATAGTCTTGAGTCGAGCGTTTGAAAATGCCTGAGCCTGAAGGCGGGTGTAACTTACACCTCTTGGTATCAGTCTGCCTTAGAGATGAGGACGACAGTACGTTGGCCAGATGGCCAGAAAAGTGCGCGCATTTTCCTGCATAGAACTAAGGCGCGTCTGCCGCAACGGTGCCTGAGCTAAACATTGGCGGGCACTGCTCACTGCCCGTCGTACGGCACTGTAAACAATCCGCGTCTCTTCGCCTCTCTCGCCATCATCCGCCCTACCCTTGGTCTCATGCCTGCATAGGAAAGACAGTGCCTTTCATTTTCCGGCCTGTGTAATAGGAGGACACGAGAATAAGGTCACGTCCAACACTCCCTCCCGCCCCCCCCCCCCCCCCCCCACCCACCCACCCCCAAGTTCCCGTTCTTGATGTTCGCGCCGCACCAAATTTCCTACGGCGTAAAATTTGCTGAACGACGGGACTAGCCGGGCCAAAGTTCCGGCCAAAGTTCGCTGGATAGACGTTGGATTATCTTGTGAAACAAAACGCACGGAGGAAAAACTCAGGTAGGTGAATTTTACGTACAAGAGATATGTTTTATGTGTCTTTTTGGTTTGTCCTCAGTGTTCGTTCGTTCACACACATTGAGATATAATCGCGTGAATAATTATGTGTATGTTTTGTTAGCTTTGAGCGCGAAATGCGTATTACCTTGGGCAAACTTGACGAAACACGCAGTAAAAAGCAAGCGAAGATCAGTTACCTCAAGAGAACGGTTCTGTGTTTCTGTTTTCTTGTGGTAATACGTCTTTGTGTTTGTTCACTGGCTCGTGAACAGATATAACTAACGCTATGCAAGCGATTTAACTGCGACACACACTACCCCGAAAATATGTTCTGTTAGGCCCCCCCAAAAATAGTCTGTTTACGGTATCCCGACCCTATTTTTTTCGCGCGACCCTAGACTTTTTTGGGGGCATTTGGGGGGAAAAAAAATTAAAAAAAATTTTAAACAAAAAAAAGTCTTTGTTTTGGGGCAAAATAACTTAAAAAGATGTTTTTGGGGGGAACAAAAAATAAAAAATTCCCGACCTACTGACCTTATTTTTTGGGCATATGTTACCGTAAAAAGACTTTTTTTGTGTGTGCCTTATCTGTTAAATGGACTGACTCAGTTGTGGGGAAGAAAACACGCAGACAGAACACAGGTCAATTAAGGTTACGTACAAAGTGATAGGTTCTATTTCTTTTTCTTCTGGTTTTACCCCTCGTGAATAAACATAATATTACAAAATGATAAAATGAAAATCATCATCATCATCATCATCATCACCATCATCATCATCATCATCATCATCATCATCATCACCATCACCATCATCATCATCATCATCATCATCATCTACAGCTACATCACCATCATTTACATCATCAGTAGCATCTTTTCTATAGCGCGGATCCCTTACATTGCTGTAAATGCTTTACACATGCATATTCAAGCATGAATTCAACATCCACAATCAACAAATTCACATCACTGGATAAAAGACGCATATTAACACACACACATACACACACATACACAGGCACGCCCGTCCGGTAAGCGACTGCAGCAGTCTCTTTGTCCGGTAGCAGAATTCACTGACATAGACGGTTTGCTTCTTGCTTTCATTTTCCAAAGCCATCGAAACGTAAAATCCTCATTTGCTCTTGTCCTTTAAGCAATTCAAATTGCCGTATCATTTATAAAAGCATCATTATAATCATGTGAATGACACCATGCACAACAACGCTTTCATTTTGTTTCAACCATGGCATATGCTGCGCGATATCGCCAGTGCGGCAGAAAGCGAAAGTAGGCAGTGCAAATCAGTTGGCGGCGTGGCGTTGCCACATTTTTCGCTTGGCTGCTACGTCTCTGTGTACTCTACAGTCTCTGGTACTGCTTCGAGTTTGATTCCCCCCCACACACACACACACACACACACACGCTGGCACGCACGCACACACACACTAACACACACTAACACACACACACGCACAACACACACAAACACAAACACTGACACGCATGCACACACACACACAAACACACACAGACACATACACTCAGTGACACGCATGCACGCACGCACGAACACACACACACACATGCGCGCACACATACACACATACACACACACAAACACACACACACACACAAACACACATACTCTCTCTCTCTCTTTCTCTCTCTCTCTCTCTCTCTCTCTCTCTCTCTTTCTCTCTCTCTCTCTCTCTCTCTCTCTCTCTCTTGCTTCCCACCTCTCTCACTTCAGTCATAATCGTATTCCGTCAAAAGCAGGCGCGCGGGTCTATAGGCCCATGGAATTATTAATGTATGTTAAAAGTTGCTTAAAAAGTGAATTTAGATTTAAACAATATCACATCATCTAGGCTAGGTGTCTATTCAGGTTATACAACATAATGTGCAATTCTCTCAAAATCATAATGTATATAAATCCTTTTTATGCCAATATCAAAATACTACATGTAATTAAAGACTGTGAACAACACTAAAAACATCTTACTAAACTTCCCCTGTCTATAAACTCATAAAACGCTTGTAATAATGATAACCCACACACACACACACACACACACACACACACACACGCACACACACATTCGAAAGAACCCGAAAGCCTCACTGAAAAGAAGAGAAATTGTCATCAGATTACATTAGTTTAACGTGTTTGTTTGAAATCATGCCTTATTGCACCTTCATTTCGTGTACGTCTGTGTCAGGATTTACGATGCTGCGAGTCGGTCTTGTCAAGTGATATTTTACTCACACGAACAATTCCAGACGGTACCATTCACGTGCAAACACACATTGCATGACTGTGACAAACTAAATGTAGGCTTTTCGTCATCCTTAACATTATCCCTCAACAATGTTTGTGGCGATGCCAGTTTTAGCTGTCTCTTGTTCGATAAGAACACCTTTCAGCGAAGCGACCTGAAGCACATGCGCAGTTGGCAAACCAGACTAACAAACTAGAGTAAGTCGTTGAAACTTGTATGCAAGGAAGTAAACAAGCACAACCATGCGACTACGTAATGGCTAATGCTATCTTGGTGCGTGTTATATGGCCTCACCTACCGACGTCCGGGAAGGAGTTCAACAATTTTCTCTCTGAAATATATTTTTTTTAAATATAAAAAAAATAGAGCAGATGATAAGATACCGCTCCGTTTTTACATTTAGTCAAGTTTTAACCAAATGTTTTAACATAGACGGGGAATCGAAACGTATGTGTATGTCTGTCTGTCTATCTGTCTGTGTATATAAGTAGAGCGATTCAGAACAAAAACCTACTGGACCGATCTTCATGAAACTTCACATGAGAGTTCCTTATCGTATGATATCCCCAGATTGGTGTTTTTTTTTCAAATGTTGATAGATATCTTTGATGACGTCATTTCCTGATTTTTGTGAAAGCTGAGGCGGCACTGTTACGCTCTCATTTTTCAACCAAATTAATCGTAATTTTGGTCAAGCAATCTTTGACGAAGTCCGGATTTTAGTATTGCATTTCAGCTCGGAAGCTTAAAAATTAGTTAATTAGTTTGCTCATTAAAGTTGTCATTAAAATCGATGTTTCGCAAACAGATTTAAAATTGATTGTATCGTATTCTTCATCAAATTCTGAATCTAAAAATATATACATATGTTATGTTTACTCTTAAAATGTGATCACATTTAACGCAAATATGGTTCATTTGGTAAGGCGTCCGCCCCGTGATCGGCAAAAAAACAACAAAAAAATGGTTCATTTGTACTACGATTAAAATTCAAGAAATCGACCCCAACATGATTTCATCTTATTCGTTGTCATTTCCTGATTCAAAAAAAAATAGATATGATATGTTGTTTTCAAAACAAACTCAGAAAGTTTTTTTTTTAAAACATAGAAAAGCGCGTTTTCCTGCTTACCGCAATACACTATTGCGCTATACTGGCTTGTCAATTTCACTTCGTGTTGCGCGGGAAAATTAGCGTTTTCCTTGCCGCGGGGATTGACGAAGCTGTTCTATCTTGGTGTAATTTACGCAACTTGTTTTGTGACGTTTAAAAAAAAAAGAGCTCTTTGTGTGTATTGTTTAGAAAGTGTGTCATATATTGACATGACAACGGCTGGAGGTGTGCATGCACAGCTTTGTTGTCCTCGCAGCAGTCGAGAACTTGACGAATGGATGGTTTTGGGGTAGTTAGCGCGAGCTTTTGTGCGTGTGCGTGTGCGTGTGTATGTGTGTGTGTGTGTGTTTGTGTGTGTGTGTGTGTGTGTTTATGCGTGCGTGCGTGTGTGTGTGCGTGTGTGTGCGTGCGAGTGTGTGTGTGTGTGCGTGTGTGTGTGTGTGTGTGTGTGTGTGTGTATGCGCGCTTGCGCGCACGTGGTGGTGTATGTGCGTGCGTATGACATGTATGTCTGTGTGCGATTGATTGTCAGTGCGCCTGTGCGTGTAGAAGTTCACGTAGAAAAGCAGTAACCATCATCTTAGATTCAAGCTCGAGGCAGAACCAATTAGCCCCCCCCCCCTCTCTCTCTCTCTCTCTCTCTCTCTCTCTCTCTCTCCCTCTCTCTCTCTCTCTCTCTCTCTCTCTCTCTCTCTCTCTCTCTCTCTTGTTCAAAATGTACAACCACGAAACACCTTCATACATCCAAGACCTGTTCGAGCGTCCTCCTGGTAGAGCCAGGCTTTTGAACTATACGCTACCGCTCCCACGCATTGATTTATATAAATCCAGTTTATCTTACTGGGGATCGCTTGTGTGGAATTCACTTCCAATATACTGTAAAACCTGTCCAACCCTTTCGTCTTTTAAAGAAAATGTTCGAAAACATCTTTGTCAATCATAATCCTCTCCCTACACTTGAAAATCAGAACTATTACTGCATCACATCTTAATCATCATTTTATAAATCCATGAAACTCGTTATTATAACCAGTGTTTTTGTTAGTTTTAACCTGATTACAAATTCTGAGTTAATTAGTTATTCTTTTGGCTGTTTAAAACGTGTTATACAAATATATATATATGTAATGTATAATGTTATGTATGTCTAAAAGGGACAGGTTGGAAGAT
>NC_090253.1:21850483-21870483 GCF_037325665.1 Littorina saxatilis | reverse complement strand
GTGCGTGTGTGCCCGCAGATTCATGTTTTACTTGTTTGATTCTTCGTTTCTATGCACCATTTTGTTAGGTGTGAGTTCTCACATGTTTTTGTTTTATTTTGCAAAGGTTACATCAGGGACATAACAGGATCCTACACGGCAGTGTACCACGTGATCGGAGCGGGAATGCTCTTGTCCGCCATCTTTCTCGCCTTCGAGCGACCAATCAGGCGCCTTGAGACAAAACAACAACAAAGATACAACCAATCGGTCACTGTGGAAGACCAGGATACTTACCACATCCAACAATGATGATTCTTTCAGAAGGTGTTTGTTCTTGCATAGCTTGTTAAAGGAATGCCTTCGCTAACAACGGAAGTGCCTGTCTTAGTTAGACTGTCGTGTCGCGCGCATATGTCAGTGTGCCGGAGTGTATATGGGTGCGTCTCAGAATCTCGTCCTCTGTTTGTGACATTATCACCAAAAGTAAAATCTTCCCAGAAAACGTTGATAATACTATTTACACACTTCTCAGGGTGTACCTTTTCAGTTTAAACAAGAAAAAATATAACATTGCCTTTAGTTTGCCATATATTGAGCATTATTTGGACCATGTGTGCAAAATCACCCGTGTAACATGGATACAATAAAAGACAAAAAAACTGCATTTATAAGGCTGAAAACGACTTTTATTCAGTTATTATTGTTGAATCACAAGCCATTATAGAGTTCAATATGAAATGACTACATGCAAACAACAAAATAATGTTTTTTTCAAAGTTCCATGCATTCGTCAAAATTTCAATACAAAAATGAAAATTAATTAATGATATCCTGATCAGAACATGTTGATACATGGCATTCATTCAGTCTTATTGACATTTAACCTTCACAATAGCATATATACAAAGATTTGTTGCTCCAAGACAAAATGTTAGAAAGTTATCCCAAAAGAATGCAAAATGGTCACCGATGTAACATGGAAACATCACTTTTGTAACAAAGAAACGGTTATGCTTTTTCCCACAAACTTTACTAAATGAAGCTGATTTTGCAACCAGATTCTTCTTAGGTAAAATGCCAAACACTAAAACAGGAACAGAAAGAAAAAAAGCTGGACAAAATCAAGCAAACTTTGCCCCAAAAAAGAGAAACATTAATGAAAAGTTCATCACCGACGTAACTCGGAAACGAACAACCAGACATGTATTATAAGGTTTGACATGAAGAATGCAAATGTTTAAAAGTGGTTCATTCAATTGTTAAGACAATAAACCAAAGGCATTGGTTACATATAGAACAGTTGCCACTTGCAGTTAATTAATTTATTTTAAAAGAAATAATGCCCCCTGGCATTGAAGGTGGGGTCACGAATCATGGTTGCATCAGATGTAGGGACAAAGGAAATATCATCGATCCCTGGAAAGCAATAGTAGTTCCCCTCCGGTTTCCTTCGAAGGAACGTTACCACCAGTTCATCAGGTCGAATCTCTTGCACCTGAAACATGCAAGTACCTGCGATTTCAACTAAAGATTGATGCAATATGTGTACTAGTTTCACTAACATGAATTTGTTTAATGTCTATCAAGATTTTGATGCATCCACATTCACTGGCTAAAAACAAAATAAAGTAATTATTTTGTTCAGACTTACCATTCCATTGAACATACAACTTTTACAATTAAAGAAAACATTGACACTTACCGTTCCTTTAAATGGATTTCGGAAATTTAATTTTGATCATAATTTTTTATATTTTTAATTTTCAGAGCTTGTTTTTAATCCAAATATAACATATTTATATGTTTTTGGAATCAGGAAATGATGTAAATTAAGATGAACGTAAATGTGGATCGTTTTATATAAAAAAAAAAAAATTATTACAATTTTCAGATTTTTAATGGCCAAAGTCATTAATTAATTTTTAAGCCACCAAGCTGAAATGCAATACCGAAGTTCGGTCTTCGTCGAAGATTGCTTTACACAAATTTCAATCAATTTAATTGAAAAATGAGGGTGTGACAGTGCCGCCTCAACTTTTACAAAAAGCCGGATATGACGTCATCAAAAGTATTTGTCGAAAAAAAGAAAAAAACGTCCGGGGATATCATACCCAGGAACTCTCATGTCAAATTTCATAAAGATCGGTCAAGTAGTTTAGTCTGAATCGCTCTACACACACACACGCACAGACAAACAGACACATACACACACATACACCACGACCCTCGTTTCGATTCCCCCTCTATGTTAAAACATTTAGTCAAGTTTTGACTACGTGAAATCGAAAGAAAAACTATTATTAACAAATGTTTAGCCTAATTTTTCACTTCATAGAATATCATAGCAGCAAAAACTCACCTTTTCTTAAGAACCTTGGGTGTTGATCACTGTCGTAACAAAATCACAGACTTCGGAAACATTCTCGAAATCTTTCTTCGCTGCTGGAACCTGCACTATTTCTCTCTGTAACTGCGCATGCGTAGTCACCCGCACCTCTAAGTCACTACGCGCAAAATAGTTCTAATCTTTCTTCAAAACTCTGAACATTATTTGCAAAACCGTTCACCATCGTAACGGAATTTTGAAGAAGCATGTCATATTGCGCAACTTTCAACTTAGTTTGCAGATGCAATTTTGAGAAAATAATACTTAAATAACATTTAACTTAGCGAGTTTCTATGCCCTTTCATGTCAAGATCGTGTTGAAGATGAATATGCAAATTCTAAAGTTCAAATTTAGGACTTGTTGCTGTTGCACGCGTGTGGAAACCTATGTTACGACAGTGATGGCAAACTTTCAAGCGATTAATTTCGTTTAAAAAAACAATTCTGTGGACAAAATAACATTTCAACTGTCAAGTACACTTAAACCAAACACACATAACAAAAATAGCAGTCCTTGGACATTCTAAACGATTCTTGTAGTGAGGTACAAAACTAGTTGATGGTTCATGTCACAGATCAGACCTCCATTTTTCACGCATTTAATCATTTCTTTCGCAAAACAACCTTCATAATAATCATGCAAAATACTCAGTTTTGTTTGTACTATTTCTTTATTCATTTTACTTCTCAAAAATACCAATATCATGATTTAAAATTCAGTATGTTTCAATTGTGGGCTAATTTGATTATGGCACACACAAAAGGATCAGTTTCTGAGACGCACCCATATGTGTGTTGGTGTGTGGGTGTGTTTGTGCGTACGCGCGCGCGAGCGCGTGTGCGGCGTGTGTGTAGCCTTAAGCGTGTGTGAACAGATTCATCCCGCCTGATCATACACTATCGGGAAAATAAATAGATGACAATTGTGTCTATGACGATTTAAATGTGAGTCTTTACCTTGAGCATTTTGGTGTACTGTTTGTTCTAAGCGAATTCCCTCAAGAGTGCAACTGTTACAGCTGTCTCTTTCTTTCTAGTGTTCTTGACGGTTTGTGTTTTTCAGTCAAACAAATAATATGTCACTGTTAAAACTGGAGTTTCGGGTGTGAGCATTTGGATGTTAGTATGGGGACAGAGGTTCTGCAGGGAAAGTGCCTGTCTTAGTTAGACTGTCGTGATGTCTGGCGTGTGTTTAGTGTGTGTGTGTGTGTGTGTGTGTGTGTGTGTGTGCGTGTGTGTGCGGTGTGTGTGTGTGTGTGTGTGTGTGTGTGTGCATGCGTGCGCGGGCGTGTGTCGGTGTATGAGGGTTTGTGTGAGTGTGTATGGGTGTGTGTGTGCGTGCTTGTGCGTACACACACACACACACACACACACACACACACACACACACACACACACACACACACACACACACACACACACAGGGGACAGATCGAGGTTCTGCAGGGAAAAATTAATTTTGGAGAAAAACAACAACAACCCTCACCTACTCAGTGAACCTTTGGTGATGGAGGAAGTGGAGTCCGTTGCTAATCATTTAATGAATTTCTGATAACTTTTCTGATGAATTCATTCTGAGCGAAGACCAGAGTCTTCTCTTCCAGCAAAACGTGTTGAGCACGTAATTTAACTCCTCCTGCCCCCCCCCCCCCACCCCCTTCCCCCCAACCCCGTTATACGTTGTGAGAAATGTGGATTGAAATTCTGTATTTGACTTTATTCTATTTCTTATTCTATTTATTTTCTTATTATTTTTGTAATTTTATTTTATTTTGGTTTTCTTAATCTATCTACTGTGTGGTTTGAACGGCAATTTAATCATTCATTAATTGATACAATACACAATATAGACATTCAGAATCAACAACAATAACATCACAGTGGCAATGCTAAGGTAGTTTATTAAAACTGCTTTCTTGCTGCAAAAATATCACATACTCATGACAAACCTATTAAGCGTATACAAACATGTAATAATGTAATAGGACTATATCAGATTATTTTATTGGTGAAATAGCGCAGACGCACACACGCACGCACGCGCACGCGCACAAACACACACACACACACACACACACTCACACACACACACACACACACACACACACACACACGTGCTAATTCTGTAATTGCTTGTTTTTGTAGAACGTTATACATTGTAGAGTGTCGACGGACAGTCGTGAATATGGTTCCCTAAAATTGGAAATATACCAGAGGGACACAACTAGTCTCATAATCACTTGTCATGTCATAATTTTAGGTTACTGACCTTAAACATGTGGATGAACGCACGCACGTACGCACACACGCACGCACGCGCACACGTACGTACGCACGCACTCCACTTATACACACTGATACACACCCACGCACGCACCCACCCATAAACATCCACACACACGTGCACACGCACGCACACAACAAGCAAGCGCGCACACAGATTACTCAGTCTCGGCCTCTGCCCGTCTATCTGTCAGTGTCACACTGACTCACTTTCTCTCTCTGAACTTCTCACGACCCCGCCACCCCCCCCCCCCCCCCACCCTTCTCACCTTTAGTTTTTTCTATACGTTTGTTGCTGCAGTGCAAATGTACTTGTGTTGGATTATCCCTGCAGCCCAGCCGAACAAAAGTCCCACCGATCTCAAAAAAGGACCGTCAAAACTTTCATCCGGACGGGACACAAGGAATGGTTTCTTTTCTTGTTGTACTCCTTTTTCTGTCTGTCTGTCTGTCTGTCTGTCTGTCCGTCTCTGTCTCTCTCTCTGTGTCTCTCTGTGTCTCTCTCTCTCTCTGTCCCTCTCTCTCTCTCTCTGTCCCTCTCTCGCTCTCTAGCTCTCGCTCTCTCTTTCTCTCTCCGAGTCTCTCTCTCTCTCTGTCTCTCTCTCTGTATGTCACGGTCTCTCTCTCTCTCTGTCTCTCTCTCTGTCTCTCTCTCTCTCTCTCTGTCCCTCTGTCTCTCTCTCTCGCTCTCTCTCTCTCCGAGTCTCTCTCTCTCTCTGTCTCTCTCTGTGTCTCTCTCTCTCTGTCTCTCCCTGTCCCTCTCTCTCTCGCTCTCTCTCTCTCTCTCTCTGTCCCTCTGTCTGTCTCTCTCTCTCTCTCTCTGTCCCTCTGTCTCGCTCTCTCTCTCTCCGAGTCTCTCTCTCTCTGTCTCTCTCTGTGTCTCTCTCTGTGTCTCTCTGTCTCTGTCTCTGTCTCTCCCTGTCCCCCTCTCTCTCTCTCTCTCGCTCTCTCTCTCTCTCTCTGTCCCTCTGTCTGTCTCTCTCTCTCCTTTTTCTCTCTCTTTAACACACACACACACACACACACAGATAGTCAGACAGAGGGATCCATAGAACAGTAACCAGCCTGACAAATAACCTAAATATAGAACGACAAACAGAAACAAAGAAGACAACAGCAAAAAACGCACAAGAATAGTTTCAACTTATGTCACGAAGGCATTCTCATACGCCTTTTACGGTGTGATTTTAAAGTCTCTTATCCAAAACTCTCGATTCTCCATGGCAGATGTCACAGGGCAAGAAAGCACTAAAATTGAGTGTACTACCAGTGTACTACCAACTGAGCTACCGCCCCCCCCGTCGGCGAGGGAATCATTTCCAAGAGTCAACTTTGCGCAGACTATCCTCCGTGTACGTGTGCACCCCGGCATGCGCACGATAAAGAACACAAGTTCAAAGCAAAAGAATCAGGGCTTGGAAACACGAATACACGCATCCAGGAAAAAGAAGAAAAAAAATGGGTTGCGATGTACTGTACATGTATATGGCCGCTGGCAGTCCCCATTGAGAAATTAGCCCGAACGTATGTCCATGAGGGAAACCTCACAGGACTATATAAAATCGTATTATTATCCTTATCATATTCACACAAAGATTGTTTCCGTCGACGTCACAGCGGTCTTGAAAAGCATTAAAATGAGACGATTAACAATGATAACCAACGGACCAACCATCCGTCGACGTCACAGCGGTCTTGACTAGC
Organism: Littorina saxatilis; assembly: GCF_037325665.1. Classification (NCBI taxonomy): domain Eukaryota; kingdom Metazoa; phylum Mollusca; class Gastropoda; order Littorinimorpha; family Littorinidae; genus Littorina; species Littorina saxatilis. The sequence continues at coordinate 21,864,128 of NC_090253.1, read as the reverse complement.
ATTAAAATGAGACGATTAACAATGATAACCAACCGACCAACCATCCGTCGACGTCACAGCGGTCTTGACTAGCATTAAAATGAGACGATTAACAATGATAACCAACGGACCAACCATCCGTCGACGTCACAGCGGTCTTGACTAGCATTAAAATGAGACGATTAACAATGATAACCAACGGACCAACCATCCGTCGACGTCACAGCGGTCTTGAAAAGCATTAAAATGAGACGATTAACAATGATAACCAACGGACTAACCATCCGTCGACGTCACAGCGGTCTTGACTAGCATTAAAATGAGACGATTAACAATGATAACCAACGGACCAACCATCCGTCGACGTCACAGCGGTCTTGACTAGCATTAAAATGAGACGATTAACAATGATAACCAACGGACCAACCATCCGTCGACGTCACAGCGGTCTTGAAAAGCATTAAAATGAGACGATTAACAATGATAACCAACGGACCAACCATCCGTCGACGTCACAGCGGTCTTGACTAGCATTAAAATGAGACGATTAACAATGATAACCAACGGACCAACCATCCGTCGACGTCACAGCGGTCTTGACTAGCATTAAAATGAGACGATTAACAATGATAACCAACCGACCAACCATCCGTCGACGTCACAGCGGTCTTGAAAAGCATTAAAATGAGACGATTAACAATGATAACCAACCGACCAACCATCCGTCGACGTCACAGCGGTCTTGAAAAGCATTAAAATGAGACGATTAACAATGATAACCAACGGACCAACCATCCGTCGACGTCACAGCGGTCTTGACTAGCATTAAAATGAGACGATTAACAATGATAACCAACTGACCAACCATCCGTCGACGTCACAGCGATCTTGACTAGCATTAAAATGAGACGATTAACAATGATAACCAACCGACCAACCATCCGTCGACGTCACCTGGGCGTTGTGATTTACGCTCCACGGTGTGATTTGAATGTCACTAAGCTAAATACATGTGAGGGGGAAGAACAGCAGATGTTGCAGGGCAATAAAGCACTAACGTTGAAACACCCAGCCTGGTTTCATCTATTGCACAGGCTTTCTCTGCGTGAAATAGACCATTAGGTCTGCTACATGTGTCACCGTCTGGCTTGTCAGACGAGATTTGTCACATGAACGGGACAGCTCTGTTTGGTTGTACTGTGTGTACGTGTGTCTGTTTGGTTGTAATGTGTGTACGTTTGTCTGTTTGTCTCTTCTGCACAGTTTCTCCAAAACAGTTATCAATGATTCCCTGTTACACATCACCGCTCTGTACCCAAGGCCGGATCCATGTCCTGTTCACAATAACTGACCTGCGACCGATGATTTGCTATTTCATTTAGTGTAAAACTATTCATTAGCACACGAGGGAAGATTAAACATTTAAATAAAAAAAAAAGACATATAGGGAAGAAAAAAAAGAAGAGACAAAGTTAACGTCTAAAATGTCAAACATGCCCCAGATATGCAGTTGTGCACTTTAAAACAACCGTGGTAAATAATCAAATGACGTTCGAATGTTTGTTACAGGTATCGCGCGAAACAAGCATTCCCGGTATATTACCGGTAACAATCTAAAAATACCGGCAATCATATTATAGGCCTATCTACCGGCTGGTATATTTCGTTGGTCTGCATATGTCAAGTATACAACTAGCTGTTTAAACAGCTGGATATTTTTATTGTATTAACAAACACATCAAGTGCAGTAACGCAACGACATTGGGGGTTACATTGCAATGATGATTTCTTCTTGTCGTTCGCTGATAGATCGTCAGTCCGGACGGCAGGGCGAAACGTGCTGTCCTCTCACACTGTATTCTTCTTCTTCTTCTTCTTCTTCTTCTTCTTCTTCTTCTTCTTCTTCTTCTTCTTCTTCTTCTTCTTCTTCTTCTTGTCGTTCGCTGTTAGATCGTCAGTCCGGACTGCAGGGCGAAACGTGCTGTCCTCTCACACTGTATTCTTCTTCTTCTTGTCGTTCGCTGTTAGATCCTCAGTCCAGACTGCAGGGCGAAACGTGCTGTCCTCTCACACTGTATTCTTCTTCTTCTTGTCGTTCGCTGTTAGATCGTCAGTCCGGACTGCAGGGCGAAACGTGCTGTCCTCTCACACTGTATTCTTCTTCTTCTTCTTCTTCTTCTTCTTGTCGTTCGCTGTTAGATCGTCAGTCCGGACTGCAGGGCGAAACGTGCTGTCCTCTCACACTGTATTCTTCTTCTTCTTCTTCTTCTTGTCGTTCGCTGTTAGATCCTCAGTCCGGACTGCAGGGCGAAACGTGCTGTCCTCTCACACTGTATTCTTCTTCTTCTTCTTCTTCTTGTCGTTCGCTGTTAGATCCTCAGTCCGGACTGCAGGGCGAAACGTGCTGTCCTCTCACACTGTATTCTTCTTCTTCTTCTTCTTCTTGTCGTTCGCTGTTAGATCCTCAGTCCGGACTGCAGGGCGAAACGTGCTGTCCTCTCACACTGTATTCTTCTTCTTCTTGTCGTTCGCTGTTAGATCGTCAGTCCGGACTGCAGGGCGAAACGTGCTGTCCTCTCACACTGTATTCTTCTTCTTGTCGTTCGCTGTTAGATCGTCAGTCCGGACTGCAGGGCGAAACGTGCTGTCCTCTCACACTGTATTTTTCTTCTTCTTGTCGTTCGCTGTTAGATCCTCAGTCCGGACTGCAGGGCGAAACGTGCTGTCCTCTCACACTGTATTCTTCTTCTTCTTGTCGTTCGCTGTTAGATCGTCAGTCCGGACTGCAGGGCGAAACGTGCTGTCCTCTCACACTGTATTCTTCTTCTTCTTCCTGTCGTTCGCTGTTAGATCGTCAGTCCGGACTGCAGGGCGAAACGTGCTGTCCTCTCACACTGTATTCTTCTTCTTCTTCTTCTTGTCGTTCGCTGTTAGATCGTCAGTCCGGACTGCAGAGCGAAACGTGCTGTCCGCTCACACTGTATTCTTCTTCTTCTTCTTCTTGTCGTTCGCTGTTAGATCGTCAGTCCGGACTGCATGGCGAAACGTGCTGTCCTCTCACACTGTATTCTTCTTCTTCTTGTCGTTCGCTGTTAGATCGTCAGTCCGGACTGCAGGGCGAAACGTGCTGTCCTCTCACACTGTATTCTTCTTCTTCTTCCTGACGTTCGCTGTTAAATCGTCAGTCCGGACTGCAGGGCAAAACGTGCTGTCCTCTCACACTGTATTCTTCTTCTTCTTCTTCTTGTCGTTCGCTGTTAGATCGTCAGTCCGGACTGCAGGGCGAAACGTCCTGTCCGCTCACACTGTATTCTTCTTCTTCTTCTTCTTGTCGTTCGCTGTTAGATCGTCAGTCCGGACTGCAGAGCGAAACGTGCTGTCCGCTCACACTGTATTCTTCTTCTTCTTCTTCTTGTCGTTCGCTGTTAGATCGTCAGTCCGGACTGCATGGCGAAACGTGCTGTCCTCTCACACTGTATTCTTCTTCTTCTTGTCGTTCGCTGTTAGATCGTCAGTCCGGACTGCAGGGCGAAACGTGCTGCCCTCTCACACTGTATTCTTCTTCTTCTTCTTGTCGTTCGCTGTTAGATCGTCAGTCCGGACTGCAGGGCGAAACGTGCTGTCCTCTCACACTGTATTCTTCTTCTTCTTCTTCTTGTCGTTCGCTGTTAGATCGTCAGTCCGGACTGCAGGGCGAAACGTCCTGTCCGCTCACACTGTATTCTTCTTCTTCTTCTTCTTGTCGTTCGCTGTTAGATCGTCAGTCCGGACTGCAGAGCGAAACGTGCTGTCCTCTCACACTGTATTCTTCTTCTTCTTCTTCTTGTCGTTCGCTGTTAGATCGTCAGTCCGGACTGCAGGGCGAAACGTGCTGTCCTCTCACACTGTATTCTTCTTCTTCTTCTTCTTGTCGTTCGCTGTTAGATCGTCAGTCCGGACTGCATGGCGAAACGTGCTGTCCTCTCACACTGTATTCTTCTTCTTCTTGTCTTTCGCTGTTAGATCGTCAGTCCGGACTGCAGGGCGAAACGTGCTGTCCTCTCATTGCACTGATTTAAAAATGGCGGACACTTGTGGGCAATTTTGTTGAACGATATTACTGGTGTTCAACATTAAATTTCAACAACAATGTATGAAGCTTCACTGAAAAGAAAACAATATCCACTGTCGCCGACTGCCACATTATCAATGCAATTGTCAAACTTTGAATGTATCGGTGGTATTGATCATGCCTTTGTGTGCCATTCATTCCGTTTTGTTTGACGTTATTCTATTGATCATAATCTAAGGTTGGCCTGTACGTGTGTGTTGTTATTACAGCTTACATCGGTCTTTACTTTACTTTACTTTATTTGGTGTTTAACGTCGTTTTGTCATCGGCCTGTTTGTGTTGTGCTTACAGCTGTTATCTGTGTTATTTGAGAATGTGTGTGTTTGCGAAAGCTGGCCCGTGTCGTGATTTGAATGTTAACTCACCTTGTTTCTGCGGTTGCTTAATTATCATACTCAATATAATTATGCTAACATGCGTATTTTTAGGTGTTTTTGTTCAGGAAGCAAGGAAGCGAGGAAGAATAAAGGAAGAAAAGCACGAAGGAACGAACGAAGAAGTTGGGAATCAAAACACACAAAATGCCCCCAAACATCTGTGCACGACCACATGCGACGTACATAGTGCACTCTATGCTTATGTTAATGGTAAAGTAATGTTTAAATCAATGGAAAACGGTATAATAATCTTCGTGTTGGGTGGTGCTGGGAGGGAGGGAGGGGGAGGGGGGGGTGATTAGGGAGGTATCCTCCATAAACGGAATTCTAATCTCTAAAAGTGATGTAGGTCCTTTCCAATAATTATATAGGCTGACGTCACATGCCACAGCAGGTTGTCTTTTGAATTAGTCGCAAAAATATACATTAAGCTTAAAACGGCGTTAATTTTGCTTTGGGTTGATTAACTGTTTGCTTGCTTGCTTGCTTAATTGCCTGGTTGGACACACGTACTAAACTTTAGGAACAAGAAATTCCTCCGAGGTAGGAAAAACACCCCCGTTGGTCAAAGGGAAATAACCATTCTCACTGCCACCAACTGAGAAGGTTATTTCCCTTTGACCATTAATATGTCCCTCTATAAGTCCTTGTAGAATCTTAATCCACCAATAACTCCCTAACCGTGTGTTTGACTGGTCCCAATTTTTGCAAGGACCGTCTCAGGAATGTATAGAACCTGTTCACCAAGTTTGGTGACGATCGGTCCGTTCATTCTTGAGATCTATATGCGAACACAAACAAACAAACAAACACATCGAGCGAATCCTATACACACCCCTATACCGGGAGTGTAATAAAAAATGGAACAAGAGACAGCTACATTGTGCTGACGAAAACGATAAGTCAAAACCGGTTCTTATTTTTTGTATTCTTGTTGCTGTTTTCTGGTGAGTACATCTTTATTACACCCCCGGTATAGGGGTGTGTATAGGTTTCGGTCGATGTGTTTGTGTGTTTGTGTGTTTGTGTTCGCATATAGATCTCAAGAATGAACGGACCGATCGTCACCAAACTTGGTGAACAGGTTCTATACATTCCTGAGACGGTCCTTACAAAAATTGGGACCAGTCAAACACACGGTTAGGGAGTTATTGGTGGATTAAGATTCTACAAGGACTTATAGAGTGACGTATTTAATGGTCAAAGGGAAATAACCTTCTCAGTTGGTGGCAGTGAGAATGGTTATTTCCCTTTGACCAACGGGGGTGTTTTTCCTACCTCGAAGGAATTTCTTGTTGTTATCTAGTTTTAGGACTAAACACTCAATGATCTTGGCATGGCAGCCATCTTTCAATGGTCAGTTATTTCTTTTCAAGTACTCAATAAGGGGTTCACTAGTCCGAGGGTTCACTAGTCCGAGGGTCCACTAGTCCGAGGGTTTACTAGTCCGAGGGTTCACTACAGACGCTTGAACAAAGGATATTCAATTTGATTTGTTTTTATTTTGTGTGTGTATGTGTGCGTGGATGTGCGTGTGCGTGCGTGCGTGTGTTTTTCACTGCTGTGGGAACCAAATCGAAGAATATTCTCATAAAAACACTGAGTAGTTTTCATTCAAAAAGATAGTGTGGTGTTTTATATTTTGACTGAAGAAATCTCAGACTATTTCTCCCAAGAAACTTAGTTATTTATATTTTGACTGAAGAAAGGATATTAAATTTATCAGGATACCGCCACGACTGGACAATTACGTGATCGAACTGCCTACAGTTTTTAGTCATATTATATAGCACCTCGGGTTTCCTTTTGCCCGTGAGGGTCAATTAGTTATCCCACCGACCTGAATTATGGAGAGGATCGAGCCTGGGTTGTACTACAGCCTCACACATAATTTCATTGAAATCGGTTTTCAAACATCGGATATCTATTTGCGGACAGACAGACAGACAGACAGACAGACACACACACACACACAAACACACACACACACACACACACACACACACACACACACACACACAGTCAAACCTATATACCGCCTTTTAAGGGGCGGTATAATAACTGCAAAATCAAGCGTCTACAGTGAACCCTCGGACTAGTGAACCCTCGGACTAGTGAACCCTCGGACTAGTGGGACGTTCCCCAAAAAAACAAACGCGCAGTATGTCGCACCAAGCAATCAAGCCGAGCCAAGATTGCAGCAATCACGTAAAGTACCTGTTCCTACAATAAGTGTCAAACAAAGTATTAACCGGCGGTGTGGCCGGATGTTAATTATACTCCCGCTGTTGGCATATCTCAACCGGCACAAAACCGGAATTCACCGGCGATCACCGATAAAAGCTATACAGCTCGAACACTTATTAACCACTGTAGCGTGACGTTGTGTTTTGTCATAAACTAATCGTTTCAATAATATAGGCTACTTTTCATGTTTTTTTAATCTCGAACACCGTTAAAAACATGCTCTATACAATGATCCCAAAAACGTAAAAAAGCGACTTATATATAGCTTAAAGAACAAACCCTGAACACGGACACACCACAACCGACACAAAACCCCAACAGTATAGTGCACTTGAACAACAGACGGGACAGAAGAGCCTGAGACCAACAAAAAAGAGATGCAGCCAGAGATTCAATAAGAGGAAGTAATGATTTATGAAAACCGGCCCGCTGTCAGTTTCACAGCAACAGCTGCGCAAGCGCAGAGAGCTCTCAATCGATACACGTGTCTACCAACTATAGACACAGCGGGTGGGTAGGGGTGGGTAGGGGTGGGTACTAGGGGAGACAGGGGGCGGGGGGGGGGGGAGAGAAAAAATGGACACATCTGTCGAATGGTTGGTTTGTTGGGTAATTGTTGGATTTCCATGTCCTTTCAACTTACCTTGCTATTCGCGACCGATTCGATCATTGCTTTCTCTTTCTCCGTTTTCATGGTGGTCTTTGTGTTTGAAACTATTTACATCTGAGTCTATTGCAATAATTTAAAGCGAAGAAGAAGTCTATCTGTATTGTTCGCCACTTGTTACTTCAAATCTTATTCTCATAACGTTTCTCACAAGTAACGATCTTGTTAAAAATCTTGATCTCCTTTAAACGTCTTGTTAGTGAATCGACGGTGGAGGGGGGGGGGGGCAGAGGGGGGTGGGGGAGGGGGCCGTCTAGTATAAAACATTCAGATACACATCTGTCGAAACAAAGACACCGCCCATCGCTTCCTACAACAAACAATTCAAAGTGTAAGTCATGAGGTTCATAAGAAACGTGTGTATGTGTTGGGGGGGGGGGGGGGGGGCGGTAAAGGGAAGGAAGGAGGATCCCGGGTGTGGTGAGAGTGGAGGAGGGTAGGGTGGGGAAGGGTAGGTGGGGTGTTCGAGGTGCGATTGGATCTGAATGTTAAGGAGCACAAGGGGGGTGGGAAAGTTGCTTAAAGATGGGGTGGGTGGGTCGTACGCTTTTATTGTTTTACAGCAACTTGTAGAAAGTGACATCAGTACTTTACAAGGCTATCGGTCAGTAGAAAGTCAAAGGGAGGAAAGCGGGAATAAACACATCTGCATACATGACTCAGGGGCTATAAAGCTTTGTCTTTCAGTTATAAATAGCTTATAATTATGAAGGTTATTTTTTTAGTAAACAGAATTAGATTCCGCTGTGTGTGTGTGTGTGTGTGTGTGTGTGTGTGTGTGTGTGTGTGTGTGTGTGTGTGTGTGTGTGTGTGTGTGTGTGTGTGTGCGCGCGTGCGTGCGTATGGTGTGTGTGTGTGTGTGCCGTGTGTGTGTGTGTGTGTGTGTGTGTCTGTGCGCGTGGTGTGTGTGTGTGTGTGTGTGTGTGTGTGTGTGTGTGTGTGTGTGTGTGTGTGTGTGTGTGTGCAAAATTGATAATACATTAAAAGAGAGATTTCATTTCCGAGTAACGAACGCCAAATCCAACAAAAACGGAGTAACGTTGACAATTTTCTCGTATCGAACGGACAGATTTTCATTTCGGTTTGGAGTCAGATATATTTTTATCTCGACCACCTGGTATGTGCGGAATCGACATAAACCTTTATGCTCTAGTAGGACGTCATTTTACACACCCTCCCCCTCCCCCCCACCCCAACCCATTCTACACTAAAAAGAAATGAAAAAAACCATTTGTGTGAAGATTTATACGCTGTTTAGTCCTAATAAAAAAAATCCGCATTTTAAAAACCAATCAAAGAAGCCTGAATTAGACTTCCGTGAGCTGGCAACGCAACATGCTGGCAATTAAAGTAGCGAAGAGGCAAACAAAATTTCTTTTTGAAACCATCTAATCTTGGAATGAATACGTAAAAACTGGTACAACACGTACGTATGCTTCATTGAAAGAATTCCACAATTTGGTATGATATTTGATCAGTCATATCTTCGGGCATAAATAATGTGTTCGTTTTGATTGTAAAATCTACGATAGTATGTGTAATGCATCACAGTTTTCGCTTCAGTGTAGGGTAAGTAAAGTAAACTGTGTTGCAGCATGATAATTTCTATACAGTTTGGAATATGCGATGCTGTGGCGTCTTTTATCGGTGTTTGCACTGGCTGAAGAAGAGCAGGGATGTATTTATTGGATGAGCGGGAGGGACTTCGTAAAGGAGGCATGCCTATGAGTACAGGGGCTGGCCAGGCGGGGAGAGGGGGTGGTCTGGTGGGGGTTGATTTGACCCCTAGATGCCGTTGGATGCTGTTGAAATTTTGCATTTTAAAGGGGTATTTTGAGTCTCTCCTTGAAAAAACGGTACATGTTTCAAAAAGGTGTGGCCGGGATAGGTCCGTGTTATATTTTCACTATTCGACCGCATTTGGACATCTGTCGACTGAATACGGTCTAAACCCTTCAGGTTGCCATTATATATTTGATCAAACATATGTTCGGGCATAAATAATGTTCGATTTTGTTGCCGCCAAGACCACGTGCGCTTGCCGGTCGCAGTTTGTGCAAGGGAACGCTGTTTACTTGACACTGTACCTTGTCGTGATTGCGCTAGGTGCTTCGTATGGCAATATTAGGTAAAATTGAACAAGACAAAACCGGTAATTTGGAAATAAGCAACCAGTCAAACTAAGATGTCAGCTTTAGTTTTTCTTCTTCTCATTTTTATATTGAAATCACAACTGCAATCACAGCCGGTAGCAGGGACCGGTTAAAATGTTCTTTTCCAGTATTTTTGCATAAAAACACACACACACACACACAACAAACATGTAAAATACCGGACATTTCTGGTTAACTTGAATTCTCTAGCCGATAACCCTTAAGACTGTAGCAAATCTGAACTTCAGAAAACAATGACATTAACCGGCATATGCGACATTGAACGGCATGTATGTTGCCGCCTGCCAATGACTCAACCCAAGGTAGCACGCCAGGTTGCAATAACACCCAGCATCAATCAGTGTCCAGAAAATATCAAACAGATGGAAAACAGAGATATCACCCGGTTTAAGTGTGATAGCAACCGCTACTGACGTGTAATATATCAAATGTTATCCAAAATAAAAAGAGCGCTGCATAAAAAAAGTTCCAGCAGTATTTCACCCGCGTTATGGCTAAGCCCGGTCGGATGCACAAATGTGTCAGTATTGTTTTCGGGACAAAATACGGGTGTCAAATACCCATTTCAGCAAAGCCTATATTTTGGTAAATGTCGCTCAAGTTATGTTGGCTGTCTCTTCATAGTACTCATTAGTCGTAAAACAATAAACTACTAATTGAATACATATACCTCAAACAGCTGTTGTCAATTCGATCACAATATGGAGACCTAAATTTCGCGATGCGGCTGCTTGCAGCTATTTTACCTGCATTTCTCAGGGAAACATCATGTTTTACACTCGCCGGTACCCAATGCCCCCAAAAGAATTGGTCAACTTACCTGGGATTCTCCCTCATTCTTAATGAAACGGACATCTTCACGAGCAGGTCCGTTCGTTGGACGACATCTCGTGGAAACTGACAACATTTGCATACATGGAACGTTTCGATTGGTCGATCCATAGTCGACGTAATGGTTGGCTATTAATAGCTGACTGCGCGAGCCACGTGGCGCACGGGCAAGGCACGTGCATGTGTCGACGCCGGCCGGGGTTTGTGCTTTCGTTTGAAGGGCCTAACATGTGTCACCAGCAGACATCCCACGGTGTTATACTGATGCTGATATAGACCTTAACTTGCTCCGGTGAATAATATAGACCGCTTGAATGATGAACCTATTACAATGTGTATGAACTGGGCAAAGTCTCCCGCCACGGTGTAATATAAATTTTGAGAAAAAAAATCCGATGAGTAATGCTACAACTTACTGCTTCAATGATGAACCATATATCATGTGTATGAACAAGGGAATCATTCCCATTGTATAATATTGATGCCGAAAAACACCTGTTTTCAGCGGCGAAATGATCCGGATTGCTTGAACGCCACCTAATGTGAATCAGTGTGTGGACCAGGAAATCTCTCCCACTTTGGAATAAATTGATGCTGAAAAACATCAGTTCCGGTGAATAGTATATAAGCCGCCTCGAATGTGTAAGCTCATGAGTATAGACTAGGACATTTCTCCCACACTGTAATATTGCTGCTGACAATATCGTTCAAGTACTGACCCTGCTAAACATATTTTTCGATGAACGACTCATGTTACCTTCCTGTCAACAATTATGAGCGGGCACTATAAAAAGAAAAAGAAAAACCAATATATCAAATAAAATAAAAAAATAAAAAATACTCTTGCATCTATAGTCCATCCTTGCGTCATTTCGGCTGTAAAGCCTACAGGCTGCTGGTCAGTAATTGTTTTATCGTTTGGAAGCTCAGTTGTATCGTGAAATCGTTGGCCAGACTTATGTGCTTGTCAGGATATATTCTACGTTGTAATATTGATGCTGTTTCACACACCTTTGGTGCCGTCAAAAATACATGGTGAATGCCCGTTTAACCCACTGAGGAAATTATATATTGAGAATTTGAGAACCTATCTTGTTGCTATATATTCTTGGTCTGTCAAACCTTAAAGAAGCCTTTCGAGACGAAGATTTGCATTTGGTTTTTGATCTAAATTTAAGATGAGACGCAAAGGGAGGTAAGCGATCTATGCGTACGTTATGTGCAACAAGAGTAAGTGAGGCAATCTCCTAGCACCTGAGATTGTTTTGTCCACTACCGTTGAAATGAACAAGCGACTATCATCCTCTAAGATGAGACATTTTCGCTGGTTTTAACCTTGTATTGTGTTCAGTGAAATAGCTTGTCAAAGTTTTAAAGTTTTCAGCAATCACTGTATGGATCATATATAGTGGTTGAACCTTACGTGTAGAACTTGAACTAAGAAACATGCAGCTACACTCGACACATAGACGATGTTTGGAAATAACTCTGTGGGGATTGTATGCGGGTTGTGAAAGAGTGATCAGTTTTTATGTGTTTTATTTTTTATTGAGGCAAATCTTCCCCCGTGATATTCTAGGCCAGTCACTAGCGAAGGGTGTATCTGGAAGACGTGGACATGAAGCCTGTGTTCAAAGTTTGCCTCAAAGCAGGAGTATTCACTCTTAATCAACCCATACGATTGGCGCGATGGCCTAGTGGATAAGACACCGGTGTAACACGAAATTTTTACTCCACGAAAAATTTACTCCGGAGTAAATATTTCGTACGAAATTCTTACTCCGAGTACACTTTTCGTACGAGAAAAGAACTCCCCAAGGCACGAAAAAATGACTCCCTCCACGAAATGTTTACTCCCCATTTTTTTTTTTTTTACTTCCAGTAAAAATCTCGTACGCAAAAATGGGATGCGGGCGAAGGGATAATGCCAATAAGTGATCTCGCACAAACGAATGTCGCGCTACCCTCCTTCCACCCCTTCCACCACCAAGACTAACAAGGGGACAAGGGAGTAAAAATGTCGTACACCTGGCTTTGGAAGTTAAATTGCTCGTGTTGGGGTGAAGTAATTTATTCGTTATTTATTCGTCAGGGGAGTAACATTTTTGTACGCAATTTTTACTCGGAACTCACCTGTCTTGGGGAGTAATTTTCTCGTGCAATGGGGGAGTGCTTTTTTCGTAAAGGGAGTAACTTTTTCGTACGAAATGTTTACTCCGGAGTAAAAAATCTCGCGGGAGTAATTTTCTCGTGTAACACCGGCCTCCCATGCAGAAGCGGGTCGCGTGTTCGAATACCGGCTGCGCCTGGTGGGTTAAGGGTGGAGATTTTTCCGATCTCCCAGGTCAACTTATGTGCAGACCTGCTAGTGCCTTATCCCCCTTCGTGTGTACACGCAAGCACAAGACAAAGTGCTCACGGAAAAGATCCTGTAATCCATGTCAGACTGAGTTCGGTGAGTTATAGAAACACGAAAATATCTAGCACGCTTCCCTCGAAAGCGGCGTACGGCTGCCTTAATGGTGGGTCAAAATCGGTCATCCCATGCATGAACTCAGAAGAAGAAAAAAACAAAAACCCGTACAAGTTATGTCTGGAGTTTGTCTATTGGGGCTAGATAGAACTTTTAAAGTCAATGACGGCTTCGTCGTGACACCGCACAATGTCATTGTGAATGTACGAGCATAAGGGGGAGGGGGGGGGGGGGGGGGGGGCGTTTACAGGGTAGTTTACGGTACTTTGACACCACAAATACTGACTGCCGCAGAACCACTTGTTGCGCGACAGGTTGTATAGACAACATGAATTGGTGTAGCCTGGTCAATGCTGCAGTATGTAACCCGTTTTATATATGCTGTTTTATACACAGCCTGTAGTCTTCCGTCATTTCAGGTCAGACAGAATCATTGAAACTAAGCCCAAAGCAGCCAGTGAACAAATCTATGAAAAGGGTATAGTATTGGTTATAAGGCCAAAAAAAAATAGGTGTGGTTACGGTAACATAGCCAAAAAAATAGGGTAGGAAGGTAGGCAATCACTTTTTTTTTTTAACTTTTTTTTCTAATGTGTACAAATTAAACCTACTTGACATGGAAATAAGTGTGCGACTCGGGCGCTTTCGCTTTCATTGCGTTTTCTGCACTCGTTTTTATATTTAGTCAAGTTTTGACTAAATATTTTAACATCGAGGGGGAATCGAAACGAGGGTATGGTGTATGTGTGTCTGTGTGTGTGTGTGTGTAGAGCGATTCAGACTAAA
>NC_090253.1:21827983-21845483 GCF_037325665.1 Littorina saxatilis | reverse complement strand
TTTTTGGTTCGCGTGGGGTTAATTGGTTTCTTGTGCTGTTTGTTTGCTTGTTTGTTCTTTCGTTTCGTTTACTACTTTGCTTCAAGCGTGATTGTTTTGTCGAGGATGTTTTCTTGTCGTTGGTGTCTTTTTGTTGAGGCTAATGTTTCGTGTGTGTTTGTTTGTTGAATTGTAAAATTACATTAGTAATCATGACGAGGGTGATGGTGTACATGTGAAACGTTACAAGTGAATTTTTTAGAAGGTATCCCAAGACGTTTTTTTTCTCACTTTTTCGACATAGGCTTATCTGACGACGTCTTATCGATCTGGCTTTTAAAAAAAATAAGGCGGCCCTGTGCTAACCTCATTATTCACTCAAAAAACAAACAAACCCAAAACAATTTAGTCACACGTTCTTTGACTTGGTCGTGAATACGGGATTGCATTTCAGTTTGAAAGCTTAAAAAATAATACATTTATTTCGAATACAATTTTTTTTTTCAAATTGCAATAACAAACATAACAATGGTCCCATTGGATTCTTTACTTTTTCTTGAAACCAAAAACATAAAGATATTTTATGTTTTAATGGATATCAAGCTCAAGAACAACACAAATCGGTATTGTGCAAATCAGTTCCCCTGTGTACATCAATGATACCGAGACAGCGCCGTCTTGGTCGACGGGTTTCGGTCCTCAGTTCAGTTTTCATGTTTAGGTCGACAGATTGACTAAATGGTTTAATACCGCTTTACGCGAGTTATTGTTTTCTTTTCAGTCTTTCCTAGCTCTATATTAATGTAAACGTTCCATGTGCAACCTTTGTTTTAATCCAATATTAGCAGTCGACCTGTTTTAGATCTTTCACTTTATAACTAAAAGTGTACAGTCCCAGTTCTACATGTATTTACACATGATAACTTCTAAATCGACGCACTGGTTTGATTCGGGTACCTATGTAAGTTCAAAGTCAACAAAAGTGAACTTTATTAAGCGTCTCGTGCAGACTAGAGGCTAGAGGGTGATATCAATCGATATCACACGCTTTCGACGAAGGTCCTCGTTGCAGAAGAACAGCTGTGACGTCGTATTGATTGAGGTCTTTTTCACTGCAACTCATGTCCCATCTCCCTCACGCACATGAGAAATGTTATGGCCGTCACACGGGGTTAAAGTCCATAAAAGTTTACTTGTGAAATTATCCCAATCTACAAGAGAGAGGGGAGAACAAGAGAGGAATCTATTGGTGCGGATGTGTACACGCGTGTAAGCCGGTAGTGAGTCCGGATAATTATAATCTGGACCTACATCTTTGAAATTTTCTCTCTAGCTAAGTCTCAGACCTAAATGAAAATAGTTTCTGCCAACCACGTACTGACACCACCATATAACTGAAATGAGAAAGGGGGACAAATTGAATAGATCCCGGATGGGCGCCGTGGCGCAGTGAATAAGACATCGGCCTCCTGATCATCGAAAGGTCGTGAGTTCAAATCCCGACCGCGGCCGCCTGGTGGGTTAGGGGTGGAGATTTTTCCGATCTCCCAGGTCAACTTATGTACAGACCTGCTAGTCCCTTATCCTCCTTCGTGTGTATGCGCAAGCACAAGACCAAGTGCGCACGGAAAAGATCCTGTAATCCATGTCAGAGTCCAGTGGGTTATAGAAACACGAAAATACCAAGCATGCTTCCCCCGAAAGCGGCGTGTGGCTGCCTGAATGGCGGGGTAAAAACGGACATACACGTAAAAACCCACTCGTGCAAAAACCTGAGTGAACGTGGAAGTTTCAGCCCATGAACGTTAAAGAAGAACCAGTCCAGTTGACTTTTTTTCTTTCTTTTTTTTCGTGTGTACACGCAAGCACAAGACGCCAAGTGCGCACGGAAAAGATCCTGTAATCCATGTCAGAGTCCAGTGGGTTATAGAAACACGAAAATACCCAGCATGCTTCCCCAAAAATCGGCGTATGCTACGGGGTAAAACGTGACGTTCATACACGTAAACATCGAAGAAGAAGAATAGATCCCGAATAGCCAAATAGTTTGAAGAAACATGAAAACCAAAGAACCAACTAATCTCTCCAGCAGCGGAGGGTCGTTTATTCAGCAACTAGCAGCATGAAATCAAAGACTGATAATTATGATGAAATCCAGTGCGATAACTTGTCACAGTCGCAACAGCCGATATTTCCACGGTGCTTTTCACATACACACGACCGTGTAACACACTGACCATACACACATACATACACAGACAGACACAGACAGACATACTGACAGACAGACAGACAGACAGACACACGCGCGCACGCACGCACGCACGCAAACACACACACACACACACACACACACACACACACACAGTGACACACTAACACTCTCTCTCTCTCCCTCTCCCTCTCTCTCTCTCTCTCTCTGGGCGGGGATGTAGCTCAGATGGTAGCGCGCTGGCTTTGTAGCCAGCTGGTCGCTGTCAGTGTGGGTTCGATCCCCACGTTCGGCGAAAGATTTATTTCTCGGAGTCAACTTTGTGCAGACTCTCTTCGGTGTCCGAACACCCCCGTGTGCACACATGCGCACAAAAAAGATCCCAAGTCCACAGCGAAAGTCCCAGGGCTTGGAAACACGAAGACACGCATGCATCATCTCTGGTCTCCGTCGCGATATAACCTTCGTGGTTGAAAACGACGTTAAACACTAAATAAAGAAAGAAAGATCTCTGGTCTCTGATTAGCATGATCGTATTTCGATACTTTGACGAGACAAACCCAATGCTGGTGTGTCGAAGAAGACAGCCACAGCGGGCTTGTATGAGTCAAAGTATCACACCATATCCTCAGCGTATTACGAATACCTGTCTCAATATAGGCCAACTAAGAGGACGTTAAACCCCAATAGTAAGTAAGTCAGTATCTATCTCTTCTGTCTCTCTCTCTCTCTCTCTCTCTCTCTCTCTCTTCTGTCTCTCTCTGTCTCTGTCTCTCTCTCTTTCTCTCTCTGTCTCTCTCTGTCTCTCTGTCTCTCTCTCTCTCTCTCTTTCTCTCTTTCTCTCTCTCCCCCCCCTCCCCCCCCCCTCTCTCTCTCCCTCTCTCTCATTCTTTCACTCTGTCTCATTCTCTCCCTCTCCCTCTCTCCCTCTCTCTCCCCCTCTCTCTCTCTCCCTCTCTGTCCTTGCATCGCCGAGCTGCAAAACTTATTCTGCATGAATTGAATAGGTCCACGGATGAAAAACTAAAGCTCCTGAATTTCCTCCCCTTGAAAGAAAAGTTGACGTTAAACAAGGCTGTGTTCATGTATACAATTCTAAATGACGACTGTCCCAAATATTTGCTATCACATTTCAAACATGGGTCCCAAAAAATCATCCTTCGTATACCTCGCATAGACCTCTACAAATCGACCTTAGCCTTCTCGGGAGCGTTTCTCTGGAACTCCTTCCCCCAACAGATAAGAAATGCAACTTCAGTGAGAATGTTTAAGAGACAGTAACGTTCACACATCATCCGTGAATGAAATGTCATGTTCGATTGTGTGTGGTTTTTTTAAAACATTTTGAATTAGTATTAGCGGATGAAAGGTATAACTATGTATGTCAATGTAATTTTGTAATTTTTGAGTTCTCCTTATGCAATCCCTTAAATGCACATTGTGTTGCATTCCATACAATGTATTTCTGTATTTTATATGATTGATGTTTGTTTTTGTTTTGTATGTGCGTCTGTCTGTATGTCAGTGTTGGAAGAATAGGCTTTGCCTACTAAACCTTTATCCTTTTGTAATAAAGTTCTGAGTCTGAGTCTGAGTCTGAGTCTGAGTCTCTCACTGACACTGAGAAAATCACGCGCATGCACTCTCTCTCACAACCCCCCACCCCTATTGCAACCAGCCACTGTGTAATAAACAGTGTTGTGGAGTTTACCCATCAAAATCACAGCCTCGGGACACTGGCTTATCAGAATACAGAATACAGAATACAGTATTTATTGAGCCAAGTGACATTAAAAAAACCGTATTTAAAGCACAAGGAATTTAGCGTAGTGTTGGTAAAATCACGCACACACACACACCCACACACACACTGACACACACACACACACGCCCACACATTCACTGACATACACACCAACACACACACGCCCACACTACAGCAGTCACGATCACACCATCACACGCAGGGCAGACATGAGGTAAAACAAATGACAATCATCTATTAAAAGAAAAAGTACAAAGAGTGGTCTAAGATGCTGGTGGAAGGGTCTACACAGAATACAATTTTATAATCTAATGCATAGTTAGAACTAGCCCATCCCCTCCACCCACCCACTCATGAATGACTAAAATAATGCAGCTAAAAATATAGAAAAAAATAAAAATCACACATCAAAGTCCCACCTGACTTCATCATACTGGCAACAGCCTATTTCTACACCGTCAATAGTCTATGCAGAGACCAACAGAAAGACGGCAGACTATCTCACGGACAGCCTCAGTCAGACAGACAAACAGACAAACAAACAGACAGACAGAGAGGCAGACAGGAAGACAGAGACAGACATACAGACAGACTATATACATTCTCCTGCTCTCGCCAAATATTCTACTTCCTGCACCCCCCGCCCCCATTCCCGTCAAGCCTACACGGTGCTCCCACCACCATCATTTAGCCTCAGTCTCGCAACCGCGCACTGGGAATAATGTATTTAATGTTGCGTGACTTTCCCAGCAAGCTCTCAGCAGGACACTGGCCGAGCTGACTTATCACAGCAGCAACAGCTGATACACGGACAGACAGACAGACAAACACGCTCTCTCTCTCTCTCTCTCTCTCTCTCTCTCTCACACACACTCTCACACACACACACACACACACTGACACACACACACACACGCACTTCTTCTTCTCAGTGTTGATCGAGGCAGCATGGAGGCAAGCTGCCGGACAGTTGAGGGACGATTGTGTCAAGTTTGTTCAACATCAGTAACAACAGCTTGTGGAGATTTGCAATTACTACCTGTAACTGATACCGGTCTAGTAGATGGCAAACCTTGATGAGAAAGGCAGATTGTGATAGAGATTTCTCTTTTGTTCCCCAACGGCATCAGGGACGTCGTATCGCACCGCACGTACGCCGTCGCTTATCGTTACAGTCGTTTGCCAGTAGGGATTGGTTGGTTTGGTTATTGGTTTGTTTGGTTGTTAGTTTTTAACGTCCCTGCAATCTAACTGCTGGGGAGGGGTGGGGGTGGGTGGGGGGGGGGGGGGAACACGGATCGTGTTAACTAAAAATTCAACGTCATTTTATCGGGGACTGACATTTTCTCAGACCAGAATTCAAATCCGGCCGCAACCGGCTACACATATATTTTGTGTGGCAATTTTCTTCCTGAAAATTATGATGCAACAATCATCTTTTAGAGTGATCTTTACTTAACGATCGTAAAAGAGTGACGGGATTCTGCGAGAGCTAGGATTCGTACTTGAGAAGAACTTCAGTATCGGTTTTGATTATGTGATACGCGATCACTTTAATCCTTACCCACCCCCCACCCCCACCCCCCCTCCCTCCCTCCCTCCCTCCCTCCCCCTTTTCGAACACACACTACAACACACACACACACACACACACACACACACACACACACACACACACACACACACACACACACACCGAATGTCAAACTACCTGAAAACTGTATCCAGGGGAGGCAATCAAGCTGTTACAAGTCCAAGAGCGATTTACAGCTGTTGTCTCCCTTGCAACAGAGTATTGATTTTTCGTATTTTCTGTAATACGTGCCGCTTACCATTAATTTCAGACAGTCAACAAGGGTTTTAATTCACCGGGTGGGGAAGGGGTGTAAACTGTACGTAATAACATCTATTATTTTTAAATAACCTTTATTCAAAAAAAACGTTCTTCTAGATTTAAACCGAATCATGGCCAAAGTCACAAAAACAGATACATGGAAAATAAAATAAAATAAAATGCTTATTGCCCAGACTTTGCCCCCAATATTAGACTAACCTTCCACCTTTTCAAACTTAAATATCAGCACACAAAAACCAGATAAACAGAAACACAATTAACATATACTATAATTATACAAAATCAGTCAAGATCACAACGTCAATATAGACCTACTATCGTCCTACAATGACTTGATTTCTATTTCATATACGCCGTAATAATATACATGTACAACCATATATTTTTACTTTAGGCTGGCCATACTCAGAGATCTGTAGCAGTATCTCTGCCATACTTTAGCAGAAAAATCGAAACCGGAAGTGAACTCTCACCTCTCGAAGCCGGAAGTCCAAACATTTTCATGGACTCCAAAGGAGCCGTTCTGAGCTAGGCGATGCCGAAATAAAGCTTTTACACCCATACTTGGACCACGATGGCGAGCAAATCGTTACAGGAGGAATTCCCGATTCACTGGCTGACCTGGCACAATGATTACAGGGAGCTAGATCGTGTACTGAACTTGAAGCAGGTGAGAGTAACAGGGAGGGGTCGGTAATTTGCTAATTTGCTGACCACATCTTGTGTGACTGTGAATCACTGAGTCAGCTGAGATGAGATAAAAATGTGCGTAGATCGTGTTGACAGGGACATGCGATTGTTGCTTGAGTATTAATTTCAATACAAACTGTCGTCGCTGTAGAATATACTTATATCACTATCGTCTTACTGTCAGGACATACATTTTCTTCTCGTCGAGGACATTCTTTCTTCTCGTCGTCTAAGTCTTAGAAGTAGAAGTAGAATAAACATTGCATTAGTTGATTGTCGTAGTCATACCGCTTTCTTTTAGCTTTTTAACACTTTTTACACCAGCTATGTTGACCAAGGTTTTTTTTAGCCGAGACCAGCTGTGCTGCAGCAGGTCACTCCCCAGAATTGCAGTAGTAACTGTGCATCAACACGCTGGAATGCAGGCGTTAGATGGACGTTACAGGAAGCAACTGAAGCTAACAGTCTGAGCGGATATATCCCTACCTGGTCAGATAGAGCCATATGGGTGGGTACGGATATATATATCCGTACCTGGGAGACAATGAGTTAACATCAGAAATTTGTACTCATGATGATGATGATGTTGTCCATGCTGATGATAGTGATAAAATGCATAGGTGTATTTGCTGAGGCAAGGTATTGTCTAGTAGTACTAGTAGTTTCTTGCGCCAGTGGTACAAATATATAGTTGATGTTGAGATCAAATTCATCTCAGACATGAAATGAATTGCCTCTCTTCTATGTTATGGGAGACGCTGATCAATGCGATCTTGTGTGTCATTGTATTGTGCTTATCGTGAAAAAAAGACAACAGCTAGTTCATCCACATCACTCCGTTTTGTAACCGATTTTGCTAATCAGGCCTTTTATTTAGTATAAATAATTGATTTCTTCACTTCTTCTATGGGGGGGGGGGGGGGGAGACTGTCGAATGAATGAAGTTTGAACATTTCATCGAAACACCAATCAAAAACACAGCAGGATACTATTACTAGGTTAGCTGACTTCATCACAATGGCAACAGCTGATCTCTACACAATCTAGACTATGCAGAGACCAACAGAAAGACACAATTGACTACTGACTAGTGTACTTGAAAGTTGCAGTTGATTTTAAATTTGAGAATCTGTTGCTCAGCTCCCATCAGCATTAGATCAGCTGTTTATGCTTTCTTCCTGCATAATTCTTCATAATCTTTAATCTCCACCTGTATGTCATGGCCTGTCTTGTTGTTTCACTCTTGTCTGAATTTCTCTGTTCAAGCATGACATAGAGAAGAAGGACCCTCGGGGCCGCACGCCCCTCCACCTGTCTGTGTCGCTGGGTAACCTGGAGAGTACCAGAGTGTTACTGCGACATGGCGCTGACACTGGAGCAGAAAACCAGGGATGTTGGTCTGGTAAGGTTGACATTGATTTTTTTTTTTTTTTTTTTTTTTTTTAGAAATGTGCACTTGACTGTTGACACTTACACCCTCTCTTCATCTCTGTCTCCATGTCTCTCTCTCTCTCCCACTTTCGCTCTCGCTCTCACTGTACTTCCCACTGAATTTTATAGTAAATTATTTATACTAATGCAATACTAACTAAGAAAAGTTTGTAAGAAAACTGATTGTGCTGATAATAATTTGGCTTTTATTCTTTGTAAGACAATATTTTAGTACAGGTCTGTAAACTGTACAAAACTAGAACTCTTCTGTGACTGTGCCTTTGGTTTAAACAGTGTTGATTCAACAATTCATAGGTAATTGAACATAATACATGTTAAGGATCTACAAGCTCAAGCTTATGGTGGTGACCCTATGACTGTGCCTTTGAGTTACGCATACGTCCCAAGGCAGCACTATTGCTTGAATAAATCGGCAAAGTAAGCACGATATTTATTCATTTTGATATACAGTATATCAAAACCAAACTTTTTCTGTTGAAACACTGATTTTGACTGAAATGAAGTGCTTTCAAGTTTGATCCATTATTTGATGCAACTGAACGTTCTGTTGACAGTCCTGCATGAGTGTGTCTGCAGCGGTGACCCAGAGCTGGTTCAGCTGGTTTTACAGTACAGAGACTTCCAGCGCTACAGCAAACGCACAGTTGGTATTCCTGAACTCTTGCAGCGACTCAAAGATGTAGGTACCTTTTCAGTAACAGACGACATATAATATATTTTGTGTTGGTACATGTACAGATGTGATAATGTTATAGTAGGGATGGCTGGGCATCATTATAACTCTCAATGAACAGAGTGTTGGGGTTTTCTGTGTTGGTAGTTATGTTTTGAGGGCAGGCCAGGGTGGAATGGATGTGGGAAGTATCTGTATTGATGTTGATATTATTGTCACCACTCATTCCTTGAGCATTTTGACACTGTTTCGTCCGTCTGATGGCTGTAAAGTACACATGGAGATCTGTTAAATCTAATTTGTTAGTGGATATAATTCCCAGTGGTATATTATGTATTGTTTTTTGCCCTGCTCTACTTCAAGTACAAGTCGGCTGCTTTGGAGTTGTAAATTGTTCTATTTGCATAGTTAATCACGCATCTCCTTTTGAAAGAATTGTTGCTTTGTTTTGATGTAGAATGTGTGCTGGGTTGATGAGGAAATGAACTGTAACTCACACTCACAGTGTTAGTAGTTTCACAGCTGCTTGATCGTACACAGTGCAGTCTATGCTACCAGGAAGTCACTGTTCGTTTTAACCCATAGCAATGTTAAACTTAAAAGAAAAAAAGCTGAGTATAAATGATTTTTTCTTTACACTAATTACAGTCACAGGACTTCTATGTGGAGATGAAATGGGAGTTTACAAGCTGGGGTATGTATATTATGCGAAGATGAACGGAACTTTGTTTGAGCTGGGTGTGTGTGTGTGTGTGTGTGTGTGTGTGTGTGTGTGTGTGTGTGTGTGTGTGTGTGTGTGTGTGTGTGTGTGTGTGTGTGTGTGTGTGTGTGTGTGTGCTATTTTTTCGATACACCTCTTTGCTCTCTTTAGTAATGGATATCTGCATTGGTTTCTTGTTTACTCATTCAACATGTGTTAAAGATGCAGTATGGCTGGGTTGTTTTGTTTGTCGCTTTGCATCTTCTTCTCTTACTTGTAAAACATGTCAATCAGTTGATCTGTTTTGAAATTGAATGTTGAATTGCCTAAAATATCAAATGTCAGTTTTAATGTGAATTTTGTTCTTGTTGATTAGAACTGCTCGCTCTTTACGGAGGGCACCTAGGATGTTCCCGTTTGGTGAGCGTTCAAATGGAAGGGTGTTTGTACTGTGTGTAAAAGCCTGACAGTATCTGTGATGGTTTACGGGAGGCTTACTGTGCCTTTAATCTTATTTTCTTTTCCTTTTTTCAGTACCGCTCATTTCAAGAATGTGTCCAAGTGACACTTATCGAGTATGGAAAAGTGGTAAGTGATTGTCTCGGTTTTTTTTGTATGATGATCCTGAAGCCAAGGCAGGGCATCTTGTCTTCAACTTTATTTGAAGAGAATCATTTTTGAACCTTTTTAAGTTTTTAACAGATTTTTCTTCTAAAAAACAAACAACCTTGTATGGCACCATTTTTACCCACCTATTTTACTTGGCCGCATATGAAGTGTGTTGCAATACTGCTACTGAAAGTGCTTGCTTTTTTGCACAATGCCTGTTTTTAGTGAAACTGGAAGTGAAAGTGTTGGGCGAATTGTGCAGGCTCCTCTGTGAGAATTGACACCACCTTGCTGGGCTTCGACAACATGTCATGGCAGAGAGGCAGCCGCAGTTACGTCTTTACGAGCACAAGTGAGTATCAAATACAGTCAAACCTGTCCACAACGACAACCCAAGAGAAGGTCTCAACTAAAAGTGGTCTTCATAGACAGGTGTTAGCTATGGAAAGGTGTATTATTAGGAAAGAACCTTGTCAGTTTTTTTTTGTTTTTTGTTTGTTTGGGGGGGGGGGGGGGGTCGAAATGAGCAGATGGTCGTTATCAAAAGGTGGTCCCTAGGGCAGGTTCGACTGTATTCTTCAGGTACAGTGTGTAATGTGGGCAAAACTTGGAGGATTTTATGACATTTAATTAAGCATTTAAAACACTTGCTTTTGTTAAAAGTGTAGACATTCCTCCTGCATGGTACTGGTAGCATTATCATGTGTAATGCAGAATCTTATGGTATAACTTTGGAAGCGCAGGCAGTCATCCTGCATGGTAGCATTATTTGTAACGCAGAATCTTATGGTGTAACTTTCGTGGCATTCTTAGGGCCTTTTGTTCTTAGGTATTGCCCCTTTAAAAGGATCATAATCAGGTCAAAACTTAACCACAATAATCTCCAAAATGTGTGTTTCTTCCCAGACCCTACCACTGCGGTAATGATGGAGATTGACCATGACAGTAAGGGAGTGTACTCCGAGACCATCCGCTCTCTACCAGCGACGGCCGACTCTTCCCTCATGGTCCCGTCAGAGGAGGCAGTGGCGGCCAGGCTTACCTCCCCTGTCGTCACCACCTACATCGACACCAACAGAATCTCCTTTGAAAGGTACTGCAGAAAGTGGTTGTTGCTCAAAGCTTGATGCCATTGTATAGACTTATTAGCTGTAGTTTACTTGCTAGTTGGTTAGTCTCTGAAATGGAACATACAGGGGTGTGAGTATGTATTTTCTCATGATGAAAGTCTCATGTGATGGAGGGTTCTTGTCCCACTACCCTCTCTCTCTCTCTCTCTCTCTCTCTCTCTCTCTTTCTCGCTCTCGCTCTCTCTCTCTCTCTCGCTCTCTCTCTCGCTCTCTCTCGCTCTCTCTCTCTCTCTCTCTCTCTTTCTCCTCTCTCTCTCTCTCTCTCTCTCTCTCTCTCTCTCTCTCTCTCTCTCTCTCTCTCTCTCTCTCTCTCTCTCTCTCTCTCTCTCTCTCTCTCTCTCTCTCTCTCTGCACTTTTTATTTTTTATGAGGTTTGAAACTAGACACTGCTTATGTGTAACTACTTTCCATTCAGATGTTTATTTTGTTTTGTACTTCAGGAGTAAATCAGGTATCTGGGGCTGGCGCAGTGACAAGGCTGAATCTGTCAATGGTTATGATTGCAAGGTCAGTGTTCGTTGTGCAATGTAATTATTCTATTGTTTTGTTGAAGACAGGCTAATCTATGAGTGTCTTCAAAGGAAGGGTACATTCAAAAATAGGCCATGGTTTTTATGCTTTGGAAATGAGAGTGATGAACAAATCCAATCAATCAATCAATCAATATGAGGCTTATATCGCGCGTATTCCGTGGGTACAGTTCTAAGCACAGGAATTTTTTTATTTTTTTATTTTTTATTTTATGCAATTTATATCGCGCACATATTCAAGGCGCAGGGATTTATTTATGCCGTGTGAGATGGAATTTTTTTACACAATACATCACGCATTCACATCGGCCAGCAGATCGCAGCCATTTCGGCGCATATCCTACTTTTCACGGCCTATTATTCCAAGTCACACGGGTATTTTGGTGGACATTTTTATCTATGCCTATACAATTTTGCCAGGAAAGACCCTTTTGTCAATCGTGGGATCTTTAACGTGCACACCCCAATGTAGTTTACACGAAGGGACCTCGGTTTTTCGTCTCATCCGAAAGACTGGCACTTGAACCCACCACCTAGGTTAGGAAAGGGGGGAGAAAATTGCTAACGCCCTGACCCAGGGTCGAACTCGCAACCTCTCGCTTCCGAGCGCAAGTGCGTTACCACTCGGCCACCCAAACCCACTCGTAGAACAATGTTTTTTTCTGGTGTGTTGGAAAGCTCATTGTTGGCTCACGAAGTGTAGCCTATGTGATCGTAACTTTGTCTCTGTGCGTTTGTGCGTGTGTGTGTGTGTGTTTGTGCGTGTGTATGTCTGTGGTAGAAACTTTAACATTTCCGAGTCTATGTGTGAGTGGTTATCCAAGACTATGGATAAAGCTCGCATAAGATTACGTCACGGTCAAAAGTTTGACGTCAATTAATGCATCATGATGGCATGCCTCCCTGTAGTCTTTCTCTCTCGCGTGGTGTGTGTGGTCTCGGTCATTGTTATTTTGAGCGGGCCGAGACTATTTGGCAGTCGTGTCCAGGCTGTAAGTAGGCTACATGCAGACAGACAGATCTAGATCTAGTGTCTCTCTTTCTTGCACAGTGTCACCTAAGCTTACTGTGTGTGTGGGTGTGTATGTGTGACGGAGTGATTGAGTTTGTGTTACTGTTTGTCTATTTCTTACGTGAGCCTTGAAGGCTTCGCCTCTTGTTTTATGTTATGCAGCTGCAAAAATGCATTGAGATGAAATTTAGTACATGTATTCATGCAAATATTTACAATAAACATAATCCCTGGTGCTTGATGTTTAAGTCGTAGAAGGATCACAGTGATTACATTCCCAATCCTCGTAAATTATCAAAATGTTGACAACTGCCCTTAGCTCTACCATAACGGCATGTTCTTCTGTTACATCTGCAGGTATTCAGTGCCAATAATGTAGAACTGGTGACAAAGTCCAGAACAGAGCACCTAACGAAGCAAGACAAGGAGAGATCGAAAAAGGTGAACAAGACGCCACTGGAAACTTTCTTGGGGGCGACCGAAGAACAAGCCATTCAACACGCAGGGGCTGGAGTCAACGGAGTGAGTTCCTTGGAATTTATATTGTTTGTGTGGGAAACATTTGAAAAATTATGATGCAGGAGCAATACTGTGAATTCAGGTGCGGGATCTTTCTGGAAAAAAAACTAACAAACAAACAATAAAATTAAATAAATTTGTGAACAAAAAGGGAAGGGTGTGGGGGCCGATCGTTCTGTCTGTTCATCAGTCTGTACGTGTGCTTTTGAAGGCTGGGAGAGGACTTTTGCATGTTTTGTTTTGAGAATCTCTTTATGTGGGTCTTATCCTTCAGCACACCACCTTTCATTTTGGTGATTTTAGGTTGTATAGGAAGAGCAGGTATTTCAGCCTTGTTTACATGGTTACTTCCCTTCCAGCTTACCTTGAAGAACTGCAGCTTTCTCCGCTTCAGGTGTCGGATGTAATTTAAGTTCTTAGTCAAGAATTTGACCACGCACAGCTTCTGTGCCCTGTTTGTTAGTGGTAGTAGAAATGTTAAAATCATAACCTGAGTAACAAAGAGAACATCAGTTAAAGCTAGAAGGAAGGACAGAGTGCTTGGATAACTTTTCAACGAACACACTAGCCACACAACACACCATTTTGGCAGCTGTCTTGTGCATTTGTTCATGTCAAGAGACATGTTCCACGTCATAATTTTGCCTATCAATTTTTTTTGTTTAGGTTAATTTGTTCCAGGTTGCAGGCTCTTGTTCTGTTTTTCATTTATAAACACTGTCAGTCACAACCCAATATAACCTGTTATTTTATTTATTTATGTGTTGTTGGTTTTTTTTAGACCACCAACACAGTATCATACAACCCTTCGTCCATCACGCCAGAGGAGTACTTCAACTCTTTGGTTGAGCTTGGTGAGCGTGACATAGGACGACCCATGGAACAGGCGACCAAGATTCAGAAGTTCAAGGCCACGCTGTGGCTGTGCGAAGATTATCCGCTGTCGCTTCAGGAGCAGGTTTTGCCCATCATTGACCTGATGGCCACCAGCAACGCTCATTTCGCCAAGCTGCGGGATTTTATCACTCTGCAGCTTCCCTCTGGATTCCCTGTGAAGATTGGTGAGGGGGATGTTATATCTTTTTGCCCCTGTTTTGGTACAGTGGAAATGTCCCCACCACCTCCTCCCCCCCCCCCCCCCAAATGGAGCCAAATTGAGGTTAGGATCAAAAATACCATGTTGTCATATTACCAGATGTTGATGTGTTTATGTGCTCAGTTTGGTGCTCACTTTTGCTTTTCTCAGTCCAAATTCAAATGCTGTAAACTGTGCATAGAGGGATGCAGTAGTAAGTTATCTCGATGCGCCCTTTGGCCTGCTGAATTTAATTCTTATGGGTCATTTTCTTTTATATGCTAGTGGTGCATTAGAAAACAGAACCTTTATGTATGTGCCCTTATGTATATGTTTTTCGTGTGTATTTTTCCCAATGATTGTCAAGTGATCTGAGCAGGGTTTAACCCTGGTTATAATTATGCGCCTAGAAATATGATATATTATCATAATAATTATGTATATATGTACATAAAGTGTAGTTTTGTTTAGCACTTGTGAGTCAACACAATCACAAAGGTCTTCTGTGCTTTCGCCAACAGTTACTTTCCTCTGGAAATATTTGAATGTATTTTTTTTTTTTTTTGTTGTCATCAGAGATACCCCTGTTTCACGTGCTCAACGCCCGAGTGACTTTCGGCAACATTTTCGGCTCAGTGACCCCAGCAGACTTAGTGACTTTGATACAAGAGCCCGAGATGGCCTGTATAGTGGATGAGCGCATTTTCGACCCCCCTGTTGCATATCACACGAGTGGTAAGACTGGTTATTTAGGGGGGGGGGGGGGGGGGGGGGGTGGACAGTTAAGGTATTCGTACATCATGCATGCAACATATTACTCCTGAAATGAGAAATGTTTTAAGCCTCTGGATTCCCTGGGCTGGGTGTAGCAACCCCTTACCCCCCCCCCCCCCCCCCCCTCCCCCCCCACCCCCCCCCCCCCCCCCCCCCCCCCCCCCCCCCCCCCCCCCCCATTCCCTGAAAATGAGAACGATGTTTTGTCTTCTTCCTTGCATTTTATCTAGAGGTTCAAGAAGCTCTGTAATTTGATGCTGAAAAGTTGGGGGGGGGGGGGGGGGGGATTTGGGGGATAGGAATGAAAGAAGGGAGACAGGTTTTGAGTTTTGACAGAACAGATTTTTATCTGATAATGCTTGTCTGTGTGAAGAATGAACACAGTCATGATTATGCATTTGATGTGTTTTGTTTTTGTATTGCTTCGGAGCATGTTTTTCATAAGTACTTTTACAGGATGAAAATGGCTGATTAAAATTGCATACAAGTAAAGCATAACATAAAAAATAATCTGTTAAATCAGTTTTAGCCTTCTGCTAAAAAGCTGTGTAAAATGATTTACGCAAAAAATTCCATCATGACGTTGATATGTTAGATTCAGAGCTTGTGTATAATGTATACCTTTGGTTCATGGTTGGTTTACGGATATTGGTTTGTGGATATGAGATCTTATGTGGTGCTTTTTTGTCTGTATCAGGTGACACGCATCATGAAAGACTGCGTGATGAAGACGATGAACTCCTGCAGTTTGCCATCCAGCAGAGTCTGGCTCAGTCTGGTTCTGAAGAGGATCAGGTGGGTCTTTGTCAGTGCAGGTGCACCCTGCAGTTTTGTTAACTTTTTCAGTATGTACTAATAAGGTGCAGATACACTGTTCTGCAGCAGTGTGGTGCTCGAAGAGTACCTTTGGTTGATCTTTCACTCAGCTTGCAATGTACCCATTGGGGGGGGGGGGGGGGGGGGGGGGGGGGGGGGGGGATGGTGGACAGTTTAGGTATTCGTACATCTTGCATGCAACATATTACTCCTGAAATGAGAAATGTTTTAAGCCTCTGGATTCCCTGGGCTGGGTGTAGCAACCCCTCACCCCCCCTGTTTTGTCTTCTTCCTTGAATTTTATCTAGAGGTTCAAGAAGCTCTGTAATTTGATGCTGAAAAGTTTTGGACAGTTAATTGTTGCCTTTTAAAGTAAAAAGGTAGACTTAAGAGAATCGTTGACAAGCTTTTCAGCTTTTTCGTGTGTGTGTGTGTGTGAGTAGACGTTCTTCTTCTCAGTGGACTTCATAAGCAGATCAGAATAATCTGGAAACGTTTTTCACTCCACTTCTTTGAGTGGCAGTGTTTTGGTGTTTTGCATCTTCTTGGCACGTTTGCATGATCTTTATCCTCACTTCTGTGCAGGTTACATTCTGGGAAGCACTCAACCGCAGCAATCTTACTCCAGGGAATGGTACTGAGGAAAGCGATCGACAGATGCAAAGGTAAATATAACTGGTCAAACCTTGTACAGTTCAACCTGTCTTTGTTGACCACCCCAGGGACATACCAAAAGTGGTTGTTACAGGCAGGTGGTGGCGGGTTGGTAAGACGTGGGCCTCTTAATCGGAAGGTCGTGAGTTCGAATCCCGTCCGCCTCCGCCTCCGCCGCCGCCTGGTGGGTTTAAGGGTGGAGATTTTTAAAAGAGTGTGTGTGTGTAAGTGTATGTATTGGAATAGTGTGCCATGGTGTGACTCGGTACTAGAGCGTGTGTATGTTTTTGTGAGCTGTAAGTGTTTGGTGTTTCTGTCTGCCAGAGATGTAAACTGCTTATTCATTCCGTACTTCTGATTGTCTGAGGCACCATGGGACTATGTCAGCATAACTCTCACTCACTTTTGGCTTGTGTTCCGAGCACTTCAATCTCCTTGTCATTCCATCTCCTTGTCATTCCATCTCCTTGTCATTCAATCTCCTTGTCATTCAATCTCCTTGTCATTCAATCTCCTTGTCATTCCATCTCCTTGTCATTCAATCTCCTTGTCATTCCATCTCCTTGTCATTCAATCTCCTTGTCATTCAATCTCCTTGTCATTCAATCTCCTTGTCATTCAGTCTCCTTGTCATTCCGTCTCCTTGTCATTCAATCTCCTTGTCATTCAATCTTCTTGTCATTCAATCTCCTTGTCATTCAATCTTGTTGGCTTGCGTGTTGAATGCTGGAACCGTCTAACCTCCTCCAACCTTCTTCCTCTCACCACAGAGCCATTGCAGCAAGCCTGACGGCACCCGGAGACCCAGCAGAGCCCGGAGGTCCACCAGGTGAACAGTCAAGGTCGCGACCTTTGCCCCATTTGCCACGCGGCCTTGAGGACGATGACGCTCAGCTTCAGCTGGCTTTGCAACTCTCGCAGCAGGAAGCGCAAGAAGCGACGGAGCAGCAGAGACAGGAAGAGGAGGAGTTGGAACGAATTCTGAAGCTTTCTATGATGGAGAAGTGATACTGACGAATGCCTGCGTTTACAAGCGTGTGTGTGTGTGTGTGTGG
>NC_090253.1:21799084-21827783 GCF_037325665.1 Littorina saxatilis | reverse complement strand
CAGTGTGTAATGTGGGCAAAACTTGGAGGATTTTATGACATTTAATTAAGCATTTAAAACACTTGCTTTTGTTAAAAGTGTAGACATTCCTCCTGCATGGTACTGGTAGCATTATCATGTGTAATGCAGAATCTTATGGCATAACTTTGGAAGCGCAGGCAGTCATCCTGCGTGGTAGCATTATTTGTAACGCAGAATCTTATGGTGTAACTTTCGTGGCATTCTTAGGGCCTTTTGTTCTTAGGTATTGCCCCTTTAAAAGGATCATAAGGCCAAAAAAAAAATTGTCTGTTTCTGGTAACATGGCTAAATAAAATAGGGTAGGTAGGTAGGGATTTTTTTATTTTTTTTATTTTTTTTACCCCAAATGTAGACCAATAAAACTAACTTTAAAAATCGCGCAAAGAGACTGGATTCACTATACATAGAGACAAGACACTCAACACATTTACAAATCTGTGACAAAGACTGAAAGAGTATGACATGTTTTTCTTTGTTTACCTGGTCTGATATTTCCATGATGAAACAGAAAAGAAGACTTGAGACATCTTACATCTTGAGCTTGGACAAATGGGAATTTTAGTAGAAGGCTGGGGCCTCAGTAGCACAGTTGGGAGTGCATTGAACTTGTGATCCTTGGTTCGTGGGTTCAAATTTGGGAAAGGGACCAAGTCCTAATTACTGGTATGCTCAAGAGTTAGTAACGAGCCATTGAGTTTGGAAAAAAAAAGTTTAGGGTCGGCGCCGAAATTTAGGGTCGGTCGGGTGACCAGAAACAGACAATTTTTTTTTTTTTGGACTAATCATAATCAGGTCAAAACTTAACCACAATAATCTCCAAAATGTGTGTTTCTTACCAGACCCTACCACTGCGGTAATGATGGAGATTGACCATGACAGTAAGGGAGTGTACTCCGAGACCATCCGCTCTCTACCAGCGACGGCCGACTCTTCCCTCATGGTCCCGTCAGAGGAGGCAGTGGCGGCCAGGCTTACCTCCCCTGTCGTCACCACCTACATCGACACCAACAGAATCTCCTTTGAAAGGTACTGCAGAAAGTGGTTGTTGCTCAAAGCTTGATGCCATTGTATAGACTTATTAGCTGTAGTTTACTTGCTAGTTGGTTAGTCTCTGAAATGGAACATACGGGGGTGTGAGTATGTATTTTCTCATGATGAAAGTCTCATGTGATGGAGGGTTCTTGTCCCACTACCCTCTCTCTCTCTCTCTCTCTCTCTCTCTCTCGCTCTCTCTCGCTCTCACTCTCTCTCTCGCTCTCTCTCTCTCGCTCTCTCTCTTTCTGTCTCGCTCGCTCTCTCTCTCTCTCTCTCTCTCTCTCTCTCTCTCTCTCTCTCTCTCTCTCTCTCTCTCTCTCTCTCTCTCTCTCTCTCTCTCTCTCTCTCTCTGTCTCTCCCTCTCTCTCTGCACTTTTTATTTTTTATGAGGTTTGAAACTAGACACTGCTTATGTGTAACTACTTTCCATTCAGATGTTTATATTGTTTTGTACTTCAGGAGTAAATCAGGTATCTGGGGCTGGCGCAGTGACAAGGCTGAATCTGTCAATGGTTATGATTGCAAGGTCAGTGTTCGTTGTGCAATGTAATTATTCTATTGTTTTGTTGAAGACTATGAGTGTCTTCAAAGGAAGGGTACATTCAAAAATAGGCCATGGTTTTTATGCTTTGGAAATGAGAGTGATGAACAAAATCCAATCAATCAATCAATCAATATGAGGCTTATATCGCGCGTATTCCGTGGGTACAGTTCTAAGCACAGGAACTTTTTTATTTTTTTATTTTTTATTTTATGCAATTTATATCGCGCACATATTCAAGGCGCAGGGATTTATTTATGCCGTGTGAGATGGAATTTTTTTACACAATACATCACGCATTCACATCGGCCAGCAGATCGCAGCCATTTCGGCGCATATCCTACTTTTCACGGCCTATTATTCCAAGTCACACGGGTATTTTGGTGGACATTTTTATCTATGCCTATACAATTTTGCCAGGAAAGACCCTTTTGTCAATCGTGGGATCTTTAACGTGCACACCCCAATGTAGTGTACACGAAGGGACCTCGGTTTTTCGTCTCATCCGAAAGACTGACACTTGAACCCACCACCTAGGTTAGGAAAGGGGGGAGAAAATTGCTAACGCCCTGACCCAGGGTCGAACTCGCAACCTCTCGCTTCCGAGCGCAAGTGCGTTACCACTCGGCCACCCAAATCCACTCGTAGAACAATGTTTTTTTCTGGTGTGTTGGAAAGCTCATTGTTTTATGTTATGCAGCTGCAAAAATGCATTGAGATGAAATTTAGTACATGTATTCATGCAAATATTTACAATAAACATAATCCCTGGTGCTTGATGTTTAAGTCGTAGAAGGATCACAGTGATTACATTCCCAATCCTCGTAAATTATCAAAATGTTGACAACTGCCCTTAGCTCTACCATAACGGCATGTTCTTCTGTTACATCTGCAGGTATTCAGTGCCAATAATGTAGAACTGGTGACAAAGTCCAGAACAGAGCACCTAACGAAGCAAGACAAGGAGAGATCGAAAAAGGTGAACAAGACGCCACTGGAAACTTTCCTGGGGGCGACCGAAGAACAAGCCATTCAACACGCAGGGGCTGGAATCAACGGAGTGAGTTCCTTGGAATTTATATTGTTTGTGTGGGAAACATTTGAAAAATTATGATGCAGGAGCAATACTGTGAATTCAGGTGCGGGATCTTTCTGGAAAAAAAATAACAAACAAACAATAAAATTAAATAAATTTGTGAACAAAAAGGGAAGGGTGTGGGGGCCGATCGTTCTGTCTGTTCATCAGTCTGTACGTGTGCTTTTTAAGGCTGGGACGAGAGGACTTTTGCATGTTTTGTTTTGAGAATCTCTTTATGTGGGTCTTATCCTTCAACACACCACCTTTCATTTTGGTGATTTTAGGTTGTATAGGAAGAGCAGGTATTTCAGCCTTGTTTACATGGTTACTTCCCTTCCAGTTTACCTTGAAGAACTGCAGCTTTCTCCGCTTCAGGTGTCGGATGTAATTTAAGTTCTTAGTCAAGAATTTGACCACGCACAGCTTCTGTGCCCTGTTTGTTAGTGGTAGTAGAAATGTTGAAATCATAACCTGAGTAACAAAGAGAACATCAGTTAAAGCTAGAAGGAAGGACAGTGCTTGGATAACTTTTCAACGAACACACTAGCCACACAACACACCATTCTGGCAGCTGTCTTGTGCATTTGTTCATGTCAAGAGATATGTTC
Source organism: Littorina saxatilis (assembly GCF_037325665.1). Classification (NCBI taxonomy): domain Eukaryota; kingdom Metazoa; phylum Mollusca; class Gastropoda; order Littorinimorpha; family Littorinidae; genus Littorina; species Littorina saxatilis. The sequence goes on along the minus strand of NC_090253.1, from coordinate 21,824,500 downwards.
CACGTCATAATTTTGCCTATCAATTTTTTTTTTTTAGGTTAATTCGTTCCAGGTTGCAGGCTCTTGTTCTGTTTTTCGTTTATAAACACTGTCAGTCACAACCCAATATAACCTGTTATTTTATTTATTTATGTGTTGTTCGTTTTTTTTAGACCACCAACACAGTATCATACAACCCTTCGTCCATCACGCCAGAGGAGTACTTCAACTCTTTGGTTGAGCTTGGTGAGCGCGACATCGGACGACCCATGGAACAGGCGACCAAGATTCAGAAGTTCAAGGCCACGCTGTGGCTGTGCGAAGATTATCCGCTGTCGCTTCAGGAGCAGGTTTTGCCCATCATTGACCTGATGGCCACCAGCAACGCTCATTTCGCCAAGCTGCGGGATTTTATCACTCTGCAGCTTCCCTCTGGATTCCCTGTGAAGATTGGTGAGGGGGATGTTATATCTTTTTGCCCCTGTTTTGGTACAGTAAAAATGTCCCCACCCCCTCCCCCCCCCCCCCTCCCAAATGGAGCCAAATTGAGGTTAGGATCAAAAATACCATGTTGTCATATTACCAGATGTTGGTGTGTTTATGTGCTCAGTTTGGTGCTCACTTTTGCTTTTCTCAGTCCAAATTCAAATGCTGTAAACTGTGAGGGATGCAGTAGTAAGTTATCTCGATGCGCCCTTTGGCCTGCTGAATTTAATTCTTATGGGTCATTTTCTGATTTTATATGCTAATGGTGCATTAGAAAACAGAACCTTTATGTATGTGCCCTTATGTATATGTTTTTCGTGTGTATTTTTCCGAATGATTGTCAAGTGATCTGAGCAGGGTTTAACCCTGGTTATAATTATGCGCCTAGAAATATGATATATTATCATGATAACTATGTATATATGTACATAAAGTGTAGTTTTGTTTAGCACTTGTGAGTCAACACAATCACAAAGGTCTTCTGTGCTTTCGCCAACAGTTATTTTCCTCTGGAAATATTTGAATGTATTTTTTATTTTATTTTGTCATCAGAGATACCCCTGTTTCACGTGCTCAACGCCCGAGTGACTTTCGGCAACATTTTTGGCTCAGTGACCCCAGCAGACTTAGTGACTTTGATACAAGAGCCCGAGATGGCCTGTATAGTGGATGAGCGCATTTTCGACCCCCCTGTTGCATATCACACGAGTGGTAAGACTGGTTATTTGGGGGAGGGGGGGGGGGGGGTGGTGGTGGACAGTTTAGGTATTCGTACATCATGCATGCAACATATTACTCCTGAAATGAGAAATGTTTTAAGCCTCTGGATTCCCTGGGCTGGGTGTAGCAACCCCTTACCCCCCCCCCCCCCACCACCACCACCACCACCACCCCCCCCCCCCCCCCCCCCCCCCCCCATTCCCTGAAAATGAGAACGATGTTTTGTCTTCTTCCTTGCATTTTATCTAGAGGTTCAAGAAGCTCTGTAATTTGATGCTGAAAAGTTGAGGGGGGGGGGGGGGGATTTGGGGATAAGGAATGAAAGAAGGGAGACAGGTTTTGAGTTTTGACAGAACAGATTTTTATCTGATAATGCTTGTCTGTGTGAAGAATGAACACAGTCATGATTATGCATTTGATGTGTTTTGTTTTTGTATTGCTTTGGAGCATGTTTTTCATAAGTACTTTTACAGGATGAAAATGGCTGATTAAAATTGCATACAAGTAAAGCATAACATAAAAAAATAATCTGTTAAATCAGTTTTAGCCTTCTGCTAAAAAGCTGTGTAAAATGATTTACGCGAAAAATTCCATCATGACGTTGATATGTTAGATTCAGAGCTTGTGTATAATGTATACCTTTGGTTCATGTTTGGTTTACGGATATTGGTTTGTGGATATGAGATCTTATGTGGTGCTTTTTGTCTGTATCAGGTGACACGCATCATGAAAGACTGCGTGATGAAGACGATGAACTCCTGCAGTTTGCCATCCAGCAGAGTCTGGCTCAGTCTGGTTCTGAAGAGGATCAGGTGGGTCTTTGTCAGTGCAGGTGCACCCTGCAGTTTTGTTAACTTTTTCAGTATGTACTAATAAGGTGCAGATACACTGTTCTGCAGCAGTGTGGTGCTCGAAGAGTACCTTTGGTTGATCTTTCACTCAGCTTGCAATGTACCCATTTGCAATTCCCCTATGATATGTTGATAACAGGAGGGGGGGGGGGGGGGGGGGGGGGATGGTGGACAGTTTAGGTATTCGTACATCTTGCATGCAACATATTACTCCTGAAATGAGAAATGTTTTAAGCCTCTGGATTCCTGGGCTGGGTGTAGCGACCCCTCACCCACCACCCCCCCCCCCCCCCCCCCCCCCCCCCCCCCCCCCCCCCCCCCCCCCCCCCACCCCCCCCCCCCCCCCCCCCTGGTTTGTCTTCTTCCTTGAATTTTATCTAGAGGTTCAAGAAGCTCTGTAATTTGATGCTGAAAAGTTTTGGACAGTTAATTGTTGCCTTTTAAAGTAAAAAGGTAGACTTAAGAGAATCGTTGACAAGCTTTTCAGCTTTTTCGTGTGTGTGTGTGTGTGAGTAGACGTTCTTCTTCTCAGTGGACTTCATAAGCAGATCAGACTAATCTGGAAACGTTTTTCACTCCACTTCTTTGAGTGGTGGTGTTCTGGTGTTTTGCATCATCTTGGCACGTTTGCATGATCTTTATCCTCACTTCTGTGCAGGTTACATTCTGGGAAGCACTCAACCGCAGCAATCTTACTCCAGGGAATGGTACTGAGGAAAGCGATCGACAGATGCAAAGGTAAATAGAACTGGTCAAACCTTGTACAGTTCAACCTGTCTTTGTTGACCACCCCAGGGACATACCAAAAGTGGTTGTTACAGGCAGGTGGTGACGGGCGCAGTGGCGGGTTGGTAAGACGTGGGCCTCTTAATCGGAAGGTCGTGAGTTCGATTCCCGTCCGCCTCTGCCGCCGCCTGGTGGGTTTAAGGGTGGAGATTTTTAAAAGAGTGTGTGTGTGTGTGTAAGTGTATGTATTGGAATAGTGTGCCATGGTGTGACTCAGTACTAGAGCGTGTGTATGTTTTTGTGAGCTGTAAGTGTTTGGTGTTTCTGTCTGCCAGAGATGTAAACTGCTTATTCATTCCGTACTTGTGATTGTCTGAGGCACCATGGGACTATGTCAGCATAACTCTCACTCACTTTTGGCTTGTGTTCCGAGCACTTCAATCTCCTTGTCATTCCATCTCCTTGTCATTCCATCTTGTCATTCAATCTCCTTGTCATTCAATCTCCTTGTCATTCAATCTCCTTGTCATTCCATCTCCTTGTCATTCAATCTCCTTGTCATTCAATCTCCTTGTCATTCCATCTCCTTGTCATTCAATCTCCTTGTCATTTAATCTCCTTGTCATTCAATCTCCTTGTCATTCAATCTCCTTGTCATTCAATCTCCTTGTCATTCAATCTCCTTGTCATTCAGTCTCCTTGTCATTCAATCTCCTTGTCATTCAATCTTGTTGGCTTGCGTGTTGAATGCTGGAACCGTCTAACCTCCTCCAACCTTCTTCCTCTCACCACAGAGCCATTGCAGCAAGCCTGACGGCACCCGGAGACCCAGCAGAGCCCGGAGGTCCACCAGGTGAACAGTCAAGGTCGCGACCTTTGCCCCATTTGCCACGCGGCCTTGAGGACGACGACGCTCAGCTTCAGCTGGCTTTGCAACTCTCGCAGCAGGAAGCGCAAGAAGCGACGGAGCAGCAGAGACAGGAAGAGGAGGAGTTGGAACGAATTCTGAAGCTTTCTATGATGGAGAAGTGATACTGACGAATGCCTGCGTTTACAAGCGTGTGTGTGTGTGTGTGTGGAGGTGGAACTGTGTTGTGTGTGTGTGTTCTTGCATGTGTGGAAGATGACACTTTATTGTATTGTTTGTTGTCTTTCTTTGCCCCTGGTGACTTATGTATGCATAGCAATGGAGTGCGGAGACAGTATAAGTAGGGGGAGGTGATGGTTGAATGGTCGGAGAGTCGCTTAAGGTAGTTCACTGGACCCGTTAAATATAAATTGGTTTCTCCCAAAAGTTGGTTATTTTTTAAGTTCGATCTGTCTGCTATGCATTCAGCATAAAAAAAATATAGGGTAGTGGGTTCGTTTCGGAGCTATGAGTCTCGGAAGACAGTGCCCGTTTTGAATTGTTGACCGAAAAATCGAAAAATGGGTATGTTTTGAAAACGGCCAATTACACAAACATCTGCATAGGAATAGTCATTTAAAAAATATCACCAAAAGCAGCAATGGGCAGGTAACGAAGTGCACTGGCAAACGAAACTGTTGCGCATACTCAAACTTTGTGACGTCACGTCTTTTGCCAGAGTTTATTTTAAATTTGTTCCTCATGTTGAGGTATTTTATTGCTGGTAGCCTGGAAATAAATTACGATTTGATGAGATGGGTTGTAAACGCAAGAGCGATCAAAACGGCATTAAAAAAAACAAAAAAAACGACAGGTTGGTAGTGTTTTTAGGGGGGGTTCACTCCCTTGATTAACCCCACCCTTTGCACTATTACTGTCCAGTGTGCCTCAGAAAAATATGTGTCACGATAATGTAAAGGGCTGTTGTCCGATCATTTGTCTCAGATATATGAGCCAACTAAATTATGTTTTTAAAAACCACTGTTACATATGACCTCTGTTGAAAGTCAAAGGTCACCGCAACTTTGAAAGGCCACAAGTCCGATTCAAATGTAATAAAAACGCCAATCAAAAGGTGGAGGTCACTTGTTTGATACAAGTGTAATAATAAAAATTAATAATCAAGGCTTGGTTTATAATTTTGCTTAATAGTGCGTACTGTTATTTGTTACGGTTTGAAGGCTGGGACTTTTTGAGGGTGGAATTAAAGCAATTTTTCGCCTTATGGGCCCCTTATGCCTCGAAGGACTTCAATTATTGTATTATCTGCTGCCAGCGTACAGTAGAAAGAGGGCTGCATACACAAGACACTTGTTCTTAATACTACTGGCTGTTATTCTAGTTCAAACACCGGTTTTAACATGTGGTATTCTGATGCAATCACGCTGTGAGCATCACGGGTTGGGAGACACTCTCTTACCTGCTACCAGAGCTTCAATGTTAGCTTTGGTGATTATTACGATGTCACTGGCAAAGAGAACGGCTTTGTACCGATTTCATTAGATGCCCACGTGTTTTTGACCTCGTGGTTGGGAGGCGTGTCGCATTGTTTTTATTTCTGGCGTTGTCGTCATTTTCTGACGTCATTCACTTACGCTGCCTGAAAAATGTGACGTTTGTTCTATTCACGTCATTCGAATGTTCGACGTGTTCTTCTTCTTCTTCTTCTTCTGCGTTCCCTGTTCGATGTGTTCGAATTCCCAGCCTGCCAGGAAAAAATGGCGACACAACTCAGTGGCTTCCCTTTGTGTATGAAGAGTAATGTCCCTGTCTCCATTTGACCTGCCTTAAACAATAATAGAAAGAATAGTACAGGTAGCTGGGCTGAGAGCTGGCATGAGGGTTATAGAAAATTCGAATTCTTAGAGATGTTGGTCGGAAAGAGGGATGTACAGTGCTGATCCCTTCATACCCTAACCACCGCCAACCTCCTTCTCATTTGCAGTCATGCCATTTGCAGTCATGCCATTTGCAGTCATGCCATTTGCAGTCATGCCATTTGCAGTCATGCCATTTGCTTATGCCAATAAAGAAAAGGCAAAATGCAACATCAAAGTATATCACTGCAGTGTATGCCCCTTTTGTACTCTTGTGTTTTGTGCTTCAGCATTCTTGAGATAATAGAATTGTGTGAATTTGTTGTTTGATATCATGTATCAAAATAGTTGTGAAGCTTTAGTAAAGATTATAAGATGAGAGATTTTTGTTTAACCTTTTTAGAGTCTTATAGTTCAAGTGAACTGCTAAGTTACTCTTTATATAACCTCCAAGTCTGAATGGAATACATAGTGCCTAGTTGATTTGAGTGGATTCTACATAATACAGTCAAACCTGTCTATTACGACCACCGCCCCCCCGCGGGTTAGCGGGAAGAATTTACCCGATGCTCCCCAGCATGTCGTAAGAGGCGACTAACAGATTCTGTTTCTCCTTTTACCCTTGTTAAGTGTTTCTTGTATAGAATATAGTCAATGTTTGTACAGATTTTAGTCAAGCAGTATGTAAGAAATGTTAAGTCCTTTGTACTGGAAACTTGCATTCTCCCAGTAAGGTCATATATTGTACTACGTTGCAAGCCCCTGGAGCAATTTTTTGATTAGTGCTTTTGTGAACAAGAAACAATTAAGAAGTGGCTCTATCCCATCTCCCCCCTTTCCCCGTCGCGATATAACCTTCGTGGTTAAAAACGACGTTAAACACCAAATAAAGAAAGAAAGAATAACGACCACCAAAGGTACCGACCATAATTAGCCGTTATAGACAGGAGGTGGCTATGGAAAGATGAACCATATGGAAGAAAAAACTGTCAGGGGTCCTCGGGCTCAGTCTTGGGCAAGATCTTCCCAACCGTTGATGTCCATGCTGAGGGCCTTCATGTCTCTTTTGCAAACATCTTTGTAACAGAGTTTGGGGCCACGCTGTGCTGTCTTGCCTGATGCCACTCTCACATGTTGGGTAACATCAGAAAAAATAACCCTTTAACTTAGTTGAAGTACCAGGAAAACTTTTTCCCCTGGACTTTCAAAAAGAGGGGGTTAAGATTACATACTGTAACTTTAACTTAGTTTAAGTACTGTACCAGGAAAACTAAGCTTTATGCACGTGTGTGAGTGATGTTCTTTTTACATTTAGTCAAGTTTTGACTAAATGTTTTAACGTAGAGGGGGGAATCGAGACGAGGGTGTGGTGTGTGTGTGTGTGTGTGCGTGCGTGTGTGTGTGTGTGTGTGTGTAGAGCGATTGAGAGTAAACTACTGGACCGATCTTTATGAAATTTGACATGAGAGTTCCTGGGTATGACATCCCCGGACGTTTTTTTCATTTTTTCTATACATGTCTTTGATGACGTCATATCCGGCTTTTTGTAAAAGTTGAGGCGGCACTGTCACACCCTCATTTTTCAATCAAATTGATTGAAATTTTGGCCAAGCAATCTTCGACGAAGGCCGGACTTCGGTATTGCATTTCAGCTTGGTGGCTTAAAAATTAATTAATGACTTTGGTCATTAAAAATCTGAAAATTGTAATTAAAATTATTTTTTTATAAAACGATCCAAATTTACATTCATCTTATTCTTCATTATTTTCTGATTCCAAAAACATATAAATATGTTATATTCGGATTAAAAACAAGGTCTGAAAATTAAGAATATAAAAATTATTATCAAAATCAAATTTCCGAAATCGATTTAAAAACACTTTCATCTTATTCCTTGTCGGTTCCTGATTCCAAAAACATATAGATATGATATGTTTGGATTAAAAACACGCTCAGAAAGTTAAAACGAAGAGAGGTACAGAAAAGCGTGCTATCCTTCTCAGCGCAACTACTACCCCGCTCTTCTTGTCAATTTCACTGCCTTTGTCACGAGCGGTGGACTGACGATGCTACGAGTGTACGGTCTTGCTGAAAAATTGCATTGCGTTCAGTTTCATTCTGTGAGTTCGACAGCTTGACTAAATGTTGTATTTTCGCCTTACGCGACTTGTTATGTTTGTGTGTGCGTGTGCATGTGACATAAAGCATAGTTTACCATGTTTGTGTGTGTGTGCGTGTGATATAAAGCATAGTTTACCATGTTTGTGTGTGTGTGTGCGTGTGATGTAAGCATAGTTTACCATGTTTGTGTGTGTGTGTGCGTGTGATATAAAGCATAGTTTACCATGTTTGTGTGTGTGTGTGCGTGTGATATAAAGCATAGTTTACCATGTTTGTGTGTGTGTGTGCGTGTGATATAAAGCATAGTTTACCATGTTTGTGTGTGTGTGCGTGTGATATAAAGCATAGTTTACCATGTTTGTGTGTGTGTGCGTGTGACATAAAGCATAGTGTACCATGTTTGTGTGTGTGTGCGTGTGACATAAAGCATAGTTTACCATGCTTCTGCTCATCTTTTTCCCCTTGGAGGGGGTCAACATTATGTGCAATACACGCTTCCTGAAGAAGAAAAAAAATAGCTTTCCAAATCAAAAAGCAAAGACATTCTTGAATGGATCATTGCTTTCACTAAGCCTTTGAGAACTGGCGGATGCAGCTTGCCGCTTGGTTAATTGTGTTTCAGTTTTTCAAAGGCGTAACCTTTTTCTGTCAGTAATTTAAATTTAATTTAATTTAAATTGTCAGATCTTTGACAACATTATTACATAGTGTTTTGAAGCTACAAGTTTTGTGTTTGATGCGTTGAATCACAGCGTCATTTCATCAAATACAGCTGTATTATACCAGCATATATGTTGAAAATAATGTTCAGTGTTATCAGGTGTCTAACACTAAGCGCAGCCAATGCCATAGTTTTATTCAAAGTTTTAAGTCAATGCAAACATCAGGTCTTGATTATTTCTGAGGGAGCCAAGTCTTTGTTGTGCTTCCTGTATATTGACATTTATATGTTTGTACAAGTATATGGTAAATTAAGAACATTGTTTGGGTCGTAAATGTGGTGGGGTATTTTTGTATGATTTCAGATATCATTGTGGTATATGTGGTAAAACGTCATTGCCTTACATTAATTTTTGTTGGCTCCGAGATCTCTGTTGTTCTACTAATTAAACAAGAAGATGTATCAATTTTAAACTGTCTATCAAGTTTGAAAGTTGGTAATACATGTATTTAACTTAGTTTAACTCAAGACTTAACTGTTAGGATAACAAAAAACTCTAAGATTACACATTACGGTTTTCAATGCACTGATTTGTGCACATTTACTATGCTTGCTTTCTTGTTTTTAGCACAATGATTTCAAGTGTGGTTACATTTGCTGTGGTGTATTTGTTCACATATCAGCGTCAGCATAATCCTTCCAATCCCAAATAATTTGTGAAAATATATCACCACCACAACCGATATGACTATATAACAGTTTTCAACGAGGAAACTTAATAGATAGCCTCCATATAGATGTTGCTATCATATGAGACCGAGATGAAACAGATTTTGTTTTGGGAGTTAAGAGAGAGAGAAGATTTTGTAAAAACCTGTAGGTACGAGTTTGGTTTGTTTAAAAGTACATGCAGCTGATTTGGTTTGCTTGAAAATACATGCAGTAGCTTTGTTGGTTGACAAAATGATTCTCAACTTTTTTTTTTTACAATGTGAGATTTGTACATATTGCTCTATGGTTTGTGTTGTACGGGTTTGAATAATTTATGATACGACCAAACAACTTTCATTCTGTCCTGCTTTGCTGTATGAAATCGTGAGCAAGCTTTCTGTACATGGTGTATTTATGTTGCACGAAAATCAAGACGACAATAGGTTTTGTGTTGTTCTTGTCGCTGTGGTTATACAAATTGTTGTTTTGGATTTATCGGATACACACACACATAAAATAATTGTAATAATTATGCTCATGGTGGAATGTTGATCATGATGTTCTCACTAGTTTACCAGTTATCTGAGTACATGTAATTGCAATGAAGCTCATAATAATTTCATCTCTTGGTGGTTAATTTCATTATCATCTGTAACCCTTTGTGTTTCGTTATGATTTTCATCCTCCTCATCATCATCATCTTCATCATCCTCCTAATTTTTTTAACATTAATCTTGTTATTTACCATAAACGTTTTTTTTATGGAATTATTAATTACCCGACATAAAATTTAAACATATTCGGTTTGCTTGAAACCTTTTCTTTTTTCTTGGAGGGAGGGAGGGGGGGGGGGATGTTTAGGTTGTCAACCGTGACTAGATATAGGGGGATACGAATATGCCTCAAACTGAAACCTCCTGGACCATATTTCATCCAAGGTCGACTCTTTGTCTTCGATAGACTATTTTCACAAGATAATTATCAATGTCTCATGATAAAAAAGACGTTCTCCGATGACAGAATTGTAACCTGTTTTGTTTGGAGGGATATTGTGCATGAAGAACTGTCAGCAATCTGAAACGATTTTTTTTCCTTTGAAACCGACAGGTGTTATTGTAACATGATAAATTGTTCTGACAAGTTTTGTAGTCAAATTCTTCTGACAAGTTTTGAAATCAAATTCTTCAGACAAGTTTTCACATCAGAAGAAATGACGGTCCAAAGGTGATGCTTGTCCAAAACAGTGCTCTCGTACTGTAAGAGTCCTTTCTTTGCAGCACCAGTAAAGAGTACTATTTCCCCCCCTCCCCCCTCTTTCATTGTTTTATTTTCCTACGTAAAGAGTACTAAACAGGATTGTAAAACAACCTTTTAAGCAAATGTGTGGTGATTTTTTCTTCTTCGGCAAAGCATCCGTTTCACTGGAAGACATTAGTTGATTTCAACAGAACCGACCTTTCCGATTTATTCCGTGCCGTGATTGTTATTTTTAGCCATTTGTCAGAGCTTTGTGGTGATTTTAATAATGTCAGTTTTTGTGTTGACTGTGCACTAATGTAGTGGTGAAGCACACTTTCTGCCTATTTTGCACACAATGCGATGCAAGTATCAAAAACTACGAGTACAAGCTGCAGTTGCCTATGCTATGATGGATTACTGTGGAACCCCCTGAAGGTCAAATTTTCCTAGGGAATTTTGTGTTTTGTTTTAGTTTTTTTGTTGTTTTAGTTCAGTATTGTAGCTGTAGTAAACTGACTTTTAAGTGTCATGCATTCAGTTTTCTGTCCCGACCCCGACTCTTTTATATATTTGTGTGCGTTGGCACTCAATAAGACTCTCTTTTTTTTCATATGAGTCATATTAAAAGTAAAAACTATATAATTATGTTCACATTATTTTCAAAGCTATTTTTGTTTCTTTTTCTTGTTTTCCTAAGAAGGAGAAAGAATGCATTGTTATGAAAAAATAAAATGCAATAAAAAATGAATAACTGGAATGTCAGCCATTTTCCAGGATTTGTTTTTCTCACTAAGAGTCTCACACACACACACACACACACCGTGACACACACTCACACACGCACACACTGTGACACACACTGTGACACACACCATGACACACACACACACACACACATACACCGTGACACACACACACACACACACACACACACACACAGGATTTGTTTTTCTCACTAAGAGTCTCACTTTGTGCCCTCCCCTATCCCATTTGCTTTGCCTTAATGTGGCTGTTTTTCTTTGTTTTTAGAGTTAGGGTTAGGGTTTGATTGTTGTTGTTTTAAGGAAGGTTTGTTTGTTGTTGTGTTTCTATTGTTATTGGTGTGGCATGTTGTTGTCATTTGTCATGTGGTTTGAGGGGGAGGGGGGGGATATATTTTGATTGTGTGGATTTTTATTTCATTTTTTTACCAAAATTCGTTTTCTTTTCATACCACCAACTGTTTTAATCTCTACAATCTTGAATCTTAGGGGGTTCCACAGTATGTATATTTTTGATGATGAACCTTTACGTGTCGGTGTCCATCTGTCCTTGCTACCAGTGTGGATTATTTATTCAACTTTATTACAAGCATTGAGTTTGTGCGTTAGGTGGTTGGTTGTTGGTTTGGTGTCTGAGCTATTAGTTTCATAAATCTAATTACTTTTTTATGTCATTGACTGTTTTTTCTCTTAGTTTTGAATTTTTGTGATAATTTATGTCAGATTATAATCCTTTTTTTTTTCAATTTTTATTTTCGGAATTATGTATTTATGAATTCACTCATTTATGTATTGGTTATCATTAGTTGCCATGACCTTTTTTGTTTGCAATATGTAAACCTATAAGGACATTGCTGCAATGCTCATTATATTAAGCTTGGTATCATGCTCAAGACACATTGCAGAAATAAATACAATGTACTGATGTTCACTTTTGCTGTAGCATTGCATAAGTCTTTTTCTGACTTTTTTCAAGTGTGACATGTCACTTAAGTTTTGTTCTCCCCTGGTGGTTTTGTTTGTTGTCATTAAAGTAACAGAGGTAAAAATCCCATAGCTATTGAGAATTGTAAACAAATGAAGTAGAGCGCTATTTAAAGATATGCTATACAAGTGAAGGCCAACAGAAACAGGACATCTTACTTTTCAGTTAGAGTCCTTTAACCTTATACATTGCAGAAAGCATTTTGGAAATAAGAAGTTTCATAATTTTGGCATAGATTTTTTAGAAACCTTAATTTACAAAGATATTGTAGTTTCAAGGTTTTTTTTCTTTTATTCCCAAACCAGATTCTTAAATACAGAACCTTGTGTTTTTTAAACTGTTTGAAATATATATATATGAAACTAAAATAAATATATTTCTAAACCAAATTCTTAATTCCGAAAAACAAATTTCAAAATCCTTTGTGGTGGAGGAAAATTTTCATTGTCTATTCTGTTTATATCTACATGTCATTTTGCGTTACTATCTACATATTTGTGGCACGATTCTTCTTCTTGAAGGACAGATTGTAAGAAAAGGCGTAGCCTTAAATCTTAATCCTTGTTAAATAAAGTTCAATTCTTGTTTCTTGCTTTTATTTAAAAGAGAAACAGATAAAGCTATCAAGGGAAATTGTGGGGATATCATAATTATGCAGTTGTATGTAGATTTCTACCGATATTAAAAGATAACAGAATCAAGAACATATACATGTACCCATTTTGAGTGTTTGTTTATCTGTGATTTTCCCCAACACTCTCCTCTCAAAGTATTGATTTATGAATTATTATCTTTTGTTGAATTGACACTACTTTGGTTATTTTGTGTGCCCCACAGAGCTTCGAATTTTGTGTCAGCCTTGAAATATTTGTATCTTTTGTTGTCCTACGGTGCCGTAGTCTGTCAGTTGAGTTGTTGTTGCCATAAATATTGAATTGTTTTCAGTATTAAATTATTGTCAAGTGTGTGTGTGTGTGTGTGTGTGTGTGGGTGCTTTGGGTTTGTGGGTGGAAGCATGCAAGACTGTGTAATTGTAAATCTGTTTCGGGAGAAAATATTTGGAACTTGAATGTTGACCCAACCAAAATGTCACACACACACACACACACACACACACACATGCATACACACACACACACACGCACACACACATGCATACACACACACAAGATAGCCTTCTGCTTTACTAAACTCCGTTTGAAATACACCATCAGATCCTGTTCTCAAAACACCAATTGGAAAAGACATTTTCCCTTCTTTCAATATTGACAATTGAAGTTAATTTGTATTTATATTTGTCTTGACAAGAGGACAATAACAATACCTCAAAAAGGTGAAAAAGAAATGAATGAAAAAGAAATCGTGCTGACTGGAAAAAAAAGTAAGGGCAAGGATCATCAGAAGTTCGGACATCTTCGAAAAAAAAGTCATGTTTGTAGATGGACTCGCTCTTCAAAAAAATCTGCCTCGTCCGTCATTTAAACACAATTCTTCTTCTTCTTCTTCTTGCGTTCGCCGTAAACACAATTCTTAAATAGGGGAGTTTCATAACGGAAAGCACAAATTTAGCAACATAGTTTTATTCACTTGATGCCAAAAGACTTGTCCTCTCTTCAACAATGTCAGAATTCAGTAATATGTATTTATTGCACAAAAGCCGACCAATAAAACGAACTGCTGTATAAGCACTCACAAACATGATATTACTATTGCACTTAGTCTAATTCTTTCTTTCCTTCCTTTCTTTATTTGGTGTTTAACGTCATTTTCAACCACGAAGGTTATATCGCGATGGGGGAAGATGGGATAGAGCCACTTAATGTCCATTGTTTCTTGTTCACAAAAGCACTAATCAAAAATTTGCTCCAGGGGCTTGCAACGTAGTACAATATATTACCTTACTGGGAGAATGCAAGTTTCCAGTACAAAGGACTTAACATTTCTTACATACTGCTTGACTAAAATCTTTACAAAAATTGATTATATTCTATACAAGAAACACTTAACAAGGGTAAAAGGAGAAACAGAATCCGTTAGTCGCCTCTTACGACATGCTGGGGAGCATCGGGTAAATTCTTTCTCGTCCCAACCAATATGGGACTCCCCCCTAACCCGCGGGGGGAACTTAGTCTAATTAAAAAACGAAAAGAAACATAAAGCTGATATCAGCAAGTCCAAATCAAACAAGTAAGCTTCAAGAGAACTAACAGTAACAAAAGAAGTAGAACAAAAATCCAGGCATATAAGTGAAAGCTTGTGATGATACTAAAACAAGTCCATTTAGCACCAGTTGACCATCACGATTTAAACCATCGCTGCTATGCACGGTAAGGCAGTAGAGAAAACGTAAGTATTCCTGCAGTTAATCTTTAAGAATTTATATCAGAAGATGTTAATGTTTGGCAATTTGATAATCGTTGCGTACATTAAAAGTAAATGTATTCCCTCATAGCAAACAATTTAATTTAAACGACCTGTTTACAGTGTGTGTTTTTTTTCTTGTACGGACTGTAAGATATTTCATATAAGGAGAGTAAAAACAATTACACATGATTACAGGATATTTTGATAATTGGTTAAACTGTGTAGACATTTATAATTCATGTCAAAAGTAGCTCTTAATTTGTGAGCGACCGTTGCATAGTCCATAGAAAGATAAACACATTGTATGTACATTAGAATGTACAGTATTGATAAGATTTGAAATAGGAAACTTCTTCAGATTATAACAGATGTACACCTTCAAATGAAGAAAGTCGTGACCAAAAAAAGGAAGTATATGTACGTGTACATCTAATATTCAAGCATTTCTTCTCATTTTCATGTCTTTTGCCTGTCAGCTACACTGATATGCCAGTCACAAACAAAGCACACATTAGCGATTGGCTACCGCAGTTTCGTTATCATAAACCTTCAACCAGCATCTCAGTATGGAATATACTCAAGGTGAAATACACGTACCATTACCTAGGATACACACAAAAAAGCAAACAAACGTAAAACGATCTACTTCTAAAGTACTAAAAAGTGTTCAAACCCGAAAGCCATCTTCACAAAAGAAACGAATATTGTTTTCTTGGGGATGGACATCGACTGGATAAAAACAAGCACTTGTGCAATTTCTGGTCCAAAATCGTCAAAAAATTCTTTCTTGAAGAAAGACGTTTCTTGGGTTATGATAGTAGTTTTCGCTGGACACACATCTTCCATCCCATGTGCCGTCCTTCACAAAAGCAAGTTCCCGAGGATACCAGCCCCAACAATTCGCAAGCATGTCCAAACTGAAGAACATCAGCAATGACAGAATGCTACGTTCCATCTTTAAAAAAAAATACAATAATAATAATTTCCTAAAAATCAAAGGATGTCGTATATTTTTATGACGTCCAGGGTTTTCATGTCACCTCCAACATGAGTTCCATCATTTTAAAGGTAGGCTTATGTCCAGACTGAAGAATACCTGGGCAAGGCACGGCAAAGACGTTATAAGAACCGAGAAACAGAAGGCGAAGCAGACGAAAGTAACATCGTCGACAGCCACGATCTTATCACAATAAATTTCCCTTCTGTTTCACAATACATTTTTGACAAGCGACTGTCCTGTGTGCATGGCGACTGAAAGGTATTCAGCCACAACTAGTAAGAGTAAACATACACTGTATTAACAAACCTACATACATATTCCTCTGCGCACTGGCGTTGAAAGCGTCAGCTTACTTGGCAAGCTCGCATTGATTGTAAAAAATGGAGAGAAAAAAAATAAGCATTCATAATTAACATTTCAAGTCCTTACTTACAGTACACACACGAATGCAGATAAGCAACACAGGCAAATTACACTTTACAGCTGACATTTTTTAACAAAACAATTTCGTATGTCTCCTTTACTAAGTAAGCAAAAGGGGCGAATCACGGCTGGATTCTTCGACAAAACAGTTACCTATGTTTCTTTCACCAGGAAAGCAAAACAGGCGAATCACAGCTGGACTTTTCGACAAAACAATTTCGTATGTTTCCTTTACTTTACTAGGTAAGCGAAGTCACAGGTGGACTTTTGACTTCTCAATTTTCATGTTTTTGACACTCCCAATGACAAAATGTCGTATCCTTTAAACATTTTTGATTAAAAAAAGGCAATGAGGGAAAAACGATTCCAAAATCTAAATATATGCGTACTATAAGTTGCGATGAATGTCTATTTACAAAGAAACGAAATCACAATCTTGCATAATGTAACATGGTACAAAATGACGCAACGGACGGAAATAACGACAGAGGGAGGCACTCGACACTCATTGGTCCAGAGGCGAAACGTCACATCCGGTTTACTATTTCCCGCCGCACACATGATTTCAAACCAAGGGGTAGCATCACTGGCAAAGGATCCTCCCGCATATCTACATCACAGCCAAATCCCAGGAGTCGGTGGTTCCAATCTCATCACTAGAGGTAAAATGCATCACACACCTATATACACACATCAAAGAACCCAGCAAACCAGTCGATATGTTTTACAGTACAACTGACACTAGTCACATGCTTTTCTTTTCCACTGCACTTCACAAAAAAAGGCAAAGTACTAACCCGTAGCACACTAGCGAAGACACGGGTTCGTATTCAAAGATTTAACCAAGATAACACCACCAAAAGTTGGTACTCTCTTACCGCGGATTAAAATGTGTAGCCACCGTTCGAAGATTCTGTTTAATTTAGTTTCTACACATTGATCTAAACCATTTGCTTCTGCTGTGAACTAAAACAGTTTTAAACAAAAGACGGGTTGCTGCTCTTCTTTGACTAGCAGATGGGTATTCTACGGAGAAAGTCTTTCTTACGCATACGGTACGTACAGGTAAATTCAGTGTGTACGCTGTGAGGGTTAAAACATATTGACTACTATACACAGACACACGTCTACGTTAAACATATTGTTCACAAATAATTGCATGCTCTTTATTTCAGCAGTTAATTAATGCTGCCCGGTAGTTTAGTTCTGCCCTAAATGTCCCACTTTAAGAGAATGAACCCTCGGGGTCTTGCAATTCTTCATCCGAATGTTGGATGTTTTGCACTGTCCTAATTGCAATTGATACTGCAAAGAAAGAAAGAAAAACGAACAAATGTTTGTTGTTGATTTGTTTTCCTGCCTCTTAAATCTGAGTCATAAAATCGCATGGAATGTCCAGAAAAGAACCATAATGACGACATCCATAGTCGAGACCACTTATCTCCCTTATTCAGTCCTTTCAAAATTTGAGTGGAATGTTCTGCGCAACATCCCAGTGAATTTTTGACACATTTAAAAGTAACGTTTAAAAAAAAAATAAAAAAAATAAAAAAAATAGTCACACTTCTGGTTTTCCCGTGGTAAAAAGATCGAAAAGTTTCCTTTCCAATGATGCAGAATACCTCCCAGCTAACAAGCTTTATGAAGCTTTATAAGTGCACAATATCTGCTATTTACAGCTGGTACTAAATTAAGCCTAAGCCTGCCGCTTGTCGCACATATCGATTTTTTTAACTAAATTTCCAGCGGAACATATTTTTTTTAAATACATTGATACATTCAGCTGCTTTAAAAATATATTATTTAATGTTTGAACAATGCCAAAGACAGCCAACAAAAGCAGCATTATATTAACCAATAACTTAAACACTACTATAATCTTTTTCAAAACAGTAAAATAAACGTTTGACTAAGTGCACAACACTTGAAATAGTAAAAGAGGTAAATGACAGTAAAGGAACTAAGAGGAAATACACAAACAAAACTCTAGCAGTTAGACATCGTTATGTCCTTAAGAAAATTAGGATTTGTATTTAAACGTCACATGCCATTTCATTAATCGTGACATTTCGATTCCATGACTGTGCACAATTTTTTTTCATTTCCGTTAATCATGTTGTCAAAATGCACGCTTTAGGTTATCTCTACTTTGTTAAAACTGAGGTGTTGTTCAGCTTTAAGTTTTGCTTCTCGGCAAGCATCATCCGGGTGAGTGGTGACGTCATTTCACGAGCCTCGCCGACAACACAGGTGGGTTACTGGTGCCTTGAGGAGTACGAGAAACTGAAACAAGAAGAGAAACTATAGAGGGTGAAAGCGACTACTGAGACAGAAAGGGTTAACCCTTGTGCCATGATGTGGGAACAGATGAAGTGTGCCTCTTGATGTCAAACAAACCACTTTTATCCTATTTTTGCTTAATAATAATAATTTGAGACAAATTGTATTAGTTGTAAATATCGTGTTGTGTTTTGATTGAACTTGTAAAGCGCTTCGAGCTGTGGAGAAGTGCTATATAAATGTCCATTATTATTTTTGCTTACATGCGTTCTTCTTCCTTTCTCTTATAGTTGAGTTTAAAGTCTAAAGTTCGCATTTGACGTGTTTTTTCTCTCGCAAAAGACAAGTGATGGCTAAATTGCTGAAACTGAAGAAACAAGATAAGGAAACTGCCATCCGTTGATAGTAAAGCCCCTGTACTTTTACAATTATTGAAAATGTCATACTGAATGTGACTTCCTTAGTCCCTTTTAGCAGTTATACAACAGTTAAGAAATTGGTAAAGCTTGAATTGACAACTTTTTTTCACTTCCGTTTTGAATAGGTGTTTTGACTTTTCTAATAACGTGCCGAGAAATTTGTGTTTGTAGATTTTTTACACAAATGTATTAAAACGGGCACACGTTTCACAATGAGGTCATGCGGGTGTTCTCTATGTCATGTAGCACGTGCAATGCATAATACCAATGATTACGTCATTAGGTGACACGTCACATCAAAATGGGTAATCTACAGGATGAGAAATGCAACACACAGAATGTGAGATGGTGAGACAGTTGTAAACACGACAACCAATACAAAAGTATTACGCAGTGAAAGATTTTAACCATCATTGCACACAACACAGAGCTCTACAGATGTGATGGGCTAGAGACTGATAACATTTAAGATGATTATTCCCTTTTGGACAAAAATGTTACAAATAATGTTGTTCCCCGCGGACCGTTGCAACAGTTGATTGAAATGTATTGGTCGAAACAGAAATAGGTAAAATAAAAACGTGACTGATCGTCAAAAGAAATCTTGCGAAGCAACACACCATTTTATTCGTACTTCGACCGACATTCTATTGTGAGATTCAGTAGGATCTCGATTTGTACCACACTGTCAAGACAATTATTCTCTCAAATTGATGTACAAATCTAAAAGTCCATAATGTGTCTGATATGTCTGACTGTGCATTAATTTGTGCTGAGTGTTCCTTGCCCTCCCCCCCCTCCCCCCCCCCCCCCTCCCCCCCCCTATTGATTCAAGACGAAGGAGTGAGGCGAACATTACTTAACCCAGGGCCAGTATTCCCGTAAGAGAATATTGTCCTTTCATACCTGTAAATAATTTCCACAATGCACAGTTAAATAAACCTAGAAGTTAAAATTCAAATATATGAAATATCGATTTCTGACTAAAAATAAACATTCACCATGTGTTCAGTTTTCCAGCAAAATCAGTTCTGATATCAGGATTGGATTTCACTGATCAGCAACATTTGACTCGAAACGTTCTCTCTTTAAAAAAAAGTTATAAACAACAAGTTTCAAAATGGATATTGTGCAGGAGCAGCGTGTGATTCATGCTAATGATCCCATAGTTCTCTCGTCCTTCAAATGAAAACTGATTAGAAAATGTGTGACAAGAAGAATGGTAAAAACCACCTGTTTCGTTACATCATGTCAGCAGACGACAAAACTAAACAAAAGATGAAGAAAGACAAAACCAACCAAGTGATTGCTAATTACACGCAAAAAAAGACACCCAAAACACGTCAATGTTCGTCATTGGTCTTAAGGCCTGGTCGTTTCAAGCAATGGAGCAAAAAGCAAACTCATCAATCATCAAAACCAAATAATGAATGAAGCATGTGATATGTTTCAAACACTCGACTACCGTCACTGTACAGAGAAAGATGTACGTTACATTTCGTCCATGCCACTGCAATACACTTCTGAAAGAGACGAGACCAAGAGAAGATAATCATCATGTGCTTTAAAGCACCGCACAACACTGCAAAAGGATCAAACAAAATTAAAACAAATGACAACACAGTCCACTCCATCTGCATTCCAGAAAACACGATCGCAGAATCCAGTGAACAATAGCTAAAATTGAACTACGGAGTTTAATATAAACTATAATTTAATCCTTTCGAAAAATGTTCCGGTTTTCATTCAGTGTCTTCGTTTTCGAAATCTCTCCTCAAAGACGACGATGCAGTCATTATTATCAGTTATTATTGATAACTGTGTTGCCAAAACAAAAAAAAAGTCTATTTACGGTAACATAGGCCCCAACAAATAGGGTCGGTAGGTCGGGATATTTTTTTTCTCCCAAAAAACATATTTTTAAGTTATTTTGCCAAAAAACAAAGACTTGGGTTTTTTTTGGGTTTTTTTGGTTTTTTTCCCCAAATGCCAAAAAAAAGTCTATGGTCGCGCGAAAAAATAGGGCAGGTCGGGATACTGTAAACAGACTATTTTTTTTGGTGGACTAACCCCGTTTATGTTTTATTTCCTTGAGGGACCATCATAATAATCATACATCGATCGCCATCCTCTTCTTGAGGACGCTAAGACGTTGTAATTCATTATCAACGCAAATTATCTGTCTCTCGCACATGAGGTCAATTTTCATCGTTTATCTTTCATCACAACCTCATGAAGCCGAACGCTTTGGCCGAGTAATAAGCGTGTGTATAAAGTTGCACAAGTCGAAATAAGATGAACGCACTCTGCGAAAAGGACTCACAACGGCCACAAATTGGATCAAAAGGAATCAACAATTATTGAACCATTTTCTAAAGGGCAATAAATCAATGTAATGTAACAAGTTTTATTTTGGAGGTAATTTGATTTCCACCAACGCAAAATAAAACCTACGAAAAACACCCGTTAGTTTCAAAAGGGCGGCAGAGAACTTGGGAGAAACACTCACACTGAAATGCACAGCAATTACGAAATAGGTCTGTGGGGAAAAAGTGACAGAAGGGCATCGCTGGATTAAGTGGCACTCATTTGTTTTAATGAATTGGGTGTCAAGATACTGGCCTTATGTTACACAGTCTGTCAAAAGAGAGTATAGTACGGTAGAACTGTCAAGATTAACCGGAGGATGAGCGAGAGAGAGAGAGAGAGAGAGAGAGAGAGAGAGAGAGAGAGAGAGAGAGAGAGAGAGAGAGAGGGGGGGGGAGGGGGGATAAGGGGTTGCAACAGAGATCTGTGACGATCAAGAGTTTAGAAGGGACGATAAACAAAACTGCAATACTGACACTCCTCTGTTATTCAAGATTAAGGAAACCCAGTATAGGGGTAACAAATACAGTGTACATTCTTGGGACAACCCCCAACTCAGTGTTGCGCATAAAATGTACCAGACCTAGCATTCTTGGGACATTCCACAATAATTCAGTGTTTAAGCATAAACTGTTCCAGTATTTTGGGGACATTCCAGAATTCAGGCAATCGAAAAGGATCCTTGGAACGCCAATCAAATCTAAAGAATTAGGTCACCGCCATGATTTGGACAATGCAATCTGGACAGGTTAGTAGAAGGCCTTTACGAACGAGGTGGACAGTTGAGAAGGACTCGTGGAACACCCATCAAGGTCAAAGAGTTAGGTCAACGCCACGATCTGTACATTGGAGCCAGGACAGGCTGAGTAGTGCATAACCTCTTGTTAGTTCAAGGCCTTCAGGCGAACAACGAAAGGGAGGGGGGGGTGGGGTATGCGAGTACGATGGGGAAGGAGTGGGGACCTAGGGTTGGGAGAAAAAAGCTCGTTGGAGGACTTGGAAGACCATCCTCAAAATACTCACGAAGGATGACCATCAAAATCAAAGCTGCTATCAGAAGTTTAATTGGAGTTCTGTTCTCATTCGTCTACTGAAGCACGGCGGAAGAAATATCTCCGGGGAAGTGCTACGCTCTCTACAACAAAAGATAAGAAAACACAAAAACAGGATCATGGGAACGTTTTAGGAAGTTGGTCAGTGCGGGGTTTTCAACCGTCACAAAGTTGCAGAATGTAACGATAGTTTCCTTTTTAAGCGCCGTCGCGTGCATTTTGTGTTCTCGTAAATGCCGAGAGAAGAGTTACACATTATGGTGAACAGAGAGAAGAAAGGACTACAAGAAGGAACAAGCAAAGTGGCTTGCACCAAATAAAATGTCAGAAAAATGTCCAGATAAAATAAAAGTAGAAAAGAAAAGGGAAATTTAGAACGGATCTATGCAAAGAAAGAGAGATAGGGAAACCGCTGCGACACAACTATCAACACTGAGGTAGGCCCTACTGATGAGATTCTTGCAGTCTTGCTCTGTGTCGTTGAACAGCACTAGAGGGTACAAGACCAAAGATGCCAAATTCCCGGATCTGGAAGGAAAAGAGACTACAGATCTTCGCTGGGGTGTAGTTCTCGTATGATGTATGCCACTCAGTCCTGTCAATACGCTTGGTCTTGGTTTATACCAGAAAGCGAGTAAGAGAGGCAAACAAAAGGAAAGTCCCTTACCAAGAATCTAGAAGGAGATAAATAACTTCACAACTCATAATCTTTTCCATCGTACACTGCCTGTAGGCCTATCTATGTTTCTGCCCTATAGTTTGTGTGTCCTAGAAGTATGCGATGGGAACTGCTCGATTGTGTCGGGACAGGAACTGGCAAGAAGGAACGATGTAATGTGGAAACTGGGGTATGGAACGGAGAGCTTTTTTTTTCTTTTGTCCTGTCATTTAATGATTCGTCGTTGTACGCCCAGGCTGTGGAAACTTTGCCCAATGCCCTTACGTATAACTAATGGCTTAAATGCGGGGGGGGGGGGGGGGGGGAGAGTCAATTAGGAGGTATGCCTTCTGTGAAATCGTCTCTTGAAGAAGGGGATTCAGCGGTGACAGGTTCCTCTAAACACCACGCTTTAGTGGTTCACCTCAGGCGCCCACACTTACAAAATTAGACGTTAGAAAGAGATAGAGAAACGTGGGGTTCTACTCAGGCGAAGAGGTGTACGCCCTGCAAATCCTTCTCGGTGAGAATAGAGAAGAAGGCACATATTTACATACAGTGGTTATCTCCCATTTCGTAACAAGTCTGAAGGTAGCCTACGGCTCGGGATTCTGCTAGTCGCGACTGAAACCTTGTCGATGCGCTGGAAGGAGACGTTACTTCTGCTTTACTGAAGTCGTGATCGCCTTGAATACACAAAACCAGTAACACGGGCAGTATCTAATATTCCCACTAGTTTATGCCGTACTGGTTGGCCCTATTACTGTAATGTTGGACAGAGTAGTAATGGAGGGTAGATCAAGGCTGAGTAAGGACATGAGGTACGGTCCCTATGAAAAGTACAAGAAGGCACTTGGTTTATTCGTTCTCCCAGTGGTCCTTAGTTCCCTTTAGGATACAAAACCAATATCCGCTATATATCCCCTTAAGATTATTTAGTACCGTTTATGCAAAATAGCAGGCAGACTAGACAAGGGAAGGTGGCGTGAAGTAGTCTAGGGAGTACGCTCCCCACGAAACTTTCTGACTGAACGTCAGAGCGGCTCTCTCCTATTATCCCTATACACGACATTCTGTCCATCTGATCATAGAAGGGAGTGGGGCTAGTTAGGCAAGGGGTTATGTGCACTCCACGAAATGTTCTTGACGAAGCGTCCAGAAGAAGAAGAGACTTCAACATCACTAACTCCCCTTCACGCATGGTTCAGTACCCATACCCTCTGGGATTCTGCCGATATGTTAGAAATAGGGGAAAGTGTGGTCAATTAGGCGAACGGGGTCGCTTTTTACGAAACCTTCTCGGTATACTGTCCATGAAAAAGAAGAGACTTCAACGTTGCTCTAGTGGTTCTCCATATACGCGGATTCTGCCGATATGTTATAGGGGAAAGTGGGGTTAGTTAGGCGAGGGGGTACGCTCCCTACGGAACCTCCTCGAGGAGAAGGAAGGAGAAGGCACTTCAGTAGGGCTACTATAGTGGGTCTCCTCTATACTGCTGCTATAAGTCAGAACCGGCCCGTACCCATCGGGGCCCGGTACCACGGTCGCTGCGCTGTTGCTGGTGGGTTTGTAGGCGGTGGTGGGGCGTACCGACACCTCCACCGGCGCCCGCACCGGTCGTTCACGACGACGGCGAGCCCGCCTGGAGCTCGGGGAAGACGTTGGGTCTCCGTTGGTAGTGTTGTGGCTGTCGTCGGCCGTGGAGGTGACGGTGGTGTCGGTGTCTTGGGACTGACTGACCTGAAGGCTGCGGGAGCGTGTGTTGACAGCCTTCTCCTCAGTGTACAATGTGTCCGTACCTGTCGCCACCGTGTGCCTGTTACTTCTCCCCCAATACCCCCCTCTCTCTCCTCCTCCTATTCCTCCTCCTTCTTCCTCACCTTCCTCCTCGCGTTGCATAGGCAGAGTCTGGATGTAGCGGGACACCATGCGGGAGCTTTTCTGCGCGCTCATGTCCGTCTGCGTCTCCCGCGTGCGGATGTGGACGCCGTTAACCGCTCCCCCTGTGCCTGCTGGGAGCGACGTCTGAGGGCCGACAAGCCGCTTCTGTTGCTGCGAGACAGGTTTCTGCGGATTGTCCGAGTCCAGCAGCTCTCCCAGCTCCATGGCGCCGGGCGAGAAGTGGATGTGCTTGTGCACGGTCAGCGGCAGGTCCGTCAAGGTCATGGTGGCCAGACCGCTCAGCTTGTCTTGGACCTGCTTCTTGAGGAGCAGCAGCTCGATGTCCTTGCCCTTGAGGACCAGCTCCGTCAGGTTGCACGTGCTCTTCAGCGAGTCCAGGTTGTTCTGCATCTCGCCCTTGCGGTTGACGTACTCCATGACCTCCTTGCCATACAGTTCGTGCAGGTCGTCGATCAGCTGCTTCTCGCGGCTGCGGATGTCCGCGATGAACTGGATGGCCACGTCATGGACGCGTTGCTCCGCAGCCTTTATCACCGTCTCGCACTTGTTCAGCAGGTCCAGCTGCGTGTCGTAGATGTCCGTCTTGTCCTTGCAGGCGGTCAGCAGGGTCTGGATGTCCTCCTTGTACTTGGACACGGCCTCTGAGAACTGGGTCACCTCGTGGTCCTTGTGCTCGTTGAAGGTGCACAGCACGCAGATGCAGGTCTCGCACGGCTCGCAGTAGAAGCGCACGAACTCGTCCTGGTGTTCCTTGCACTCTATGTCCTTCTCGATCTCCACGTCGAAGAGGCTGTGGTCCTTGGTGACCTTGGTGACTTTGTGCTGGTCCACGCAGGCTTTGCACAGCAGCTTGTTGCAGTCCAGGCATTTGGACGTGGCCTCGCGGTGCTTGCGGTTGACCAGCTTGCAGATGTCACAGAAGGGGAACTTGGAGGGCTTCTGGCGGTTGACCACCTCCCCGAGACTGGACACGAGGAAGTTGTCT
>NC_090253.1:21779084-21796584 GCF_037325665.1 Littorina saxatilis | reverse complement strand
CAAAGAAAGAAGTACTTGAGTAAAATAATTTTAAACTGTTAGTGATTGAGATGTTATTTATGTTTTAAACCGCCTGACACTGCGAAGCAATTTTCCTTGTTTTTTTTTATAAGGACATTAAACTCTTTGAGTCTTTTAGTCTTTGAAAATCTTGTCTGCTTTTTCTTCCAAAGACTCAGTTACCTTTGCACCATACTGCTGCCATTCAGTCAGCGCCCAGTGAGTGTTCCCACGCCAGCAGACGATATCAAAAGCCTGAATTCACCAGCATTCACCGGTACACAAAGGATGACTGATTTACAGGCTGAAAGGCTGAGATATAAAAGACAATTACGCTTCAGAAGATCGCAGCTCAACTCAACCTCAAAACCGATTAATCTTACAGCAGATGGTACGCTTCCGCCGCGGTATACAAGCACATCCCCCCCCCCCCCCCCCCCCCCCCCATGAAGGCATTAATATGTGTCGGGTTAAAGTAAATGATGTGAAGGAGTTTGACGCATGAGGACAGAAATAGATCGGTAGAACCCTCGGTTGGGCGAACTATATTTATTAAGTTTCAACAAAGAAGCAGTTGTTGTCAAACATCAGTAAAGTTTGTTTACCTCCCGGCCGCCCTTCCCTATACTCTGCTGAGATTCCCCTGCTCCACAGACCTGAGCATTCCAGAAGAATGGACTGCATTCAGTTTAAAACAAGACCATGTTCGTTTGGCTACCTTATTCTAACCTTCAAATCAAGTGTGGTAGTTGGGATCAGGTGAAAGGCTACCGGCCTGCGTTAGTGTGCACCTGGTTTCCTATGCCTGCTGTGTCAACTGAGCAGGTGATTAGTTCTGTTATGATTGTAACTCAGAAAAGAGAACAGAGTTGTACGGGAAGTTTTGTCACGTACGACACAATTAAATATGCATGTAAACTTTGAAAACCGGTCTTAGCAGTAAGCGTTAAAGTACAAAGATCTGACTGAGCCAGAACGTAACAAATCAGACCGTAACACGAACAGAGTTCAATATATATATATATCTCTGCTGAGCATTCAGGAACTCTTACACTCTTAAATTAACACAGAAGAATAAAATACAGCAAGGTCATTTCATTTTTGGTCGAGTTTCTCCTGGCGGAAAGACACAGTTGCCATTGCATGGTACGTGCAAAATTCGACAGGCGATACTGAGATTTGGACACCACTTGAGACTGATTAATTTTGATAAAGCCTGTTGC
This sequence comes from Littorina saxatilis, assembly GCF_037325665.1. NCBI lineage: Eukaryota > Metazoa > Mollusca > Gastropoda > Littorinimorpha > Littorinidae > Littorina > Littorina saxatilis. The sequence continues at coordinate 21,795,361 of NC_090253.1, read as the reverse complement.
ACGGCGATGGCCGGCATCATTGCAAATGACATTATCACGCCGCCATCTCATAAACTAGCAAACCCCTCCGGCCCCGAGACAAAAGACGAGTTAATATCCATAAGGGGACATAGCAAGCAAAACAAATCAGTTCGGCACGTGAATCTGGAACAAAATTAGGTCCGTGTTATCGTTTTCTCAAAATTCATCTCGGTGTTATCCTCAAACGCCAAAGCCAAGAGAAGCAACCATGTCAGACATCAAGGCACGCATCATTGACCAAAATCAAACACAAGAAAGCAAACTATACAAGCGTTCCTGCCAGACTTGCCACGGCCTTCACACGTGTGTGACATAATCGGTGAGGTCTACAGAGTCAACCCTGTCAGTGTAAGCCGGCCATGTGTGTTTTTCTTGCAAAACAAAACTTTCAACGGAGGGGAGTGGGAGTTTTGACATATATATATATGGCAAAGGATAGGCCACTTTGTCAGGGGTGCTCCAGGTACTAGTGGAAACAAACACAGGTAAAGCCGGGTGAGAACATTAGGGAAAGGTGTCAATGGCTAGATATAAATTTGGAACTGAGAAAATTACAGAACAAAACCCATACTGAACTTACACAGGAAAGGTAGCCGCACGGGTGCTCTAAAACAACGGACGCGCAAGCTCTCTCCTCTTCCAAGCGCAGCCGAAGACCACACGCTTTGGAGAAGAGAAACCGTCCCCGGCTCGGCTCGGAAATAGCGGCTCCCAAGAAGCAGACGACACGTTATCCGGGGTGCCAATCTGTAGGTGTGGTCCGTTTTTCCACCAATCAAGGCATCAATATGTCAGTCCTCGACCAGGTGAGTCACAGATAATTCCACCGCACACAGAAGGGAACGGTAGAATCACAGACTGAATCCAGCTCACAACCAAGCGTTCCGTCTCAATCACCGGGCGGCCATTTTGGATGCGGATTTTCGGAGGTTGGTAAGTTAGATGGTGCCCAGACAGACAGCGAGAGAGGAAGGCGAAAAGGGGGGGTGGGGGGGGGGGGGTAGGCCTTCTCCGGTATGTGTTCTGGTGCAGGCGTATGACGTAGGCAGCCGCACGCGCGGCGCGTTCTAGCACCTGGGCTGTGTCCATAGATGCGGGGGGGGGGGGGGGGGGGGTCAATCAGTGCCGAGGAATTCCAGGTGAAAACAGAGACAGGTGAGATGACAGTTGGTGGCCGCAGTCATTTAAACCGAGTTATTGATGATGCAACAAATAAAGATAAAGAAAACATTGATGTGCCCAAAGTTGGCAGACAGGACCACGACTTTGAAGACTGATCTGACGGGAAGGAGGACGGAGGGGGGGGGGGGGGGGCGGAAAGGAGAGGACAGGGGTCAGTGCCGCAGAATGCCAGGTGCAAGCAGAAACAGGTGAAGGGGCAGTGGGTGGCTCGCCAATCTGATTCTGAGTGAGATGGATGCACACAATACGCTAACTGCACCAGCCGTCAGTGCCGGGTTTCTGGAATGCTGACCTCACGGAATGTAAAAACAAACGTTGCCCAAACTAGCCGCATGAATGACTCGGTCATACCTGGTAGATGCACTGAACCGGTGTGACGTTTTCATCTTTCGCCGTGGTGATATTTCGATTCTCGGCCTCGTTGATCTAGTATAAACTCTACACTGAACAAAAAAACACCCTTCGATAGTACTGATGAGCAACCTTGTGTACCTTACATTCATGGGGCCAAATTTGTCCAACCAATTTGTTTTATTTAACTTAGAAATTTGATTCATCCTAAAATGTTTTCCTTCTTACTCAAGGGACGTAAACACTCAGTACACGTTTTCGAAGAATTCGATTTTGGGGGTGAAATCTATTAAATTGTACCACCAATTTTCTTCACATGCAAGAAACTGACATGCTTTTCGTCCATAAATAATTTCACTTCTTAATTTTACCAGGAAACAACATTTCAGTCTTGAGTATAGGCCAACCCATGTCAGTCGAGGCCGGGAAATATGTACACAGGCGAAAGATGAAATCGTGACACCGGCTTTGCCGACTAGGAATCAGAACAAAACAGGTGCTTTGTCCTCCACTTCAGTTCAGTTATGGTTTGCTTGTTCAACTCTTTTATCAAAGATATTTGTTACAATGTTTTTAGGGTGGGCGATACTGAATGATATCAAGTGACTATAGTCAGCTGCTTAGATTATTGTGTCAATCGAAAACGTGTCCATTTATTCACAGAACGGCAACGGCCCAGGAATCATGTGATCGGGTGTGACAGGACGCAGAATGGTGTCAGTGGTTGGCTGGCCAAGATCTAATCCAACAAGCTAACTGGCAAGGCCAGGATTTGGTCAACGGTGAAGGCCGGGACTCTCTCTCTCTCTCTCTCTCTCTCTCTCTCTCTCTCTCTGGGATTTCTGTTGTTTAAAATTAGCACTTCAATCTGCTAAATTAATTTAGCATAGAATTCCAATATAGCAAAACTAGCTTCTCCTTCAACTTCTATACTTCGTACATTTTTGGAGAGTTGTAATGGAGACATTGACTCGTGACTTCAAGGGTCAATAAATCTTAATATTAACCAGCAAGCAATTGCAAAAGCCGATATCGAAAGTGTCTATTAGTATCGGATATTAAGCAAGCACTGGTTCAGGAGTTACCGGCGGCTTTATGTACACTTTACCTTTATACATGTGAATGTGTGTGTGTGTGTGTGTGTGTGTGGCAGGTCAGTGAGTATATATAGGGCTTAATATACCTTTCTGCGTATGCACCGACATACACTTGCACAAAAGTTACCTTTGTGTACACTCGAAGAAGAAGATGTAATTGTAAATCTCATCTCATTGGAATGCAGCTTCAAACCCAAACCCATCACAAAGATTTCCGTCAACAAAAACTGACTCATTCCCGGCGGAACTATGGTCTTGGCGTTGGCTCAAAACTGGAGTGCTGAGGGATTTCTGTCTACAAACAAAGCCGAAAAGGAGAATTTCCGTGCTGCGGAAATCTAAGGAGTGGAAACGTTACACTGACTAATTGCGGGACTGATCGACCGGCCCAGCCGAGGGGTTGACCACTGACAGCATCGATGATGAAGGACGTGCACCGTTTAACAAGCATGCAGACTCTGTAAAGTCATAAACTCAGTACTCCAAAACAACTGATATACGTTAAACGGACCGAAAATGTCTGTCTGTCCGTCTCAGTCTCTGTCTGCATGCCTGTCTGTCTGTCTGTCTCTCTCTCTGCCTCAGTCTCTCTCTGTCTCAGTCTCTCTCTCTCTCTGTCTGTTTCTCTCTCTCTCTCTCCGACTGTCCCTCTCTCTTTCTCTCTCTCTCTCTCTCTCTCTCTCTCTCTCTCTCTCTCTCTCTCTCACGCACACTCACACCTACATACACATACTCGCACACATGCACACACACACATACATACATGCACACACACATAGTTTCCAACTCCCATCAGCCCTCTCCCTCACTGCCTTGGCCTACATTCTGCCCACAATCAACACCCACATTACTCATGGCATTACACACGTGAGCGTGAGCACGCAAAAGAAGCCACGGTTCAACAGAAGTTCTTCAACTTTAGCCCGAACTTGACCTCTACAAGTAACGAGCCTAAAATAATGAGCTTGACACATGCATCCACTTTGATTTCAAAGATATCATCGCCTGAGGAGTATTTCTTATCAAACATCATGCTTCTGACCTTCCAACCCCACTTCAGGCTCTCCCCCACCCGCGAGAAGTGCTTTAAGAGTTGACTTCATTTCTGGATTCTATAGTCCATGCCGCTGTTGCAAGGTGTATAACGTAAGTTGAGGCACTAGTCACAAGAGTGTTTTTGCATCTGTTCGGCTTCATCTGTCTCCTTCGCATTTAAGTGAGGGGCGTAATATGTATGGACAGACGCTAAATACTACACACACACTCACACAAACAAACACATAAAATGACACGATCTCTCCCTTTCGCCGGTGTAACACGAGAAAATTACTCCCACGAGATTTTTACTCCGGAGTAAAAATGTCGTACGAAAATTGTACTCCCTTCACGAAAAACTTACTCCCCCATAACACGAGAAAATTACTCCCCACGACAGGTGTGTTCCGAGTCACATTTCGGTCGAAAATGTTACTCCCCTGACGAATAAATAACGAATAAATTATTCCACCCTAACACGAGCAATTTACTGCCCACGCCAGGTGTACGCAACTTTTACTCCCCTGTCCCCTGTTAGTCTTGGTGGTGGAAGGGGTGGAGGGAGGGTAGCGCGACATTTGTTTGCGCGAGATCACGTATTGGCATCTCATTTTCGCGTACGAGATTTTTACTGGAAGTAAAAAAATTGGGGAGTCAAAATTTCGTGGAGGGAGTAATTTTTTCGTGCCTTGGGGAGTTCTTTTCTCGTACGAAAGGTGTACTCGGAGTAAGAATTTCGTACGAAATTTTTACTCCGGAGTAAATATTTCGTGGAGTAAGAATTTCGTGTTACACCGGCAATCAAGTTCAGCACAACCCAACACTGACTCACGGAACCCCTGGGTTTGCACGGAAAAGAACATAACACGTGGTCATAATAATTGTTAATTAATTCAGTGAGTATGTAGTCTTTATGATTCTTGCAAACAAATATTGACTAGTTGATAATAGTTTGTTGCTACGGGAACATTTTTCAAGTCAATCAAACTCCCGAAGTTCATACCTGTAATTTTAATTTTATTCAGCACTTCACCACTGTTCATCTCTTCATTCTCACGTTCTCCTCACCACCCCTACTTATCACTGATCTCCTCTGTTTACTTCGCTCTGCTCTGTCAGAATCCTTGAGCGGCGTAAGTACCACAGGTATAAGTCTTAAAATAGCTGCAATACTCAGGCGTGGAGTGGGCAAAGGGAGGGAACCGCTTGAACACTCGGAAACGTGAGCGGTACGATGGAACTGTTCTCGGACTGGTAGGCCTACTTCCCGGATCGTTTCAGCGTGAGTAAGTGTGGTTTATACAGTGCCAGACGTGTACCTTGCGTGTTGTTGATGGGTTCAGAGAGAGGGAGAGAGAGAGAGGGAGAGAGATAGAGACGGGGATTGATGGGTCCAGGGAGAGGGAGAGAGAGAGAGGGATTGATGGGTCCAGAGAGAGAGAGAGGGAGAGAGAGACTGACTGACTATTAGGGTTTAACGTCCTCTTAGACCAACTGGTCTATATTGGGACAGGTATTGGTAATACGTTGAAGATATGGTGTGATACTTTGATTCGAACAAGCCCGCTGTGGCTGTCTTCTTCGACACACCAGCATTGGGTTTGTCTCGTCAAAGTATCGAAATACGATCATGATAATCGGAGACGAGAGATGATGCATGCGTGTCTTCGTGTTTTCCAAGCCCTGAGACTTTCGCTGTGAACGTGGGATCTTTTTCGTGCGCATGTGTGCACACGGGGGTGTTCGGACACCGAAGAGAGTCTGCACAAAGTTGACTCCGAGAAATAAATCTCTCGCCGAACGTGGGAATCGAACCCACGCTGATAGCAACCAACTGGCTACAAAGCCAGCGCGCTACCAACTGAGCTACGTCCCCGCCCTAAGGGAGAGAGAGGGATTGATGGGTCCAGAGAGAGGGAGAGAGAGATAATAATGTATACGTGACGTGCCGCGTTTGTAGTTGTGTGTGTGTGTGCATGTGTTGCGTGTGTGTGTGTGTGTGTGTTTCTGTGTGTGTGTGCATGTGTTGCGTGTGTGTGTGTGTGTGTGTTTCTGTGTGTGTGTTTTATAGGCAGGTTGGCTATGTACAAGTACAGCATAAGTGTCTACTATAATACTCTTCACTAATAGTTCATGCTGAACATAACTTTTTTTTTTTTTTTAATAAAGACAGACATACACATGTACAGGCAAATCGGACGGACGGAGTATACAGCACGAATTAATATATATTGACATTCTGCACACACACACTGAAACACATATATACTGACACACACACACACACACACACATCTACACACACACACACACACACACACACACACACTGACACGCATAGATACACAGTGCATACATATTATACACAAACACACACACGCACGTACGTACGTACACGTACACACACACACACATACACACACACATACACATAAACACTGGGTTTGTAGCTGCTGTTTCGCGAAAATCAATTTTGCTTGATCTTTATAAGCAAGTAAAGAGGGTGAGAGAGAGAGAGAGAGAGAGAGAGAGAGAGAGAGAGAGAGACGGACTGAACGACAGACAGAGACAGAGAGACTAAAAGACGTCGAAAATTATTCTCAGGGTATTTGCTCCAAAAATAACTCAAAGTTCATCTTGTTATGACCCTCCCACGATGATACCCGTGGAACCAGAGATGATACGTGTTTTGGTAAGCACTGTCGGAAACGCCAGGCAATCTCAAAGTCAAGCACAAGATCTGCACGTATACACGAGCAAAGGTTTAGCCCCGCCTGCTTGCCTACAGAGATACAGGTACATGTACTGGGCAGTTTTAAAACTTGACGTGAACTTTAACTTGACCGAGAGACGTGTGCCGGTTCAGGCTTTGTCAGTGATATGATTGTCTGGAAAACCAGACATCGAAACAAAGAGCAGTGATCTAGATTATTTAACTGGATGCATAGTTTCAATACACTACAGTTTATTTCAGTGATCAAAATCCCACTATCAAGTGCTGAGAAATTAATAATACTCATACAGGCCACAGTCCACCTCTGTGAAGCAATTCAAGTTCTTCTGAGGCGGTTGTCTCCGCTCGAAAGGCTAAGATTGTGTTGCTTCCCACCCATACTGACGCTGATGGGGTCTATGTCGACCAAAAGAGTGGGATTCCCTGTAGGTGGACTTCCCGTAGGGGATTTTCTGTATACAGGGAATCCCACAAGTGGGAGTTCCTGCAGGGGAGTAGGATACCGCTCGATCACGTGCCAAGCGCGTGACTGCCGTAAACGGATTTGAGTTACCTTAGCGTTACTTCCCCTTCCACAATGGCGGTTCCACAGGAAAATCTTTTTGAATTCTTGAATTCGCGTGCACTAGATCTATGTCGTTATTACGAGTAATTTATTTTAGCTGCGTTTTCTTTCATTTAGTTATCGATTTAAACTTTTCTTAAATCAAAATTGCAAACCATACTCGAATCTTTTAATACCATAAAAGATCGAAAAACATCAAATTCTACCGATGTCGCTAAGCATCACGTGACTTTCAGCGAGATCGGCGAAACGCTTACAGGAACTCCCACAGGTGGGATTCCCTGTATACAGGGAATCCCCCTACATGAAGTCCACCTACAGAGAATCCCACTCTTTTGGTCGACATAGACCCCATCAGCCATACTGACTATGCAAGGATCGGGTGAAATCGGTCATTCCCGGCGTTTCATAGCTTGACATCTGAAAGTGAATACCGGAAACAAAATGGCCAACCTGTAAAACCTAAGGAGTGACATTTTGCTAGTCAAGTTTCTTCTGCAAATAATCCGATTTTGTTTGATTTTTTTGTACAGCTTGCTCTATGTGTGAGAGAGGCCGCGACGTATGGTAGGCAGATTTGGTACTTTTAAAAGAAATTCGTGTCGTGTTGACGACACCATATCAACATCACCATGAACTTTTGAAACAGCCTAAAACAGGTTCCGCGCTCACTCAGTCGGTGGCACGAGCGTTACCTTCACATACGATCGGAAGTCAGACTTCAAACGTGGCACCTAGTCGGTGGTAGAACCCGGTGTAACATAAGAACATTACTCCCACGAGATTTTTACTCCGGAGTAAAAATTTGTACGAAAATGTTACTCCCTATACGAAAAAACTACTCCCCCATAGCACGAAAAAATTACTTCCAACGACAGGTGTGTGCCGAGTCATCATTTCGGTCGAAAATGTTACTCCCCTGACGAATAAATCACAAATAAATAATTCCACCCTAACACGAGCAATTTACTGCCCACACCAGGTGTACGCAACTTTTACTCCCCTGTCCCCTGTTAGTCTTGGTGGTGGAAGGGGTGGAGGGAGGGTAGCGCGACATTTGTTTGCGCGAGATCACATATTGGCATTATCCCTTCGCCCGCAACCCATTTGCGCGTACGAGATTTTTACTGGAAGTTAACATTTGGGGAGTCAAAATTTCGTGGAGGGAGTAATTTAGTCGTACCTTGGGGAGTTCTTTTCTCGTACGAAAGGTGTACTCGGAGTCAGAATTTCGCGGTCGTACGAAAATTTTACTCCGGAGTAAATTTTTCGTGGTGTAAAAATGTCGTGTTACACCGGGAAACTCATCACAACCTCTGATGATAAGTGAAGAAGATAAACCACGAAGCAGTAATGATGCTCCGCTGCATGAGTTCTCACGCCGTATATAATCAAACCGAAGATGGGAATCTACAGCCAAAACTTAAATGTGTTCTATCTCGGCACCCACGGTTATATCTGAAAATATTGTGCCTAGATTGCTCCGCACTGGCAAAGACAACAACTCGCACGTTGACATACATTGCAAGCGTCGATGCAAACTAGTCACGAATCAACCTCCCCGTTTCCCCACCACAATCACTTTAATTATACCCCAACTGAAAACCTACGGCTTGAACCATATACTGTGCTGTGCCATATACAAGTGTCTCAATGACTCTGCTCCCGAGTACCTTCAATCCTCCCTGGACCTGTACACCCAGCCCTCCGACCGTCCCCTTCGTTCTGCTGCTGACCCACTCCGCCTTCACATCCCTCGCTCGAAACTCGCATCTGCTGGTCAGCGTGCATTTCCCTCCGCGGGCCCCTGCCGCTTGAGCGTTCAAGAGTATGTTGAAGACTCAGTTCTTCCCGTAGCTGGCTGCGACTTTCATGTTCGACGTGATGTGTTGTGCCCCAAAAGACATTCTTGTGCTGTGCTCTGTGAGAGGTGTTTTCTTTGTGTTTAATATTATTTTGTTTGGACCTAGAAACAGTTGTTTGTTGTATGTTTATCAGGGTTTGCTAGTGTGTGATAGGGTTCGTGTCCGTCTGTAGATGTTAGTTTCTTTGTTAGTCCTGTGTTGACAACTCTTCGACAAGCGCTTAGAACTGTACCCACGGAATACGCGCTATATAAGCTTCATATTGATTGATTGATTGATTGCTGTATCGTGTATCTAGATTGTCCAAGTTTAAAAAACAAAACAACATTATTTTTGGGGGATTTGCTCATCTTGCCTGACTGCAACCCTCTCGTTTGTTTTGTTCTTCTGTATCCGTATACATCATGCCATCTTCATCATAAGTTTTGTGTGAATATTTGTTTGTCTGTTCACTTAAAAGACCGTTGTGTCGAAATATCTGTGAATGTATTGTTTTGTCAATAACATAAGTTCCAACAACCTACCTTTCTTGTTTTTTGATTCTACATGTAGATTGTCCAAGGTTAGGCAACAACAAAAAAAGTCTGTTTACGGTATCCCGACCGACCCTATTTTTTCGCGCGACCCTAGACCTTTTTATTTGGCATTTGGGGAAAAAAAAATTAAAAAATAAAATAATTAAAAAACAAAATAAAGTCTTTGTTTTTTGGCAAAATAACTTAAAAATATGTTTTTTTGGGGAAAAAAATCCCGACCTACCGACCCTATTTTTGTGTGTGCCTATGTTACCGTAAACAGACTTCTTTTTTTTTTTTTTGGGGGGGGGGGGGGGGGCCTTAGTAAAGCCGGCATAGTCCGATCAGGGTGATTCCGCTCATCCAAAGCAAAGCCGAACAACTTGAGGATAAAATCAAGCCCCTTCAAAATGCGTAACTAAACCTATTGGTTTATTGTATGGTCAAAACGGTTTAAAATGTGCTACATCTTAGAGACTGCTGAGCCCAGTATAACAATTCGAACATCAGTCATGACTCGTTGCGCAAGCCAAATGCAGTGACGGACTCTTTCAAGTTGATTTTGCACAGTTGAAATAATTACTACATGGCATGCAAACCGGCGCGCTTCTAAGGCTTGTATACTAGTCTTTTAAATGTGCATACTTAAACTTGAAATCCTTCTTGCTAGAAAAGGACTAACTACAAAAGAACTAGACCCTTTTAACGGCTTCTTATTTCTTGTAGATTATGGACTGGTGTTGGAAAGAGCCTGGCTTTTTCAGTAACGCATCTTAGGCACACCCCTTCGATCCCGTGTAAAGAGTACGGCTAGCCGTCTAAGATCTGGCCTGGCTTTTACATGGGATACGACCATCCCTCCACTTGGTCACATACCAACATTAACAGCCTGGGTGTTACACGGGATAAGACCATCCCTCCACTTGGTCACATACCAACATTAACAGCCTGGGTGTTACACGGGATAAGACCATCCCTCCACTTGGTCACATACCAACATTAACAGCCTGGGTGTTACACGGGATAAGACCATCCCTCCACTTGGTCACATACCAACATTAACAGCCTGGGTGTTACACGGGATAACACCATCCCTCCACTTGGTCACATACCAACATTAACAGCCTGGGTGTTACACGGGATAAGACCATCCCTCCACTTGGTCACATACCAACATTAACAGCCTGGGTGTTACACGGGATAACACCATCCCTCCACTTGGTCACATACCAACATTAACAGCCTGGGTGTTACACGGGATAACACCATCCCTCCACTTGGTCACATACCAACATTAACAGCCTGGGTGTTACACGGGATAACACCATCCCTCCACTTGGTCACATACCAACATTAACAGCCTGGGTGTTACACGGGATACGACCATCCCTCCACTTGGTCACATACCAACATTAACAGCCTGGGTGTTACATGGGATACGACCATCCCTCCACTTGGTCACATACCAACATTAACAGCCTGGGTGTTACACGGGATACGACCATCCCTCCACTTGGTCACATACCAACATTAACAGCCTGGGTGTTACATGGGATACGACCATCCCTCCACTTGGTCACATACCAACATTAACAGCCTGGGTGTTACACGGGATACGACCATCCCTCCACTTGGTCACATACCAACATTAACAGCCTGGGTGTTACATGGGATACGACCATCCCTCCACTTGGTCACATACCAACATTAACAGCCTGGGTGTTACACGGGATACGACCATCCCTCCACTTGGTCACATACCAACATTAACAGCCTGGGTGTTACATGGGATACGACCATCCCTCCACTTGGTCACATACCAACATTAACAGCCTGGGTGTTACATGGGATACGACCATCCCTCCACTTGGTCACATACCAACATTAACAGCCTGAGTGTTACATGGGATACGACCATCCCTCCACTTGGTCACATACCAACATTAACAGCCTGGGTGTTACATGGGATACGACCATCCCTCCACTTGGTCACATACCAACATTAACAGCCTGGGTGTTACATGGGATACGACCATCCCTCCACTTGGTCACATACCAACATTAACAGCCTGGGTGTTACATGGGATACGACCATCCCTCCACTTGGTCACATACCAACATTAACAGCCTGGGTGTTACATGGGATACGACCATCCCTCCACTTGGTCACATACCAACATTAACAGCCTGGGTGTTACATGGGATACGACCATCCCTCCACTTGGTCACATACCAACATTAACAGCCTGGGTGCCCTCTGTGTACACAGTGGAAATGTGTTGAGGATTTAATTTCGTTAAAGCCCGGGTAGATCTGTGGTGGTGTACATAGTCCAGGGGCGGATCCAGGGGGGGTGGGGGGGTCCGGGGTTTCTGCCCCCCCCCCCCTAGCCTAAAAAAAGAATTGCAAAAATAGTAATAAAATGTTTACAATTTAAAATAATGAAACTGATGGCTCAGATTGCACCAGATTGCTGCATTTTCCTTGATTGTTATCAAAATGCCCCCGGACCCCCCCCCCCCCCCCCCTAGGAGCCGGTCTTTGTCTTCTAAGTGAGGGTTTTGAAAAGAAGTTGGATAATTTGTTGGCTCAGGTTGCAACAGATCGGTCAATTGTACTTGTTTAGATCCAAATTTGTCTTCTTAAATTTACTGTTTGGAATGTGTATTAGGGGAAGTTTCTTGGCCCATGTTGCACCAAATTGCTCCATTTTCCTTGTTTTTATCAACATTTTCGGTGGGGGGGGGGGGGCATGCCCCCGGACCCCCTTAGGAGGTTCGAACGCTTTGCGCCCTCAACTAAACGCTTTGCGTCGTCGAATTATCCCTTAAAGAAATTTAGAAACCCCCCTTAAAAATGATGTGATCCGCCCCTGATGGTCGCTTCCACGGGAAGACATGTGCTGATAGTCTTCAGCTTTAAGATTGCTCATCTCAACACCTTTCCTGCCCTTTGGCTCGAAGACTACATATCCTCACCTGCTGATCGCCAGTAATGACAACTACTTTCTGCAACCTCCTACACATCGTTATGCCGGTTCACACATTTGCTTCGGTTGGAAACGCAGGCTGTGGAAATTGATAAAAATGGCCAGGAAAAGGAAAGCACCAATGCAGGGAGCAGAATAAGCTGGAACGTGGGAAATTATAAGAAGAAGAAGGATTATACAACAACAATTTTTTTTTTAATTCAATTTTTGGAACGCTTATCAATTCGGGTAAAAACAAAGTAAGAACCTCGAACTAAAAGCCTTAAAAGCAGAGAAACGAGACACAACTGACACATATAAATACATATTCTGTGACTTATCTTCTCTTAGGAGAGGCAGGAGAGGAGTAAGGGTAGAATGAGGAGCACTTGACAGGGGGTGGGTGTAACGGATCTCCTGGCTAAATACTACAGTACCCCACCTTGAGCCCAGACACACCCTTTCAAGTGCCTGTGGACATTATGGCAGAGATGGAAAACAGCCAGTTAAGTTTAGTCGGCCGGAGCTCGGGAGGCGGGGTGGGGTGGGGGGGGGGGGGTTAGGGGTGGGGGGGGGGGGGGGGATCTAGTGGGTTTGGATGTTTTTCAACCGTATCAAAACTTCTGAGGGTATACGATTATCAAAAAGTGCTTTGCCTTTGATCTAAAATCATTACTATCGCAGCGATTCCGACAGCAGGAGGTCCTAATTATCAGGAGTGGCACGACAGAAATATGAGCGAGCCTAAAATATGTATATTCTCGTGGGAAACCATATATCGGTGATTAGAAGACTACAAATCACAATCAAGGTGCATCTTCAAGGGTTCTTAAGTTTAATCAGCAATGTCATTTTTATCATACTGTAAGGTACTTATTGCTAAAGATAGTCCTGAGAAAAAAAATCAGAAGTATGTTTGGAATAAAATCCCGCCAACTAAAAATATCTTCTGATAAAGTGAGTCAACTGGGAAGTTCAACAGTAATTTGTAGTCCCCCTGTTCCATTGCGTTGAGGTCGTCGTTTTTGTTTTCATCGAGCACTTTTGTCTTTCTGTTCCAAGTTGTTCTTCTCGTTCTTGTCCTTGTTCTTCTTCCATGGGTGGGATTCTTCCGGTATATGCCGGAAATCCGGATTCGTAAGGCCTAAAAAAAAAATATATGTGTGGTTACGGTAACCCGACCTACCCTATTTTTAGGGGCCGACCCTATAACGTTTTATTACATTTGTCCAAAAAAAAACAAAAAAAAAAAACCACCCCGAGTGCAGAAAACGCAATGAAAGCGACAGCGCTCGAGTCGCACACTTATTTCCCTGTCGAGTAGGTTTAATTTGTACACATTAGAAAAAAAAGTTTAAAAAAAAGTGATTGCCTACCTTCCTACCCTATTTTTTTTTGGCTATGTTACCTTAACCACACTTATTTTTTTTTGGGGGGGGAGGGGGGCCTAATGTCTGTGATGACGTTTTTTTGGTTGTTAATTATACAGATCCTCAGCGTCTGGGGGCCCCCAGACCCCCTTTTACTTGAAATTCTTCAGGATTCATGACATTGTTCAGTCCCACCCATGTTCTTCCTGTTCGTGTTCTTTTGGCTCTTGCCGCTCTTGGCCGTCTTGTTCTTTTTCTTCTGGTTCTTCGTGCGTCATATGGCCGTTTTCCATCCATGCCAAATTGAAATTCCCATGTCGGTTTTGTTCTCCTTCTTCTTGTTCTCTTTCTTCTTTTTGTTCTTCTTCTTTCTCTTCTTGCGCCGTTTGGCCGTTGTCCATCCCTACCAGATGGGCTTCCGCATTCCGTCTCTATAACGGAAAACTCAGCAGATTCCCCACCCCCCCCCCTCCCACCCCACCCCGTATCGACAACAAGTCCATCCAACATATGACTGTTCTCTCACAACCTTTACACGAATAAAGCTGTAAAATGTCACCATCTACGTAAACCTGTTCTCTCTCCAAAAGATAACAATTGTATATACCTTCCTTTGTACTTTCCTCGAAAGGTCAGCAATGGTTCTGTACTGCCAAAAATGTCACTAAGTTTCTGTACTTTTCCCCATAAGTCCCTTCTTTCTTTAAACTATCAATAAAAGATCACCGTCACATTGTCATTCAATCAATATGGGTTTAGAATGTAACAGACTCTCTCTCTCTCTCTCTCTCTCTCTCTCTCTCTCTCTGTCTCTCTCTCTCTTTCTGTCTCTCTCTCTCTCTTTCTCTCTCTCTCTCTCTCTCTCTCTCTCTCTCTCTCTCTCCTCTCCTCTCTTTCAGGTGCGGTCCTATGGAACTCTCTGCCTATTTTTCTTAAGCATAAAACAAACACAGACAGCTTCAAAAAAAATTATATGTCGCACATAATGCAACTAAACATGTGCTGAATGGTTCATCAATTCATTTAAAATGTATGTGCATGTTAAACAAAATTATAATAATATGCAGATCTAAATTAAGTTATGTTAAAATTGACACTTGGAAATTGTACTTAAAATGCAGCATGACAATTTATTTTTTTAATTTGTATCTGTATATACAGTTATAATGTATTAAGTTTGATGTGATAGTTCTTTGATTATATTGTTTTCTGTTCTTGTTGACCCTATATTAGGGCGAGGGCTGGATGTAAAAAAGCAATATTCTTGCTTATCTATTACCCTCGATAATAAAGATTTTGTCTTGTCTTGTCTTGTCTCTCTCTCTCTCTCTCTCTCTCTCTCTCTCTCTCTCTCTCTCTCTCTCTCTCTCTCTCTCTCTCTCTCTCTCCGTCTCTCTCTCTCTCTCTCTCTCTCTCTCTCTCTCTCTCTCTCTCTCTCTCTCTGTGTACCATAAGGTGGTTATCTCTCTCTCTCCCTCTCTCTCTCTCTCATGCATGTGTATTCAGCATTGTTTTCACTACGTTACATATACGACGCTTTATATTTGTGTATAATATGTAATGTGTAAATATTCATATGTTGTTGTTTTTCTCTACCTTTTTTTCTACGTTAATATCCGTGTAAATATGTGATTAGATTAGTCCCCTCTCTGGGCGAGGGCTGGTTGAAAAAAAGCTCGTTGTATTGCTTATGCCACAACCCTCGAAAAATAAAATTTTATTTGATTTGATTTAATTTGATTTGATCTCTCTCTCTCTCTCTCTCTCTCTCTCTCTCTCTCTCTCTCTCTCTCTCTCTCTCTCTCTCTCTCTCTCTCTCTCTTTTTTTTCCTCTTTGTGTCTCTTACACTTTCTGCCGTCCACAAATGATCATCATCATCTACCCCCAAAAGGTAACTTACTTCAGTACTTTCTCGATCATTAAAGCATTTGTGCTTCTCCATAAAGTGTTGTCCCCAAGTTGTCCCACAAAAGTACACCATAGAATATTCCCAGAAGATCCCCAATGCCTGTATATACTTTAAGCAGAAGGTCACCATGTCTATGCTGTTTTATGAAAGGTCGCTATTTTCTGTGCTTCGCCCTCTAAACAAGATCATACTTTTCTGTACATTCACCGGAAAGTACTCACTGCCTGTACTTTCCCCTCGCACATCCTCGCCCCCATAATAACTTGGGAAAATCCCAACGCTTTGGGGAAGGTCGAACAAAGCAGACGTCTCGGTACAAAAAAACGCTGATCCGGTGTGTCTGCTTTGATGATGTTCTGACCTTTACCAACTGAGACAACGGGAACACCAAAGCCGCGCACGTGCTGATCGTCTGGAACCCTTTGCACCATGACGCAAACCGGGTCTTTTTTTGCTTTGGTCTGTTTGTTGCTACGTCCATCCAGGTGGGTTACATCTAAGTACCAGCAGACAGTGAGAAGGATTTTACTTTTGGACGAAGGAGACACTGATTTCGGAGGTGCTTTTTGTGGGTTTAAAAAAAATGTTTACGGAAGTTGTGATGATATTGATGTTGGTGGTAAAGTTCTGCCTCTCCCCCAACTCTCTTTCTCAGCCCCCTCCC
>NC_090253.1:21769084-21776584 GCF_037325665.1 Littorina saxatilis | reverse complement strand
TGCAAGCGCACTACAAAGGCACTGCGCGCAGTGCCGTTGTAGTCCAAGTGCACTATCGGCTATGAACCCACTTTTGGGGTTAGGAAGGAATGTGTGACGGTTTGTGAGTGTAAGTGTATTTGTGTGTGTGTGTGCGTGCGTGCGTGCGTGCGTGTGTGTGTGTGTGAATGTGTGTGTGTGTGTGTGTGTGTGCGTCAGTGCGTGCGTGCGTGAGCGCGTGAGTTTCTCTCTCTCTCTCTCTCTCTCTCTCTCTCTCTCTCTCTCTCTCTCTCTCTCTCTCTCTCTCTCTCTCTCTCTCTCTCTCTCTCTCTCTCTCTCTCTCTCTCTCTCTCTCTCTCTCTCTCTCTGTACGCAAGCTTGCAGAACAGGAACATGTTGTTACCTTTCATTACCACCCGAAGGCTACAGAATATTTCTCAAAGGGAGGAAAATCAAGGACCCGCTGTGACGTGTATGGGGGGAAAATGGTACCTGCGAATTCCATTCAACCAAGCCTATTTACCTGCAGGCATGTTATTATTATTCCCACAGACCTTGAGGAATGGCAGGCGTGGAAGGTAACGTCATGAGATAAACAGTCTTCGTCAATGCAAGTAGCTAGCTGTATCAGTCAAGTTACTATCAAGTCCCAGCCGCTGAATATGTTTCGAACCTACCTGCATGAATGTTCTATAATTCGGTTTTTGTGTAGGAACGATAGTATCATGAAGCAAAAACCCTGATACTATGTACAGATAAGGCAAAAAAAAAAAATAGGTCTGTTTACGGTAACCCGACCGACCCTATTTTTTTCGCGCGACCCTAGACTTTTATTTGGCATTTGGGGAAAAAAAAAAATTTTTGTTGCAAAATAACGTAAAAATATGGTTTTTGGGAGAGAAAAAAATAAATAAAAATCCCGGCCTACCGACCCTATTTTTTGGGCCTATGTTACCGTAAACAGACCTAATTTTTTTGGCCTAAGTGTTTGTAAACAACTATTTGCTCACACAGCCTGTTATTAATCATTTGGGCGAAGTCGACTGTGCGAAGTGTACTTCGCGGAGCTAGCGGCTGCACGAAGCTTTGGCCGTACATTTTCGGTCAAAAGACTTCGGGCCGTCAAGTAAGCAAAGCATTACAAATGGAAAATCGAGTTTCTACTGAATGCTAGAAGCAGTGATCGCGCCACCAGGCAGTGTTTTGTAAACCCTTATTACCTGAAAGGTACAGAGAACAATACACAATGCAAAATCGGGTCGTTAAAGCTTGGTAACCAGCACAAACAATGTTTTGAAATGTAGCAATGGCTTTCAGTTATTATGATGCGAAAAACATGTCAGACGCAATAAAAATGAACACGGAGATTAATTGTGTATAGTGACAGAAAGTGTCTACGGTAAACGCAAACACTGTAGATAGTTACATTACACATTCTGGCAAAAGCAGGAACATCTTGTCAAACACGTTGCCAATTTTTCACAAGAATGAGTATACCAATACAGGTATAAAACAACCAAAACGACATAAACATCTGAGCATAATGCGTAAGTAACTGGAAGAAGAACTACCAGACGTGCCGTTTGGGAATGTTCCAAGCAAGAATACTGGGACGGAATGCTGTCAACGGATCACCACTGCAGACAGTGCTAAGAACTCTCAGGACATCATTTGCCCTGACTGCTGCAACAATAATTAAGGCCAACAACAACAAAATGTTGGTTCAGGGTAGCCCGACCGACCCTATTTTTTCCAGCCAACCCTAAAACCTTTTTTTTTCAGTTCTCAAAAAAACAAAAAACTGTTGGCACATTTTGCGAACCATTCCGAGACTAACGGAAGTAACCTCCTTGAAAATCGACTAAACTTAAAGAAGAAAAAAAGGAAGAAAACAAGGCCGACCTACCGACCCTATCTTTTTTGGTCACGTTACCCTAAACGAACATATATTTTTGTTTGGCCTAACGAGAAACATCCACCCTCCACCCCCCCCCCCCCCCCCCCCACTGCACCACTCTCCCCTCCAGACATCAGCACATTTACAGGTCAGTGTTACCTGTATTGTGAGACGTGTTGACTCTCTATTCCTCCTTCCCTATGCACCTTGATACCCCCCCCCCCCCCTGCCCGCAGCCCCATCCTACCCCCCCCCCCCCCCCCCCGCGGCTTCGCGCAAAACAACATCAAAAACACGTTTGATTGGTATCTCATGTGTATTGTGAGACACCTCCAATAAAAGGACACCTCCCAAAGGAGAACACCTTTAGATATCCACTTCTCTACTAAAACAAATAGCGTACCTGTTAAAACAAGACATCTTCAACGAGGGGGGACTTTCCATCGTTTCGAATGGTGTCATAGACCTCATCACAAAATTAATATCCCCTGTGCTTTGTGAACAATATGCTGCAGACTGTTCATTTGTCGGTGACGGTGTTGAGCCACGACGTCAGTCATCGGTTACTGTTGCATTTAAGTTTAAAATGGCCAGTCGTTTTGTGTGGTAGTTGGTCAAGCGATGGATTGAATTTCTGACCTAGTGTCGGTGGCTTTAAATAGTTGAATAAACCACAGAAGTTGTGTTTTAAATGACCCAACAATTTCAGGAAGAATTGCTCTAAATTGTGTCTAAACCCGGCCAGTAACGTCATTCCATTATTTCCTGGGGCGGATGTGTTACTTTACTAGGTAAGTTTTTCTAAATATATTTGATTTAATCTGATAAAAATATGTTGTTTAAACTCCAACCCCCACAGTAAACAAGGTCATCTATATATAGCTAGAGATCACTGTCAAAATCATACCGTAACGCACCACGTGCAGCGTGTTCCAGTGTCAGCTAGCACTGCAATTGCTGTTTTATTCTTCACCTGTAAAGTTGTTTACCTCCTGTTTGCATCCAGGTCGGAAAGGGCACGCTGACATGCATATCTGTTAGTGAATGCAACCGTGTGCACGCCTGTGCGTGAGTACACACACACTGACACACACACACACACACACACACACACACACACACACACACACACACACACACACACACCTGCCGCTTCTTTGCTTAGGATATTTACCCCCAAAGTGCCTGACATTACCCTGATCAGACCAGGCTTTGCTGCCACAACATTCTCCACCACGATATCATACACCCCCCACCCCTCCCCTCCGCCCATTTCTCTCTCTCTCTCACTCTCCCCTCTCTCTCTCTCTCTCTCTCTCTCTCTCTCTCTCTCTCTCTCTCTCTCTCTCTCTCTCTCTCTCTCTCTCTCTCTCTCTTCAAACTCTAGCACCCCCCTCCTTTCCCTCAATAGCTCACTGGAAACAAAACATAACAAAACAAGAAATTCCTCCGAGGTAGGAAAAACACCCCCGTCCTTACCATTCTCACTGCCACCAACTGAGAAGGTTATTTCCCTTTGACCATTAATATGTCCCTCTATAAGTCCTTGTAGAATCTTAATCCACCAATAACTCCCTAACCGTGTGTTTGACAGGTCCCCATTTTTGTAAGGACCGTCTCAGGAATGTATAGAACCTGTTCACCAAGTTTGGTGACGATCGGTCCGTTCATTCTTGAGATCTATATGCGAACACAAACACACAAACAAACAAACACATGGACCGAATCCTATACACACCCCTATACCGGGGGTGTAAAAATAGAGGGAGCAATAGTAATGGGGCACAAGGAACTGTTCGCTTCTGGTATACACATTTAGTCTGCTTGTTAATTTGCAGCGGATATTCTCTCGAAGCGGCTCACTGATAAGGAACAGAATAAGGACAACGAGTGCTTTGTCTAAATACACAAGATATGTATCTATACCCAAGCAAACCCTACCACTGTCAGGAAAGAGAGAATGCTTACTGTCCTACAGCCTAAATAGTTCGCCTCTTTAAGGACACGATATGGGTTATATGATAATTTGAAGTTTTACGCCCTCACGGCTTTTGATGAGATACACAAGTGTATGCGTGTTTAGGTGGTATCAGCCATCTGTACTTATGGCAGAATGACCGAGGTCTTTTACGTACCACTGTGGTGACACGGGGGTGGGATATGGCTTCCCGGCGTCTCTTGGTCTTCACATAAAGTTGACCCGTGTCCGTCCCGGCCCGAATTCGAACCTGCGACCTTCCGATCACAAGTCCATTGCTCTACCAACTGTTCTACGGTAGGGTCAATAGGGACGGTTGAGTTTGGGCTGCATGTTCAAAATTTTAGCCGTTCTCCTCCCGATCAGAATGAACGGTAATGGAACCATAACCCATCAGTAACGGAACGCTTGGATCGTTAAAGGAACTTAAAACAACGGTAACGCAACGGTAGCGCTCAAACACACTGAGTTGACATACCCACATTCCACACAACCGTTCTAGGTCCCGTTCCCGTACCGACCAAGGACGGCTGCCACTATGGTCATATAACTAATATAAGTTCTGTGGGTCAGACGCTGTTCAAAGATGTCAAAAATGGCCGTTTGCACAGCGTTCCATTGTTGTGGCAGCCGTCCTTGGTCGGTACGGGAACGGGACCTAGAACGGTTGTGTGGAATGGGGGTATTAGCTTACATAATAACAAGACAGGTGAAAGGAGATTGTATGATACATTGCAGAACAAACCAAAACACTCATTACGACATACGATGGAATGGCGAAGAACTGAATATAAGCAAGGCTATGCTGCCAAACACACACGCACACACACAGGCAGACACTGCGACTGATGGGCAGACGGACAAAGACAAGGACAAAGAACAAACACACAAAAAAAGATAAAAGAACATACAAAAGAAAGAAAAAGAAAAAGATAAAACCGTAAGAAAACAATATGAACTATAGACAGCGTAACAGATTACTACCAAAAACACTAGAGAACAAAAGGGTTATAGGTATGTGTGTGTCAGTCTCGTCTCCATCGCCCATTTCTAACAACAACACACTCTCTGGCACAGTGACGTACGAAACATGTGTAGCACGTGCCTCACAAAAAAATATACCACAGGCACCCGATATATCTTTCATTCGTCATCCAGGTTATGACAATTTTTGAAGGACAAACTTGAAAAATGAGGAACATATGAGCTTGCGACGGTCAACTTTTTCGGAAGATTAAAGCTATTTGTTTCTTTGAAAGCTTCCTACTATCTCAAATGACAAGGGATTTGTTCTCAAAACTTACCTTTGCTGTTATCTATGTTTAAAAACGCCGGCTTGCATCTCTTTGTTTCTTACATCTTGATTATTTGCTTTGTACAACGATAAATGACGAAAATCAAGAGAGGTTAGTTATTGAAACGTTTAATTGTACACAACATGAAACATTCACTCGTAACTTCGACCTACGGTGGGGTCTTTGGGATGCACGGGGAAAAAAATACAAATACTAATGAACAGAAAAAGAACTTGGCTCACTTGAGCTTTGTCTGTTCAATCCAAAGAAAGCGATATTCCACTTTAATATTCTAACAACTAAACTGTCCCGTCTGTTTGTATTTGTGACTTGAAAACATTAGCAGTCTTTGTGTTCCGAATATGTTTGTTTTTTGTGTGTTTTTTTTTTACAGAAGTGAGAGACTTCTGAAGAAATCTCGTTGGGCAAACAGTTATTTGGTGCCAAAGAAGCGCCTGTGGCAAAAACAAATCGAGCGTTTCTTAAACGAACTTCCACACAAAAATGTGCTTCGGGAAATTATGTTCGGAGTAAAAAGACTTGGGGGATATGTGTGAGAGGTAACTCGTTTTCTAACGGCTTCGAGGATAAATTTCAAGCGGAATAATTAGCGCGTGCACTTTGAGGTAACAGCTGACACTGCCTGCCATCACGCAGTGTGCGACTTCTGTCTTGTGTGTGGCGCACGTTATAAGAATAAGAATAAGAATACTTTATTATCTCATAGAGAAATTCAGGCGTGGTACATAACAATAATACAAACAGGACATTGTTTTTACATAAGACATATAGCACTATATAACAGGGCAGGTTATAAACACACCTCCCACATACCTCTCTGGCCATTCCTTGCATTGTGCTTACGCATTCAGTCATGAACACATCCATGTCTCACTTACACATCGCACACATGGACATTCTTTTACGCTCAACTTACCCATTCACACATGGACATTCGACCACGCTCCACTTACACATTCTTATACGCTCCACTTACACATTCACACATGGGCATTCTTATATGCTCCACTTACACATTCCCACATGGACATTCGACTACGCCCACTTACACATTCAAACATGGACATCTTTAAAGCACTGCGCTTACATATTCTCGCACACTTACGCGTATAACGGACTATGGCTAAACATCATTGCAAAAAAAATCATAGCATACAATATATCACAGAAAATATACGGACGTACATAAAACCAATACATAGAGATTACACAACGTCATCGAGTGAGGGACCGAAAAATATTGAAACTCGAGGATGATTTTAGGTCGAGGTTGATACCACACAAAAAAATCATCCGAGAGTTTCAATATTTTTTGGTCCCTCACAAGATGACGTTTGTGTAATTTGTGTATACAATGATAAATTGATTGTATACAATGATCAATATCTATACCTTCCTGTCACTGGAAGCAGCAACACTTGAAAGCATAAGTTCCCTTGACAAACGTCATTTATGATTGGCGTCATCTATGAATGACGTCACTGTCTAGACAAGACAAGTGCCGGTATCGGCAAACCTTGTCGCGGCAAAGGGCTATGACCCGTGCCTTGATACCATTGAGATCATAGGAGATGCACAGCAGTGCCGATACCAGGTTTCTTTAGCTTCACTTTAAAATGATATCAGAACGATAGTTATTCACTTGAAAGTGAACACAGGAGAGTTGTATACATAGAGATTACACAACGTCATCGAGTGAGGGACCGAAAAATATTGAAACTCGAGGATGATTTTTTTGTGGTATCAACCGAGACCGTAGGTCGAGGTTGATACCACACAAAAAAATCATCCGAGAGTTTCAATATTTTTTGGTCCCTCACAAGATGACGTTTGTGTAATTTGTGTATACAATGATAAATTGATTGTATACAATGATCAATCTCTATACCTTCCTGTCACTGGAAGCAGCAACACTTGAAAGCATAAGTTCCCTTGACAAACGTCATTTATGATTGGCGTCATCTATGAATGACGTCACTGTCTAGACAAGACAAGTGCCGGTATCGGCAAACCTTGTCGCGGCAAAGGGCTATGACCCGTGCCTTGATACCATTGAGATCATAGGAGATGCACAGCAGTGCCGATACCAGGTTTCTTTAGCTTCACTTTAAAATGATATCAGAACGATAGTTATTCACTTGAAAGTGAACACAGGAGAGTTGTATACATACATGTACATTACTACTGATTGCACTGGCAGAAGAGGGGCTGAGTCGGGTATGTGGATGTGTTTACATGTTGCCAAGGGTGATGGATATGGGGATGAAGCTGTTTTGCAGCCTGAGTGTCCTAGCTTTGTGCGTGCGAAGTCTACGGCCAGAGGGAAGGAG
>NC_090253.1:21751584-21764084 GCF_037325665.1 Littorina saxatilis | reverse complement strand
AGAAAATCGTCAGTAGGTCATCAAGTCCTATAATTACTAGAAAAAGTCAAAGTCAGTGTCCCGCACATAGGTCTATTGACCTTACACTCGAAGACAGTCGCAGACACACGCAGTCGTCAACGAGTTGGTTAGTTCTGTTTCACACTGAAGTTTCGGCACAATCACAGAATTGGTTTCACATCACCATCATCATCATGATGATACTCATCAGGCACACATTGATTCGGTGGCGAAAAGTCGTCGCAACGCTTAGGAGGAGAGAGTGAGAGGAGGAGGTAAGTCAAAGATCTTTGTAAGTGATGTCACGGTCTAAAGCGAGAGAGAGGAATAGATGTAACAGGCACATTGAGAGAAGGGGGAGAAATTCTGGCATAGACGCGGAAAATCCGAGTCTGAGCGAGAGCGCGGAAGCAGCGAAAGCAAGTGTGTAGGGGTTGTTCCTTCCTTCCACAAAGCTCGTGCTACTCGTGATTTCGAGGCAGACAGAGAGAGAAAGGTTGTGTGCGTGTGCTGACACGCGGCACGGTGTGAGGAAAGGTTGGTGTGCCCAACACACTGTGTCTCTGATGCCCCTGCATTTCGTGCAAAGCACGTGAAACCTAGACAAGAAAAAAAGGTTGAGGGGAAATGTGTCTAATTGGACAGGTGAAGCTGCAACGTACGTAATATCCAACAAAGAAAAAAGAGGTCGTAGGGGAAATGTGTGAAATAAGACATTGGCAAGGTGAAGCTGCAAAGCCACAGTACATGCAAATTGAATGATCTAACAAAGAAACAAAGAAAAATGAGGTCATCGGGGAAGTGTGTCTAATATGTCATTAGAAGGTGAAGCTGCGCGATGCACGTCACATCCAGCAAGGCAATATCGAAAGACGAAAAAGAGATCATGTGGGAAATGTGTCAAATTAGACAAAAGAAGATGACAACTTCAACGAAATTAAAATCCTGCAAAGTCGGCAATAGGGGAAATGTTTCCAGAATAAAACGAGAAGAAAAAAAGTCGTAAACATATCCAGCAGGTAAACTGCATCAGAGTAAATGAAAAATCAAGCAAAGAAGACAAAAGGGAAAATGTGTGCAGTATGACATTGTAATGTGAAAACTGACTGCAAAACACATAAACTACAGAACTCGAAACAAAGGAAAAGGTTTGTACGGAAGTTTGTCTTTTACGTCACTGGCGGGTAAAAAATAGGGTCGGTCGGGTAACCCTAAACCAACATTTATTTTTGTTTGGCCTAATCAGTATGTTGTATCCCCCCTTCCCCCCACCCCCAACCCCCATCCTCCCCCCCCCCCCCCACCCCCACCCCCGTACAGTTTATGTACCCTCAGACCTATACCTTTATCACCTTTGAGTAAAACTAAGTAGGTCCTTATCTCTGGCAGGAAGGACTTCAACCGAATAGTTATACCGAAGTGCGCCAGTCATCTAATTTTTCAGCCGATAACTTAGCGAAGACACAGCTTTGGGGAACAGGCCACACAGAAGCCAACAGCGGGATTTAACCCGGTTTAATAACAAACTGCAATGTCCGTTCGGAAATCAGTGTTGAGTAGTGACCGTAATACTACCTGGCAGTCTGGGTTTAGAGACAGAATTGAAATCCTTTTGGTCTTGGACTTGACCAGACAGACGATAGGCGGAACGAACACGAAAAGACAAACAGAAAGAAGCACACATATTTATATAACTGAAAAACGTTCTGGTTATTGTGTTTATTAAAAAAAACAAATTAAAGCAGCTAGTTCTATTTATATATATTATATAGTTATTGCCCGATAGCATAGCCTATATTGGATTCAAATTTGTTGTAATGTTTGCATAATTTTCAAAAGTGAAGCATTTGTCAATGTCACATTTTGTTACCGCAGCCTGTTCAGTTGATATCTAATCTACTTCGCCAGCCTTTTGCTAATCTGGCTGCCTTCATGCACTTGACACGACCGAAGCGCGAAAGAGGAAATCAGAATTTTCAATCAATCAATCAATGAGGCTTATATCGCGCATATTCCGTGGGTACAGTTCTAGGCGCTCTGCAGTGATGCCGTGTGAGATGAAATTTTATACGGCCAGTAGATTGCAGCCATGTCGGCGCATATTTACCTTTCACGGCCTTATTCCAAGTCACACGGGTATGGTAGACAATTATTAACTGTGCCTAAGCAATTTTGCCAGGAAAGACCCTTTTGTCAATCGTGGGATCTTTAACGTGCACACCCAATGTAGTATACACGGGGGGTGGTTCGGACACCGAAGAGAGTCTGCACACAAAGTTGACTCTGTGAAATAAATTTCCGCCGAACCTGGGATCGAACTCGCGCTGACAGCGGCCAACTGAATACAAATCCAGCGCGCTACCAACTGAGCTATATCCCCGCCCCATTTTAAAAAAGAAGAAGAAAATAAACCTATCTATCACCTCGGCAGGAGTTGTTTGTCTCAACAACCGGGAGTTTGATTGCTCCGAGTTATTCACCAATAGCTTTGAAGCAAATCCCAGTCACGTGACAGGAAACACACCGGATGCTCATGGCGCTAAAATTAACTGACTAGACTCAATTGCAAGGCTGGATTCAAACTACAGCGGGCGGTCAGGTTATCTCGGTTTGTTGACTTCAACTTGAATGAGACTTTTGAGATGCCGGCTGGTTGGCTGAAAACCATACCGCTTACTGTCTACGCCCTGATACGAGATGAACAGTATTATAGGTCTTCTGCTCTTGCTGTCGGTAGTGCACCGAAGAGCCTGCGAAGTTCCCACGTCTGCCTTTGCTGAAAAACACGAAGATAAAGAGCGGTGCAAGAAACAGTGCCCTGCAGTCTGGATTATCAAAAGTTCAGCGCCCTACTTTGAGAATAATGAGTGGCGTAGCTTCCACCTGATCAGCCCAGCTACAGTTGCACAGCAAAAGTTTTGAAACGCATCTGGCAGATTTCCCCCCGGTCTTTTTTCCTATTTTTTTTTTTTAAATCTTGTAATGGGGAAAACCGTCTTCAATTCTTTAGGATGCTTACTGCCTATACCTTACCGAGTCTGAACTTAATCAGGCAGTTGGACAAATGTAAACACACTTGTGGGGCATTTAGGTCAAACACAAATATATTATGTTGGTTTGGGGTAACCCGACCGACCCTGTTTTTTTTTCCCGTCGACGCTAAAACTTTTTTTTCATTTCTTAAAAAAAATCCCCCAAAACACAACCTCTGGCACATTTTGCGAACCATTCCGAGACTAGAAATAAAAATTTTAAATTTAAAAAAAGCCGACCTGCCGACCCCATTTTGGGGGGTCATGTTACCCCAAACCAACATATATTTTTGTTTGGCCTTATATATAAGGATTTGGCTTTAACATTTTGGCCAGACCATTTGATTGCAGCTTAGGCCATGCCATTCGAAACGTATCATGAGTCACATTGATTACTTTCAAAAGGTCACCGGTATACTATAATTATACTGTTTCGGATATTAATTAAAGCTCATTTCTTCATGCAGACACTCCACATTGATTCATTTGCTGATTTATTCCACTGTCTAGCAACAATTAATAACTATCTAAGGTTCGATTTACAATAATGAAAAGACTCGGAAGGCTCAGAAACTGAATGCAAGGCGGGTATAGCTCGAAGACTACATGTGTTATACACCCAAACAAGTTCAATAATGTACCGCCTTACGTTGTACTGTCCATGCAGGAACACCACTATAAGCTTCTAGCTTGTTGCTGTTACCTGTGTATTTTGTATACATGTCATGATTGTAACATTTGTTAAAATAAACTTATGTTTAAACCCCCCCAAAAATTAAAAAAATTAAAAATTCAAAATATTTACCTTGTTTTTCTTCTTCTTCTTTTCGTTTGTATTTTTAACCTCGTTTAATCTCTTCCACCACTTTAACACTGATTCTGGGGCGTCTTATCGTTTCTGGTTACGGCCTTGGCACCTAGTTCTCGAGTTCATCAAAGACTTGTTCGTATCGGTCATTCCAAGTTCGAGTCCCTTCTTGGGTCTCTTCAGAGATAGTTCTGGGCCTGAATTTGGCGCGCTCACTCTGCGTGTGTGTGTGCATGATGCGCAGGTGTGTGTGTGTGTGTGTGTGTGTGTGTGTGTGTGTGTGTGAGGTGCAGCCGTTATTCGAATTAGAAAGTAAGCGCAACGGTTTTGAGTTTGAAGTTCAATTGAAATGTTTAAATTCGGTTCAACAAACGTAATAATTCAGGTACTTGTGCGTGTCGTGGCTGGATGTTGGGGCAGACATTCAAACTCAAACTTGAACAAAACTGCAAAACATAGGATTCCCACCCTCATTCCCCGCACAGACCCAAAACCACAGACATAGACATCTACGTCTGTGACCCAAACCCCACATATAGCTAATAGTAGTTCATCCTCATATTTTTATTCCCACACCTTCTGCCACCCTACCCTCTGGTCCACACGTACCATGTACCAACCATCCGCTAGAAGTACAACCCCCTCTGGAGACGTAAGTCTGGAGCAGTATCTTCGGCTCGGTGACATTTAACACCGGGTGCTGCCATTTTCTGCTGACGAAACTTCCAGTGGGTTTTTCTAGGCAGAGGAAGGGTACGTTGGAGGGCAGTATTTTTATCAGTCACGTTCGCACGACTGATGATGATACCACTGAGGTACCTGCGGATATAGGCCTACTTCATATAGCTCAGTATGGCAGGTGGTGAACAGATTATATCTCTCATCCAAAGTCAGATATGAAACCCAACAGAAGTCAGTTTGATGCGAGACGATAAGGCACCTGATCTTGCATGAATTGAAACGTTTGTTGAACCTAGCCGGCTATAGTCAATGTATGCGCAACCGTGCTTTTAGTTAGATATGTAGAACTATTATTCCTGGGAAATCTCCCGCGGTGGAAAGGCACTTTGAGCAGGTTTCAGCAGGAGGGCAGAATTTTATATGAACTGTCAAGTTTACTTGATGATACCACTGGGTTACCATTTAGGTACTTCTATTAATAAATAGCCCATACGACAGGGCCCGGGATGGCTGATCATAGTACATATGCGGCCGGGTTTGCCGGCCTCAGAAGGGCGGATGGTCGACAGATTATATCTATCTCTCATCAAAGGTCTGATGTGAAAATTATCGGAGGTCAGTTTTAGGAGAGATGGCATGTACAAGAGCCTGAATTAAACTTGGCTTTTAAAACGTTGCCCAAAACTGCTAAGTGCATGCACTATTGTACCATTGTTTAGCGCTCACTGGATCTGTTGTTGTTGTTGTTGTTGTTGTTGCTGTTGCTGTCGTTGTTGTTTTTGTTGGTGGTGGTGGTGTTGTTGGTGGTGGTGTAGGGGGTGTTGCTCTTGTTCATGTTCTTGTTCTTGCTGTTTGTTCAGGAACAACTTACAAGGACTGAGGAAGTGTCTTGAACGCACAGTTACAGACATACAAACAATGTCGTTTGGTCTGGGTATAGCTTAACCCAAACAGCACAGTACATGTCTCCAACTGTGACATGGGAGAAGACGGTTACATTCTGGGTAAGGATACAGTATATACAAACGTTATCAGACAACATCCCCTTACCCCACCAGACCACGATTAACTTACTACCAGGGGCTGAGGCCAACGGACCGAAAATGGGTGCCACCCAATCGGGAGAGAACACACCACGGGGTCTGATTCGTTGAAATCACAACAAATTTCAACTTCTAGTTCTACCAATCCAACAAAACCGGCACGGTTGGCCTAGTGGTAAGGCGTCCGCCCCGTGATCGGGAGGTCGTGGGTTCGAACCCCGGCCGGGTCATCTTTAAAATTGGCAATCTAGTGGCTGCTCCGCCTGGCGTCTGGCATTATGAGGTTAGTGCTAGGACTGGTTGCCGGTCCGGTGTCAGAATAATGTGACTGGGTGAGACACGAAGCCTGTGCTGCGACTTCTGTCTTGTGTGTGGCGCACGTTAAATGTCAAAGCAGCACCGCCCTGATATGGCCCTTCGTGGTCGGCTGGGCGTTAAGCAAACAAACAAACAAACAAACAAACCAATTCAACACCGCGGCTGGCTCCCACCCGGTTGGTAACTTTCTCGTGCAGCTCGACCATTGACACAGATAGGCTACATTTTACTACGGAACGCGGATCGTATCATAACTGATGCATCAAATTGATGCATCCAAAACCAAGGATTTGATGCATCATTTTCACAATTTGATGCATCGTTTGGATGCATCAGAATTTTCGGGTTTTCCCGGAAAGTGCCGAGCAAAAAGCAAAATTTGAACCGGAATACGAAGCGAAACGAACGTCGGAAAACGAAAGTTTGAGTCGAAGGTCAAGGGCGTCAAAACTTCGTGTGCACAGAAAGCAAACCACAAACAAAACAAAAAATGCCTTAAAATGCATAATGCCGTGACTTTGACTTGTTCCCTATTTAATGGTATGTTGTACGTTTATTTTTGTTTTATCTAACCAATCTGTTTATATTCGTCAAAATGTCATTTCAAGTTTTTCCGTGCTCAGGCATTTCTTACGGAAAGACCGGAAATGAATGATCTTTCGCATGCATACAAAACCGAAAGTGATGCATCAAAATGATGCATCATTTTCTAAAAGGATGCATCATTTTCGTATATCGGATGCATCAATTTTGGAAAATGATGCATCCTTTTGGAAAATGATGTATCCTTTTGTGAAAATGATGCATCAAATTGTGAAAATGATGCATCAAATCTTGGTTTTGGATGCATCAATTTGATGCATCAGTTGATACGATCCGCGTTCCGTATTCAGTTTACCCACCCAAACCTGCAGCCATACCCTTCGTGCGTCACGCCGTTGCCTAGGTGATGAAATGTGGCGCGTGCAGCATGAAGTTAGACGTGATATACGCCTTGCTTCCGTCAGGCTGGCACATTTATTTATTGACGGAGGAAGCGTTGCAGCATGCGAAGCAAGTGGCGGTACCTCTGAGTATGAAGCGATTCATGTTGATGTGGAAAATATGGCAGGCCAGACAAGGCTGTTTTCAGGTTTTTATATTTCTGGATCTGCACCTCACGACCACTTCAACCCACTCTTTCCCACCACCACCCCCACCCGAGCAGACAGTTCACCGACAGACAGAATTCAGCCGACTTCAGCACATTTCGTCTGCTACTCTAGTTATGCATGTAAGCTGTGAGAAATGTGATTGTTTATGCTGTGTGTTTGGTGGTGGGGTTTTTTTCTTTCTATCTTGACTTGTGCATGTTGTTCACGGTCGTTACAGTTGGGATTTACCTGAGAACATGTCACGTTTTAGAGTTCGGTTGTAATCATGTGTTCGAGTATGTGGGTAGTCTGTATGAGCCTGAGAGAGAGAGAGAGAGAGAGTCTAATTATTGTTCAGAGAGGATTCAAATCCGCAGCCGGCTACACAACAGGTTTCTGCAGTGAACAACTGTTAAAGTTATATTGCAAACAATTACATGCCCGAACACACACACACTCTCACACTCACACACACACACACACACACACACACACACACTGACACACACACACACCATGGCACACACACACAAGCACACATACACACATAAACTCGCCACGTACAGCCTTTATGACCCAATTCACTCGATTTTACACCACCAACAACATGACTCGATCTAGTAATGTGATACCCGCTTTGCACGTGCTAAACTGGTTCAAATTTAGGTCACAGGTTACAAGTAGTATAGCAGCTGCACAGGTAATAACTGCTCACCCACATTGATAAGAAGACGAGCGAGGTGTTAGTGTGTGTGTGTGTGTTTGTTTGTGTGCGTGTGGGTGAAAGATTTGAATGGCAGGAAGGGGTAGAGGGCTGACAGGGAGAGGAGGGGGGGTGGAGGGGGGGGGGGAGATGAGTAATGCATGTTCTCCTGTTTATAAGCGGTGCAGTTTTGGAATGAGGTCGTGCCCCGGTTTTCCACACCTGTTACCGGAAGCGCCATGTATAATTAGTACATCGCGTCTGAGCAAACATCATGATGAGACCGAGTGCACTTACTGGCCTCGCAGATGCACCCAACTTGAACTTTTTTTCTTTCCGAAGTTCTTTTAAAACAGAAGTTTTACTCCATACATCCAAAGGGGTTAAAGAATTAATTAAACTTCACCTTGAAACATGAAACTTTCCAATGATGAGGCAGTGTGTCTTCCCTGAACGGAAAGTCATTACAAAGAGAGAGAGAGAAAAAAATAAGGTAGAACGTATAGTAGCCTACTGTTTACAGGGAAAACCCATCCCTAGTTTTCACCTGTTACATGTCACGACTGGTACCAGCTCAACGTCTCTCCAGACAAAGAGTCTGTTCTAAAAATAAAAAAGGTAGAAAGGGGGGAAAGGGTGATGAGAAGACAAACAAAGTAGAAAAACAGTGTTTACCACCAGGCATAAACAGTACCAAAGGGCACCCAAGCAAAACAAACCCACGGAATGAACAGTCGGAAGGTGTGCCTAGATCGTTTAGGTTTTCGTTCCTTCGTCTTCTTCTTCTTCTAATTCGTCTTCGACAATTTCTGCTGTAAATCAGCGAAGTACAGACAATCTGAATTCACAGACACGCACCAGCACACGCAGGCATGTGCGTAAACACACACATACACGCGCGCGCGCGCGCTACCAAACACACACACTTACACACGCCGTAAACCGTGCAAAACATAAATACGAACTAACAGCTTTGAATCAGGCAAATTGATGTATCGTTTCCTGCCAGATGAATAACGCGTAGACAGTTTCGTTTCCTTCTCGTTTAATTCTAGCTTTTAATTGTATTGCAGTTAAGAGCATCATTACTCAACCTACAAATCAACCCCATCGTTTTTAGTGCGTCTGACATGTTCGTATACGAAAAAGAAGCTAAAGACTGATAATTTTCACAAAAAGGATGAAATTGACACATCAAAGTGCAGCTGTCAGCGCCTGCATTCGCCATGAGATGTCCTAAGCATAATGTCAGCGACTACAAATAATACAGTAGATTTAAAGATCCCTGCCTTCCGATGGAAGTAATAAAATATACATCAATACTTGACTACACAGGCTTTAAAAAAAGGGGGGCCGGGGGTAAACGCATCTAAGATCATATATCATAATTATCATATCATATCATATCATATCATATATCATATCATATCATATCATATCATATCATATCACAGTACAGTACCCGGCCAGTAAAGTATCCTCCACGAATCTGTCTTCCTTTTTTATGTACCTTAAATCTGGTTCATATTTTACGACAATTTGAAAATGACGAAAAATCACTTGCAACAGTGTGGGCGCGAATGAGTTGCGTTTCTTTCACCGGGTACTGTAAATAATTCGCTAACGCATTTAGCCAGCCTGACATGATTACCAATCGCTTCACTAAATGTATATCCACAGAAGGAAGCTGAGCAAAACAACAACAGAGTCAAAACCAAAAACGGTAGTCAAATGCAAAATGGCAGGACAAGTAGAAATCATTTTACGCCACTTTAAAATAACGTGATGGTGTCCATGAAAGAACATAACAGTGTTAAGTTTCTTTTTATATTTAGTCAAGTTTTGACTAAATATTTTAACATCGAGGGGGAATCGAAACGAGGGTCGTGGTGTATGTGTGTGTGTATGTGTGTGTGTATGTGTGTGTGTGTGTGTGTGCGTGTAGAGCGATTCAGACCAAACTACTGGACCGATCTTTATGAAATTTGACATGAGAGTTCCTGGGATTGATATCCCCATACGTTGTTTTCATTTTTTTGATAAATGTCTTTGATGACGTCATATCCGGCTTTTCGTGAAAGTTGAGGCGGCACTGTCACGCCCTCATTTTTCAACCAAATTGGTTGAAAGTTTGGTCAAGTAATCTTCGACGAAGCCCGGGGTTCGGTATTGCATTTCAGCTTGGTGGCTTAAAAATTAATTAATGACTTTGGTCATTAAAAATCGGAAAATTGTAAAAAAAAAAATAAAAATTTATAAAACGATCCAAATTTACGTTTATCTTATTCTCCATCATTTGCTGATTCCAAAAACATATAAATATGTTATATTCGGATTAAAAACAAGCTCTGAAAATTAAATATATAAAAATTATTATCAAAATTAAATTGTCCAAATCAATTTAAAAACACTTTCATCTTATTCCTTGTCGGTTCCTGATTCCAAAAACATATAGATATGATATGTTTGGATTAAAAACACGCTCAGAAAGTTAAAACAAAGAGAGGTACAGAAAAGCGTGCTATCCTTCTTAGCGCAACTACTACCCCGCTCTTCTTGTCAATTTCACTGCCTTTGCCATGAGCGGTGGACTGACGATGCTACGAGTATACGGTCTTGCTGAAAAATGGCAGCTACTTGACTAAATATTGTATTTTCGCCTTACGCGACTTGTTTTTTTCTTGCATGCATGAGTTAATGGCATTACAAGTACTGAAGGGTGAATATTACCCGCTGTCTAAACCAAACCAGAAGCACTTTGGGCCGGGTGAGAGGGTAGAAAATGATGACATCATAGACAACCCCCATCAATCAGAACCTTTACGTAACCACAATGACGTCATTTCCTATACTGACGACAAAAATGCATAAAGGCCAAATAGACAACGACAAGGACATGAATATGTCTAAGTACATTCTTCCTCTAATCATACATCGCTCTTCTCAGCATTGATGTGGAGGCAGAATAGAGAAAGGGTGTGGCTATGACATTTGAAGTGGTGAGAGTGGAATTTTTCAGTGTCTGCCGACACACCTGTTTGGGGTTCCTGTAGGGCTGTATTTGCCTGCACCTGTATAATGTTGTGACAGGGTCGGATTCGTATTTCAAAGAATAGGTCTAGTTAACGAAACTGCATGGACAGTGTGCATCTCTCTACTCTTAGGACCGGATGAAAGATTGTTTGACAAACAAAATTCAAGTGATTTGATTAAAATGCGGTCACCGTAGAGCGTCATCAAGTTTTTTTAACGGGCGGATATGATCTCATCAAAGACATAGCCTAAATCAAGAAGAAGAGAGAAAAAAACACGTAAAGGGCTATTATTTAGACGAATTCACTTGTCACATTTCGCGTAGTTTTCTAGGAAGTGCTCTACACACACACACACACACACACACACACACACACACACACACACACACACACACACATATCACCACCACCCTCATCACGATTCCCAGTCTATCTGAATACATTAATTTTAGTCAAAACTTCATGTAGAAAGAAATACGGACAACGTTCATAACGTACAAACTCGACCCTTTTACTACTTTCTCCCTGCTGGCACTGAGACTGGGTCTGGGTGCCAGATTATGAATCATCTCTCTGGCTTACGATGTCATGAGGCCGGAATCAAGAACACCCTACTTTCTATCTGGCAACCGTGACGTCATACAGGTAACCACGTGACTAAATCAGCGGATACTGATGCTGGTGAACGGCGGTGTACTGATGGGGTAAGTTACGGCACCCTACTGCTTTGCGTCAGTGACGGTAATGGGCCGTATAAGAGATATTCTTTTTTCTTATGACACACTACTACTCCTCATACACACATCAGACCCACAACAGACGAGGGAAAACTCTAGTGGTACCTCTTATAGCAGCAGAGGTTCATATGACATGCACGCACGCATGCACACACACTAGCACGCACGCACGCACACACCGGCGCACGCACACACACGACACACGTGCGTGTCTGTGTGTGTGCGTGCGAG
The DNA here is from genome assembly GCF_037325665.1 of Littorina saxatilis. Classification (NCBI taxonomy): domain Eukaryota; kingdom Metazoa; phylum Mollusca; class Gastropoda; order Littorinimorpha; family Littorinidae; genus Littorina; species Littorina saxatilis. Next base: position 21,752,363 of record NC_090253.1, on the reverse strand, counting down.
CGTGCGTGCGTGCGTGCGTGTGTGTATGTCAGTGTGTGTTTGCCTGCGCAGCCTGTGTCTGTTTGTGCCTGTAGTGAGTATGTGTGTGTGAGTATATGTGTGACTGTGTCTGTGTTAATGTGTTTGTCTGTTTGTGTCTATGCCGGTGTGTCTGCGTAAAATGAATTTTTATGAATCGGAATAAAGCATAGGCCGGGGTTCAAGTTTGTACCCACGAGAAAAGTAGACCTCAAACATATAACAACCAGCAGTCTAGACCAGACCAATCTAAACCAAATTCACAATTTCAATTGATTTTTGCTGAGTCTTACAAAAAATGAGACCATTATCGGATGAATAAGGGAGATGCTGTTTGGAGAGCGAACTCCCGCAATCCAGGCTTTCCTTCAGCAACTTGCCTTGGAACAGACCAAGGGAAACAACCACATTTTGCACTACCCAGCTTTTGCATCAGACTTTTCATCGACAGGCCAAGGGAAGCAACCGCCTTTTGCAATTCCCAACAATAAGGGATTGCCATGATAGTTTCCCTTGCTGCACCGGAGCCGATTTTGCCACAATAATTTTCAATGGCTGTATCATCGCAGACCTATTCTTAACAATTTCTGGGTGCACACACACACACAACTGGCACACAGACCGTTGGAGAGAGTAAGTTCATCGTCTTTAGTACTAAAGAAAGTGCACAAATAAAGGAATAAACTAAAACCATAATAAATAATCATACATTTCAGCAACTTTTTTGTCGATGTTTTGTTTACTTTATTTTATTTGCAGGA
>NC_090253.1:21731584-21746584 GCF_037325665.1 Littorina saxatilis | reverse complement strand
CCGGGAAGCACACACAGAGGCACACACATACACACACACACACAAACACACACACACACACACACACACACACACACACACACACACACACACAACTACACTCACACACTGCAAACTATATTGCGTACCACCGTCACGCATCATTACGACACAAGCAATGACTGTATAGCACGTGCTTCTCGAACTGATACACTGTAGACAGTTGTCTTTGTTGCCTGGTCTAATTACAGACGTGGTATGCATTTTACACGTGGTCCCTTATAATTAGTACTGTCATCATTGGCAAGCTTTTTGTTGGTTTACTGTGTGATTGGGTTACTGTGGTATGTACTGTGTTGAAAGTTTTGTGTGACGGCTGAAGAAGGTATAAATCTGTCTGACTGTCTGTCTGTTGGTTGGGGTGTGTGTGTTAGTGTTAGTGTGTGTGTGTGTTAGTGTGTGCCGTGTTTGTGTGTGTGTGTGTGTGTGTGTTATATGTGTGTTCGTGTGTGTGTGTGTGTGCATGCGTGCATGCGTGCGTGCATGCGTGTGTGCGTGTGGGAGTGTGTCAGTGTGCGTGTGTGTGTTAGTGTATGTGTGTGTGTGTGTGTGTGCAGTGTGTGTGTGTGTGCAGTGTGTGTGCGTGCAGTGTGTGCCGATGGTGCGAGTGTGAGTATACATGTGTGTGTGTGTCTGTGTGTGTGTTTGTTACGGAGGGATTATCGTATCCGAATATGAGTATGCCGAGATTTGTGGCTAACAAAGGGCTGACTAAAACACAAAGTAGCTTAGGACGAGTGGGGAGGAGAGGGGTTTACACTTACTCCAATATGCCTAAACAGATGGGGGCATACTGTAACCAATACCCATCAGGGCCGGTGGGGAAAGACAGATCGCATACATATAAACAACATTAATACAAAGAAGAGAAACGGATGATAAAAAAGAAGCTACAATCATAAACATTTAATACAGTAGGCCCTATTCTTTTTTTTTTTTTTTTTTTACTTACAAACATTAACCTCGTGCATATCAATCACACAGACAAAACTAATCTACAAGCGAACAGCAGTGCAGTTGACATGCACGCACGTATGCAGTTTTACTCCGTCAAAGTTTGGACAGTCAAGGCCAAGGAGAAACTGTCGAGTGTTTTTCTGTCGTTGGCCACGAGAACAAATCAAACCACCCACATACACTGCAAGAATCTGCTTGTTGGAGCTGTAAAGCATGTTTAACACTTTCTACGGGGGGGGGGGGGGGGGGGGGGGGGGGAGGAAAACTCAATAACTATAAAGCGGTGGTTTTATAAGATTACAAACTAAATAAAGCCCAATTCATAATACTATTGGTACTCTTAAATGCCTTTTTCGGCTAAACTTAAAAACTATAAAGCGGTTTGATATGATTTCATAAAGTCTTATTCACAATATGATTGGTATTCTTAGATGGCTTTTGTGGGCTCTGCAGTTTAGCATAAACAGAAGAAGTCATTTAAAAACTCGCACAATTATATTTTTGTCCAAATTTCAAATGCCTGAAATGGTGCGTACTTTGTCCTCCTACATTAATTTTGTCCAACATCATTGGCCATTGCTTTCATTACAATGTATGAGCCGGATTGGGATTTTGCAAAGCTGCATTTTTAACAATGAAATGAACCTAAAGTGAAACCGTTGTTTAGAAACTCATTGATCTATTTTATTTTTCTCCAGAGTGAAGCATTTAGTATAGCAGCGAATCAAACACTGACTCAACTCATTACTCTTAATCAAACTGGATAAGAAACAGCGATATATTTTGTTTAAAGAGCATTAAGAAGCATTATTTCTCACCTGATGACTCGTGGTAAATGCAATGGAATACCGAGCCAAAACCTACTTTGTGTCTGACTAAGACTACAGATCTCAAGACAAAAGTTCAGCTGCGGAATCAATTCGTACAATTCTACGATCAGTCTAGCTTTGCCAGTCTAGCGGAAGTTCTGCCGGAAATCACCACCGCGCATGCCCATACCTTGATTGCGCCATGTAGGACAGGCCTGAGAGAGCAGTGGAAGTGACGAACACTTACCACAGTCTGTGCTGACTCTGTCCGTCTCCCATCACGTGACTCGAACCAAAGGATGCTGGGATTTGTGTCCGAGGTCAAGGTCAAGTTGAATGTCGAGGTCAATTTGAAGAGGTGGCGCAGATGGTGAGTAGCGTTAGAAAGACAACATGGAAGAAGAAGTGAAGCATTAGTAAAACGTATGTTAGACAACAACAATCCAACTGCAAAATAAAGAAGACCAGCGAATGAAAAGAATGTAAAATAAAGAAGACCAGCAAATGAAATTAAGACAACATCAAAACTGACAATATTGAACTCAGCCAAATGAAATAAAGACAACATCAAAACTGACAATATTAAACTCAGCCAAATGAAATAAAGACAACATCAAAACTGACAATATTGAACTCAGCCAAATGAAATAAAGACAACATCAAAACTGACAATATTGAACTCAGCCAAATGAAATAAAGACAACATCAAAACTGACAATACTGAGCTCAGCCAAATGATAATAACGCAGCCACAAAATGGCATTTGTTAAGAGCGTTTGTAAAGTTAGATACCCCGCAGCTTCCAAAGCTGAAAGCATCACTTGAACATAAATTAAGGTGAAAAAAAGACGATTAACTTGTCACAAAATGAAACTTGCAATACTAAACTTAAACAATCATGCCAACAACACACGTCCAAACAATATAATTATTATGCCTGTTCACAGTTCAATAATTATGTGTGAACAATGTAGCATCCTGCAAGGCTAAATCATGAATAAGTGCTTCCTCATTTCATCCCCACCTCCAATCCATGAGCGATTGCAAAGAATGTTATGGATCTTTTTAGTGGAATTTTAAACTGTTAGTGATTGAGATGTTATTTACGTTTTAAACCGCCTGACACTGCGAGGCAATTGTCCTTGTTTTTATAAGGACATTAAAATCTTTGAGTCTTTGAGTCTGTGAACCCTTTAAACTTGACCTCCGCGCACGAAACTTTAAATTTCAGTTGGTGTAGCTAATAGACTGCTAAATAAAATCGAGTAACTGCTACATTTGCTTGTTATAAACATACCCCTGCAAAAACGAAAGACAAGCACGAAACAACAAAGCGCGCGCACACATACACATATTCACGCACTCACTCACACACACACACACACACACACACACACACACACACACACACACACCTGCACACACACACACACACACACACACTTACACACACACACCACACACACACACACACACACATTCACGCACTCACACACACACACACACACTTACACACACACACACACACACACAAACACACACACACACAAACACACACACTCACACACACACACACACACTCACACACACACTCACACACACACACACACACACACACACACACACACACACACACACACACACACACACACACACACACACACACAGGTTTCTAAGACTCTCCTGCTTACGGTCGTTTGCAAAGCAGCAAAACACGTCAAACAATCTGCACATAAACTAGCACCCTCAAGAAATGAAAGAAAAACAAAACACCTTAAAGTAGGTGCAGAAAATTCTGAAATCTGAAGAATGTAAACAAGACAAAAATTAAAATGTATTTAACATGATTTTCCAAGCAAAGGAGATTGGAATGCAAACTCCGAGTAGAGATCTATACAGACGTATAACAGATGTTGTTGAATGTCAAAACAAAGCGAAAACAAGGGGATAAGTGAAGAAGAAGACAAAAAAACGATAGAGAACATTCTTCTGAAGTCAATGTGTAGGAGAGGTTTCCGAAACCGCACAACCAAAATAGGGTCGAGCTTGGATGTTGTGACGTGTGTGTTTTAAAGGTGAAGTCCTATATGACCGATTTTTCAAGCCCAATGAAGTTTGAGATCATACAACTAGAATTGATGACATTTTAAAATCCTAGGTTCTTGTTACAATGCTTTCAACGATTCATTTGTGTGTGTGTGTGTGTGTGCTTGGGTGTGCTAGCGCCTACGTGCGCGCGTGCGCCGTGTGTGTGTGTGTGTGTGTGTGTGTGTGTGTGTGTCTGTGCCTGTTTACAAGAGTTGGCATACACGCGTAACTCTGATTCATTATGCACCTGATTCTGCAGATTCTTTTTTTTTTTTTTTTGGTGGGGGGGGGGGGGGGGAATTACCCTTTACATTTTTAACAAAAAACAATAACAACAACAAAACAAACAAACCAATAAACCAGTTAAGGACGCGTCAGTGCATTCTAATCCTGTTGCGTCACTTTCAGCTGTCATGCCACAACCCCCCACGGAATCGGTTTGATGTCTCTAAAGACCCAAAGTGTTTACTGTGCAGGGGGAAGAAAACACCGCTCACACACTTGCAAATGACTGCAGTTCCACCGACGATCGACTCATCAAATACCAACGAGGTAAGTGCCTCGATTTCGCTGCCACGAAAACACAAAACACGTGACACCCGCCACTTGTCTCCCGGGCCAAACAGACGTACATTATTTTGCATAATATGTTTGTGGCAGAAAGTCGTAAGGCGTGCATGAATGGAGATGGGTGATAGAACCTTGTGGCAGTCTATCTGGAGATACCCACGCGAAGGGTATCGTCAGCGCATAGGAATACGTGCAAATACTGCAATGCGCACAACGAGGGAGGAAATATGGAGGTTTTGGCACATGCACTGCGTTCGAGTTGTATTTATAAATGAGTACATGTTCCCGTCCCTGGCCCGTGCACAGCCTTAGGTTCTCCGTCGTTAATATGTAAATTGTGTGAGCTAATCTGTGAAGTGACTAAGGGTTTGATGTTAATTTGAAAGACGAGGGACTAAGACAGTATATCTGATAAGCCTGATATGACAGTATTGGGCGAAGTTGACTGCGCGAAGTCTATTTCACGAAGCTCGCTGCACTAAGCTCAGGCACTAAACATTCGGTAAAATGACTGCGCGAAGTCTATTTCACGAAGCTCGCTGCACTAAGCTCAGGCACTAAACATTCGGTAAAATGACTGCGCGAAGTCTATTTCACGAAGCTCGCTGCACTAAGCTCAGGCACTAAACATTCGGTAAAATGACTGCGCGAAGTCTATTTCACGAAGCTCGCTGCACTAAGCTCAGGCACTAAACATTCGGTAAAATGACTGCGCGAAGTCTATTTCACGAAGCTCGCTGCACTAAGCTCAGGCACTAAACATTCGGTAAAATGACTGCGCGAAGTCTATTTCACGAAGCTCGCTGCACTAAGCTCAGGCACTAAACATTCGGTAAAATGACTGCGCGAAGTCTATTTCACGAAGCTCGCTGCACTAAGCTCAGGCACTAAACATTCGGTAAAATGACTGCGCGAAGTCTATTTCACGAAGCTCGCTGCACTAAGCTTAGGCACTAAACATTCGGTAAAATGACTGCGCGAAGTCTATTTCACGAAGCTCGCTGCACTAAGCTTAGGCACTAAACATTCGGTAAAATGACTGCGCGAAGTCTATTTCACGAAGCTCGCTGCACTAAGCTTAGGCACTAAACATTCGGTAAAATGACTGCGCGAAGTCTATTTCACGAAGCTCGCTGCACTAAGCTTAGGCACTAAACATTCGGTAAAATGACTGCGCGAAGTCTATTTCACGAAGCTCGCTGCACTAAGCTTAGGCACAAAACATTCGGTAAAATGACTGCGCGAAGTCTATTTCACGAAGCTCGCTGCACTAAGCTTAGGCACTAAACATTCGGTAAAATGACTGCGCGAAGTCTATTTCACGAAGCTCGCTGCACTAAGCTTAGGCACAAAACATTCGGTAAAATGACTGCGCGAAGTCTATTTCACGAAGCTCGCTGCACTAAGCTTAGGCACAAAACATTCGGTAAAATGACTGCGCGAAGTCTATTTCACGAAGCTCGCTGCACTAAGCTTAGGCACTAAACATTCGGTAAAATGACTGCGCGAAGTCTATTTCACGAAGCTCGCTGCACTAAGCTTAGGCACTAAACATTCGGTAAAATGACTGCGCGAAGTCTATTTCACGAAGCTCGCTGCACTAAGCTTAGGCACTAAACATTCGGTAAAATGACTGCGCGGAGTCTATTTCACGAAGCTCGCTGCACTAAGCTTAGGCACTAAAATTCGGTAAAATGACTGCGCGAAGTCTATTTCACGAAGCTCGCTGCACTAAGCTTAGGCACAAAACATTCGGTAAAATGACTGCGCGAAGTCTATTTCACGAAGCTCGCTGCACTAAGCACTAAACATTCGGTAAAATCACTTCGCGAAGTCTTCACAATTCAACTTCGGATTCAAATAAGGAAGGCCTTGGGGAGGTGGAGAGGCGACAAGATGGCCGCGTTACAATCAGGGACCATAAGGAGTAGTCATTTAAATATCCTTGCTGATTTTCGGTGCGCAGAAAACGTCATCTCTCCTACAATTGGACGAGTTTGTGCCTGTCCATCAACTGCACTGGCACCTAAACTGCACTCTTTTCTTTCCTCTATTTACATTCTTTTATTTAACATGTTTGTTTTGCTCTTAAATCTAAATAAAAAAAATAACGGACGTTTCGAGAAAAATACAATCGTATGCTTCGTAGCTAGGTTTAACAAAGTGTCACAAAGAGCACCAAATAAATATGAATAATAAACAAGAGAAACACAAAATTATGCACATGAATAAAAACAGACACTGAGACAGACAGACAGACAGGCACGCACGCACGCACGCACGCACACACACACACACACACACACACACACACACACACACACACACACATAAATGCATGTGCCCATACTCAGCAGACGTTTGAGAGGGGAAGATACCGAAACTCACTAAACAACAAAACAAGTCGCGTAAGGCGAAATTACTACATTTAGTCAAGCTGTGGAACTCACAGAATGAAACTGAACACGCCGCTAGTGCAAAAGGCAGTGAAAGTGACGAGCCTGTTTGGCGCGGTAGCGATTGCGCTGTGCTTCATAGCACGCTTTACTGTACCTCTCTTCGTTTTAACTTTCTGAGCGTGTTTTTAATCCAAACATATCATATCTATATGTTTTTGGAATCAGGAACCGACAAGGAATAAGATGAAATAGTTTTTAAAACGATTTCGGAAATTTAATTTTGATCATAATTTTTATATTTTTAATTTTCAGAGCTTGTTTTTAATCCAAAATATGTATATGTTTTTGGAATCAGAAAATGACGAAGAATAAGATGAAATTGTTTTTGGATCGTTTAATAAAAAAATAATTTTAATTACAAGTTTCCGATTTTTAATGACCAAACTCACTCATTAGTTTTTAAGCCACCAAGCTGAAATGCAATACCAAACCCCGGGCTTTGTCGAAGATTGCTTTGCCAAAATTTCAATCAATTTAATTGAAAAATGAGGGTGTGACAGTGCCGCCTCAACTTTTACAAAAAGCCGGATATGACGTCATCAAAGGTATTTATCGAGAAAATGAAAAAAAACGTCCGGGGATATCATACCCAGGAACTCTCATGTCAAATTTCATAAAGATCGGCCCAGCAGTTTAGTCTGAATCGCTCTACACACACACACAGACAGACAGACAGACACACACATACACCACGACCCTCGTCTCGATTCCCCCCTCTATGTTAAAACATTTAGTCAAAACTTGACTAAATGTAAAAACAACAAAACAAAAACAAAACAAATAGAAAAGAAAAACAACAGAGAAAAAAACGGGGAAACAAACGTGACCTTGACTCTAAAATGAAATTAACTGTGTTAATTGGCCTGACACCAATGAGAAGGCAGCGGAAAGAGCGGTGAAAATGGAGGTGGGGGAGGGGAAGGAGGATGTTAGAGTTTGAAGGAGGGGGATATATAGAGCAGGAATGTTTGACTAATGTTTTTCCGTTAAAGGTACTGAACTTGTCAAATCCAGGTGCACGGAGCCCCTGGGGCTTTTAGTCATACCTCAGGCAGCTATCCGTTAGAAGAACTACCAAGTTTCATTGACTTGCACCTAAAGAGTCAAGAACTGCGATTTTTTTACGAATTAATTTCGTACTCGGACCTGGCTGGTCTTGACCTATTCTTGGATCTAAATTTAGATCAGGTAGATCACCACATCATGCACAAAAAGACACGTCACTAACAAACTATGTCAGACGTCATCATGAGTTTGTGCAAAACAAAATGGAGGCCGGAATCACTCAGTTGAATCGAACTCCGACCAAACACCACGTAATAACTAGGTTAATTTATGCACTCGCGTGAACAAGAAACTGTCGAGTTTCACAGATGTCGTCGTTGGGTAGTTTTGGGTTTGTTTTACTACCATAGGAGGATTTTTGAACTGTAAATGCACTCAGCTAGCTGCAACAAAAACGCAAAACGAAGGCTGTGAGCTGCACTGTGCCTTTAACCCTTCAGACTGAGCGAGAAGAATCCCAATCGAACATGGCTATCTATTTCAGGCAAAGTACTTTCGCAGAACTGGCAGTTGAGCTGACCGGACAAAAACAGACGGTAACATAGTCATAGATGCAAACTGAGCTCATCTGACAACACCAGTTGTTCTTCCAATGTTATTTCGTCAGTTAGTTTTGATGCATGCGGCAACTTTCGAGCGAAAACGTATTAAATGACTCTCGGTACCTCTTAACCAAAGTTTCAAATTCACAGTTTTGGCAGGTCTATCATAATTACAGGTACGAACATTTTTGGCTTTAGATTAAAGATAGTACACCGAAGGCACCATTTTGGAAAGTTTTCTGACAATTTGGGCCTTACAAAATTCAAGGGTCGTTCGCTGTAAAGCAAAGCGAGAAAACACGTCGGTTTTTGCTTCAGTCCAGGCTGCACAGGTTCATTATAAAGCCAGGTACAAAGGAGACTGTAGATAAATCATAAAGGCAGTCAACAAAAATTAAATAGCTTCATGCGTTAAAGGTTTTAGATTTGTCAAAGTTCGGCTTTTGGTGTAGTCCAAACCTTACAGGTCCATTATAAAGCAAGGCAAGATAATGTATTGGTTTTCGGTTTAGTCCAAACCTGTACAGGTCCAAAGTTCGGCTTCAATTCTATTCCTAAATGGAGCAGCCATATCCACCTTTTTCCACTATCCATACAATGATCAAGAAAAGGAAAGGGTTGATGACATGCACTGGTACCGACCGGTTGATTCTTTTCTGATAGTTTTTAGACAGAATGAGCCGGATTCCTGCTTGACGAAGCAGTCTATTTCAGGTAAGTACCTACCACCCAACTGCGACTGAACGGAGCTCGTCTGGCAACTTCACAGTTATCTCTCAGGTAGCAGTAAGTGCGATGTTGATGTGTGTGTGAGTGAGTGAGTGTGAGTGTGTGTGTGTGTGTGTGTGTGTGTGTGAGTGAGTGAGTGTGTGTGTGTGTGTGTGTGTGTGTGTGTGTGTGGGTGTGGGTGTGTGTGTACGTGTGTGTGCGTACATGTGTGTGTGTGTGTGTGTGTGTGTGTGTGTGTGTGCGTGCGTGCGAGTGTGCGTACATGTGTGTGTGTGCGTGTGCGTGCGTGCGTGCGTGCGAGCGTGTGTGTGTGCGTGTGTGTGTGTGTGTGTGTGCGTGCGTGCGTGCGTCACGCGTGTGCAGATTATTTATGCGGATGTTTGTGTCTTTGTGTGGTTTTGTTCTTTCTTCTAAAAGTAATGTCTTTCTTTTTTTCTTTTTTTCTGTTTGCTTCTAATTCTTTAATCTTCTCTGGCAATGCATACTAGTGACGCAGCTATGCCTATGACCGCACAGAGTGTGATAGTGAGCGGGAGACAGATACAAAGCAGAGACAAAGAGAGACTTGGACTTATATACATAAACTCAGTTGATGAGCTGCAACAAATTAGCTGGTTCAAATCGTCTACCTGTCAGACTGCAACTGGGTTGACATTTTGCACCCACTGCTTCCGCCTGTGCAATGTAAACAAGCATTACGTAACAGACCTGTGTTTTCCCTTCGCCATTTCCGCAGTGTTTAGGCCTCCACAGAAATCCCCGATATTCATAATAAACAATCAGTATCAGTGATGCCATGCCAACTGGGATGCTTCATAGATGTGTGCCGGTGTGTGTGTGTGTGTGTGTGTGTGTGTGTGTGTGTGTGTGTCTGCGCGCGCGCGTGCGTATGCGTGCGTTGGCGCGCATGCATGTGTGTGTGTGTTTGTGTGTGTGTGTGTGTGTGTGTGTGTGTGTGTGTGTGTGTGTTTCTGCGCGCGCGCGCGTGCGTGCGTGCGTATGCGTGCGTTGGCGCGCATGTTTGTGTGTTTGTGTGTGTGTGTGTGTGAATGTGTGTGTGTGTACTCTGTGTGTGTGTGTGTGTGTGTGTGTGTGTGTGTGTGCCGGTGTTTGTGTGTGTGTGTGTGTGTGTGTGTACGTTCGCGCGCATGAGAGTGTATGTGTTTGGGGGGGGGGTGGAATTTTTGTTTATACATGTATATCGATCTGTACGTGTTGGTTTGGGGTTGGGTGAGTGTGCACAGGAATGCAATGTGTGCAGGAGGGGACAGGCTCGTACATCAAAAGTGATCAAAACAAGAAATTCCTCCGAGGTAGGAAAAACACCCCCGTCATAGGGAAATAACCTTCTCAGTTGGTGGCAGTGAGAATGGTTATTTCCCTTTGACCATTAATATGTGCCTCTATAAGTCCTTGTATAATTTTAATCCACCAATAACTCCCTAACCGTGTGTTTGACTGGTCCCAATTTTTGTAAGGACCGTCTCAGGAATGTATAGAACCTGTTCACCAAGTTTGGTGACGATCGGTCCGTTCATTCTTGAGATCTATATGCGAACACAAACACACAAACACATCGAGCGAAACCTATACACACCCCTATACCGGGGGTGTAAAAAAGTAGCCAGTAATTACTGAGAGTCCTCTCCAACGATGACTAAGCAACGCAAAGTACACCGCAGACATTTTTTGGTGAACGGGATACCGTTCAATTTGACTTAAAGACACAGTCCATCCATCTGTTAAAGGCTTACTACTTCTCGCGAAAACAGTTCTTCTCACCATTTCAGATCTGGACAGGCCTGTTGGTGGGATAAGAACATCCCTCCACTTGGAAACATACCAAACAATGAACAGCCAAGGTGTTCTGTGTGCACAGTAGGAATTTTGTGATGAACTAATTTCCTAAAAGACACAGGTGGCCTTTTGGGGGGGGGAATTAATTTCAGAACAAAATCCACATCAGCTCAGCAAGCAGTCAGGGTGTTGAATGCTGGTGTGTGTCCATGTGGAGGGAATGGTCTTACCCTGTGTAAATACCTGACCCGATCTGAGATGGTCAGCCCATCTGTTTTCACGCCTTTGGTTAACTTTAAAAAAAATTTATTCAGAATTTTTTCGCATGAACAGTTCAAAACACACAGCATGGCTTTCGTGGTCTTATTCATTCTCCTGGAAATCTACATGGCTTATACAACTGTTGCCGGGAAACGTATTCCCTGTTACACCTCTGCATGATTCAATGTCTTTGCAATGTGCGAGTGGACATTTTTCCACTGACGTCGCGGCTCTGTGTCTTTCAAAAACGAACTTTGGATTCGCAATATTCCCAAAATGAATGCTGCAAACAAACAAAAATAAAAAATAAAATGCCTATACCTCAACACTTATAGCTAAACGGAGTGAAAGTTGTTCAAATATCATATACACAATCCTAGAATATGATATGTGACAATCGATTTTCGGATGCCTTTCTGCAGTTCACACATTTAAAGTGTATCATATGTGTATAAGAGCTGTTAAGAAGTACCCGTAGGAAGCTTTCCAACCTGAATAAATACAGCATGCTTTTGCTTTAAAAGGGAAAGAGTGAATGTTTATTCTGTCTGTCATTCATAACCACCTTTCACACGAAAAGATTTCACATTTACGAGAGCAAAGCTAAACAAAATCCCATTGAAAGTTAAAGTGACGGTAAAATCAGATCTCATCAAATTCTGTATGTGCATCAGTTGAGTCTGTTATAGCAGTTAGGCTATGGTTCCGAGCCAAGCTAAATGTTTATTTTGGCAACCTCTGCGTTTAAATTATAAATAAGAAGGAATCATTGCAGACATCATGTGTGAGGCAGAACTCATATGAACGTGTGCACGTGCGCCTTGGTATTTACCGATATAATTGTTCACAAGGGTGAGTTACATATCTATACTCGTAATATTTCTGAGTAGCTTTATTTTCAAAATGAAATTTCATCAAAGACGTGAATCGCTACGTCGCATGTGCGTCTGAGTACTGTTGCACTATATTTCAGTATCAGTATAATTTTACAAAACTTTTCTAGCAGACAAGCTAAGACAGTAAACACGGTAGAAATAAAAGATAGGGAAAAGGGGGACAAAATCAACTAAGATGCGACACAAAAAATATTAAATTCGTTCATAATTATAATCATGAAAACATCTACTCAGCAGAAACGTTCTCCGCCGATGTGACCTCCTTTTGACCAATTAGTTGAAAAGCCAGGGAAAGCAACAACACAAATAGGGTTAAACGGAATCAAAATCAACTGTATCCCTGACAAAAATTAAAACCAAATAGCTTGAAAAATATATTTGCTCAAACAAAATCTGTAAACGTCAAGTAATCTCGCTGGGGTCAATTAAGATCCACAGAAATATTCTCAATTGTCGAAGCCTCCTTGGTGGCGAGAAGATCAGAGGACAGACAGCCGGAGTAAAATCGGCTACAGCGTCCTAGCTGGACAAAATCTTGGCCCTAATCCGTTACCGTCAAGTTATCTTGTTAATGCCATGATCTACAGAAACACTCTCGAACGGCGAAGCCCTCTTCTGATCCTCCAAAACAGGTGTTTTCCCATACAGGTGGGCGTCGGTGTAAACGACTTCGCGGCAAGGAGAACGGGCAGAGGGGAATACGAGGCGTAGAGCCAGGGAGGACGAAGAAAATGTCAGGTTGCTGGAGATTTATGGTGCTCGGGTTAGAGGCTGGCAACGAGCAAGGTTTATACACCTGTATACCAAAGTTAATCGAAAGAACAAAGAAAGAGAGGGGAAGAAGGAGGAGCTGGTTTTTACACCCCCGGTATAGGGGTGTGTATAGGTTTCGCTCGATGTGTTTGTTTGGGTATTTGTTTGGATGTTTGTTTGGGTGTTTGTGTTCGCAAGTAGATCTCATGAATGAACGGACCGATCGTCACCAAACTTGGTGAACAGGTTCTATACATTCCTGAGACGGTCCTTACAAAAATTGGGACCAGTCAAACACACGGTTAGGGAGTTATTGGTGGATTAAAATTATACAAGGACTTATAGAGGCACACCCCCGTTGGTCAAAGGGAAATAACCATTCTCACTGCCACCAACTGAGAAGGTTATTTCCCTTTGACGGGGGTGTTTTTCCTATCGGAGGAATTCCAGGGTAGAGAGTGTGATGACTTTTTACAGCTATAAACAAAAAGTGGTCCGAAGAACAATGAAAGAGAACGGGGACAGGGTGATGGTGATTTGGTGACCCTATGATTGGAGGATGGTGTCCGGCATGCTTTGATAAACATGTACACAAAACTTAATCGTTAAAAACAAAGAATGAGGGATAAAAATGAAGGAGAGGGATAAAGATGAAGAAGGAAGAGGAGGACGACGAAAATGAGGTTACCTGTGATTTGTGATCGTAGGCCGAGAAGGGGACGTAAAGATTTATTTGTGAACACCTGTACACAAAACCTGATTACAAAAACACAGAATGCGAAGGGACGTGAGGGGGGAGGGGGGGTGCAGGGAAAGAGAGGTGGTAGACAAAATATGTCAGGTTGCCGGTGGTTTGTGATACTTGTGATGCTAGGGTTAGAAAGTGGCAGGCAGCAAGGTAAAGACACATGTAAGCAGAAACGTAATTGACATGACAAAGAACAAGTCGCGTAAGGCGAAATTACTACATTTAGTCAAGCTGTCGAACTCACGGGATGAAACTTAACGCACTGTATTTTTTCACCAAGACAGTACAGCTTCGTCAATCCCCGCGAGAAGGATATCGCTCATTTCCCACGTGCAAAACGTAGTGATATTGACACGCCAGATTAGCGCGGTAGCGTATTGTATTTGTCAGACTTGATTGTACCAAGTCCCTACACATGTTGTAATGCGCTTAGAGCCAAATGTTTTTGTTTCTTGTAAGGGATAGGCGCAATATAAATACACTTTATTATTATTATTATTATTATTATTATTATTATTATTATTATTATTATTATTATTATTATTATTATTATTGTGCTAAGCAGGAAAGCGCGCTTTTCTGTATTCTTGTTAACTTTCTGAGCTTGATTTGAATACAACCTATCATATCTATGTGTTTTTGGAATCAGGAAATGATAAAGAATAAGATGAAATCATTTTTGGATCGATTTCTTACATTTTAATCGTAAGACTAATTAATCTATTTTCGTTAATTGTGATCACATTTTAAGAGTAAACATGACATATGTATATATTTTTAGATTCAGAATGTGATGAAGAATACGATGCAATCAATTTTAAATCTGTTTACGAAAAATCGATTTTAATGACAACTTTAATTAGCAAACTCATTAATCAAATTTTAAGCTCCCAAGCTGAAATGCAATACCAAAGTCCGGGCTTCGTCGAAGATTACTTGACCAAAATTTCAACCAATTTAGTTGAAAAATGAGAGCGTGACAGTGCCGCCTCAACTTTCACGAAAAGCCGGATATGACGTCATCAAAGACATTTATCAAAAATATGAGAAAAAAAAACGTCTGGAGATACCATACTCAGGATCTCTCATGTCAAGTTTCAGTGAAGATTGGTCCAGTAGTTTTCTCTGAATCGCTCTACACACACACAAACACACACACACATACACCACGACCCTCGTCTCGATTCCCCCCTCTACGTTAAAACATTTAGTCAAAACTTGACTAAATGTAATGAGAGAGGGGGAAGGGAAAAGACCAAAGTTGGGGGTTATGACGTCATAGAGTAA
>NC_090253.1:21727114-21731384 GCF_037325665.1 Littorina saxatilis | reverse complement strand
TCTGGAGATACCCACGCGAAGGGTATCGTCAGCGCATAGGAATACGTGCAAATACTGCAATGCGCACAACGAGGGAGGAAATATGGAGGTTTTGGCACATGCACTGCGTTCGAGTTGTATAAATGAGTACATGTTCCCGTCCCTGGCCCGTGCACAGCCTTAGGTTCTCCATCGTTAATATGTAAATTGTGTGAGCTAATCTGTGAAGTGACTATAAGGGTTTGATGTTGGTTTGAAAGACGAGGGACTAAGACAGTATATCTGATAAGCCTGATATGACAGTATTGGGCGAAGTTGACTGCGCGAAGTCTATTAATGTGACCCTCCACCACGAAATGAGTCGCATGTCACCTTTGCATGATTTTCATATTTTTACATTTTCTTAAAGAGTTTTTTATGCTCTATCCAGTGGTGAAAACCGTTTTAGAAAAGAGCGAAAACTCTTTGAGTTATAAGCCTGTGACTAAGGTGACCCTCACACTTTTACCACAGTCCCCCCGGACTTATATTAAGCCTAGCGCAGAACCGCGCGAGGTGACATGCGACTCATTTCGTGGTGGAGGGTCACATTTCACGAAGCTCGCTGCACTAAGCTTAGGCACTAAACATTCGGTAAAATCACTTCGCGAAGTCTTCACAATTCAACTTCGTATTCAAATAAGGAAGGCCTTGGGGAGGTGGAGAGGCGACAAGATTTCCGCGTTACAATCAGGGACCATAAGGAGTAGTCATTTAAATATCCTTGCTGATTTTCGGTGCGCAGAAAATGTCCATGAACCGCACTGGCACCTAAACTGCACTCTTTTCTTTCCTCTAT
Source organism: Littorina saxatilis (assembly GCF_037325665.1). Classification (NCBI taxonomy): domain Eukaryota; kingdom Metazoa; phylum Mollusca; class Gastropoda; order Littorinimorpha; family Littorinidae; genus Littorina; species Littorina saxatilis. Next base: position 21,730,567 of record NC_090253.1, on the reverse strand, counting down.
TTACATTCTTTTATTTAACATGTTTGTTTTGCTCTTAAATCTAAAAAAATAAATAACGGACGTTTCGAGAAAAATACAATCGTATGCTTCGTAGCTAGGTTTAGCAAAGTGTCACTAAGAGCACCAAATAAATATGAATAATAAACAAGAGAAACACAAAATTATGCACATGAATAAAAACAGACAGACAGACAGACAGACACGCACGTACGCACGCACGCACGCACGCACGCACGCACGCACACACACACACACACACACACACACACACACACACACACACACACACACACACACACACACATAAATGCATGTGCCCATACTCAGCAGACGTTTGAGAGGGGAAGATACCGAAACTCACTAAACAACAACAACAACAACAACAACAACAACAACAAAAAACACAAAAAAAATAGAAAAGAACAAGTCGCGTAAGGCGAAAATACAACATTTAGTCAAGTAGCTGTCGAACTCACAGAATGAAACTGAACGCAATGCAACGCAGCAAGACCGAAAACTCGTAGCATCGTCAGTCCACCGCTCATGGCAAAGGCAGTGAAATTGACAAGAAGAGCGGGGTAGTAGTTGCGCAGAGAAGGATAGCACGCTTTTCTGTACCTCTCTTCGTTTTAACTTTCTGAGCGTGTTTTCAATCCAAACATATCATATCTATATGTTTTTGGAATCAGGAACCGACAAGGAATAAGATGAAAGTGTTTTTAAATTGATTTCGAAAATTTAATTTAGATCATAATTTTTATATTTTTAATTTTCAGAGCTTGTTTTTAATCCAAATATAACATATTTATATGTTTTTGGAATCAGAAAATGATGGAGAATAAGATGAACGTAAATTTGGATCGTTTTATAAAACAAAATAATCTTTTTACAATTTTCAGATTTTTAATGACCAAAGTCATTAATTATGTTTTAAGCCACCAAGCTGAAATGCAATACCGAAGTCCGGGCTTCGTCGGAGATTATTTGACCAAACTTTCAACCAATTTGTTTGAAAAATGAGAGCGTGACAGTGCCGCCTCAACTTTCACGAAAAGCCGGATATGACGTCATCAAAGACATTTATCAAAAAAATGGAAAAAAGTCTGAGGATATCATACCCAGGAACTCTCATGTCAAATTTCATAAAGATCGGTCCAGTAGTTTAGTCTGAATCGCTCTACACACACACACACACAGACAGACACACACACATGTATACACAACGACCCTCGTCTCGATTCCCCCCTATATGTTAAAACATTTAGTCAAAACTTGACTAAATGTAAAAACAACAGAGAAAAAAACGGGGAAACAAACATGACTCTAAAATAAAATTAACTGTGTTAATTGGCCTGACACCAATGAGAAGGCAGCGGAAAGAGCGGTGAAAATGGAGGTGGGGGAGGGGAAGGAGGATGTTAGAGTTTGAAGGAGGGGGATATATAGAGCAGGAATGTTTGACTAATGTTTTTCCGTTAAAGGTACTGAACTTGTCAAATCCAGGTGCACGGAGCCCCTGGGGCTTTTAGTCATACCTCAGGCAGCTATCCGTTAGAAGAACTACCAAGTTTCATTGACTTGCACCCAAAGAGTCAAGAACTGCGATTTTTTTACGAATTAATTTCGTACTCGGACCTGGCTGGTCTTGACCTATTTTTGGATCTAAATTTAGATCAGGTAGATCACCACATCATGCACAAAAAGACACGTCACTAGCAAACTATGTCAGACGTCATCATGAGTTTGTGTAAAACAAAATGGAGGCCGGAATCACTCAGTTGAATCGAACTCCGACCAAACACCACGTAATAACTAGGTTAATTTATGCACTCGCGTGAACAAGAAACTGTCGAGCTTCACAGATGTCGTCGTTGGGTAGTTTTGGTTTTGTTTTACTACCATAGGAGGATTTTTGAACTGTAAATGCACTCAGCTGCAACAAAAACGCAAAACGAAGGCTGTGAGCTGCACTGTGCCTTTAACCCTTCAGACTGAGCGAGAAGAATCCCAATCGAACATGGCTATCTATTTCAGGCAAAGTACTTTCGCAGAACTGGCAGTTGAGCTGACCGGACAAAAACAGACGGTAACATAGTCATAGATACAAACTGAGCTCATCTGACAACACCAGTTGTTCTTCCAATGTTATTTCGTCAGTTAGTTTTGATGCATGCGGCAACTTTCGAGCGAAAACGTATTAAATGACTCTCGGTACCTCTTAACCAAAGTTTCAAATTCACAGTTTTGGCAGGTCTATCACAATTACAGGTACGAACATTTTTGGCTTTAGATTAAAGATGGTACACCGAAGGCACCATTTTGGAAAGTTTTCTGACAATTTGGGCCTTACAAAATTCAAGGGTCGTTCGCTATAAAGCAAAGCGAGAAAACATGTCGGTTTTTGATTCAGTCCAGGCTGCACAGGTTCATTATAAAGCCAGATACAAAGGAGGCTGTAGATAAATCATAAAGGCAGTCAACAAAAATTAAATAGCTTCATGCGTTAAAGGTTTTAGATTTGTCAAAGTTCGGCTTTTGGTGTAGTCCAAACCTTACAGGTCCATTATAAAGCACTAGAATGAATACCCGCTTCGCCGGGTAGCGGGCTTCGCCGGGAAGAAGTACTTAGAGCCGTACGCCGGCTTCGCCGGGTCCGAACAATGGACCCGCCAAGCTCAGGTCCCTCCCAGATTCGTGGAATGGGAACAGCACGAAAATGATTCAGTGGCCATAATGCCATTCCTGACCATATCGAGTCCCATCCTTGTCGACGAATGTAACCGTGTTAATCACCTTTGGAGGCGAACTCCACTCAAACAGGATTGAGCAATTTATAGCTTATCTGTAAGCCCTTTTGAACTGTTATGGCTTTTCAAAGGAAGGCCAGTACATACAAATACACAAAAGCCGCCAGACCACATCACAAACAGAACTGAACAATCCCCAGGTGTTGCTCACATAGAGAGACACACACACACACACACACACACACACACACAAACACAGAGAAGCCGTATCTATAGAGAGATAGATGACAGTGTATTTTTCGCGTGGCTATAAATTGATTCGACCTTTGCACTTTTACAGTGAGGATAATTTACGGGTCCAATTTACGTTCTGGACACTGCGGTGACCTTCTAAAAATAGTAACAGAACGCCGGGAATATCCGAAGACGCCCCACTCATACTATAGTGCACCATACGAAGGAAGGGAGGTAAACGCTGAAAACCTGGAGAAGATGAGAAGATAAGGAAGAGTTACTTATAATGGTGAAATGAACACAAAAACCAAAATCGGTTCAGCGCTGCGCGCTGAGAGCACGTGTTGAAATATCTCATAGATGATATTGTGTCCGGGGTGTAGCTGAATACGGTGTCCAAATTTGAAAAAGATCCACCGAGAACTTTGGCTTTGGTGTGTCGGTATGGGGGCCCGGGTAGCTGAGGTGGAAC
>NC_090253.1:21717114-21724614 GCF_037325665.1 Littorina saxatilis | reverse complement strand
ACACATCGAGTGAATCCTATACACACCCCTATACCGGGGGTGTAAAAATTTATTCAGAATTTTTTCGCATGAACAGTTCAAAACACACAGCATGGCTTTCGTAGTCTTATTCATTCTCCTGGAAATCTACATGGCTTATACAACAGTTGCCGGGAAACGTGTTCCCTGTTACACCTCTGCATGATTCCATGTCTTTGCAATGTGCGAATGGACATTTTTCCACTGACGTCGCGGCTCTGTGTCTTTCAAAAACGAACTTTGGATTCGCAATATTCCCAAAATGAATGCTGCAAACAAACAAAAATAAAAAATAAAATGCCTATACCTCAACACTTATAGCTAAACGGAGTGAAAGTTGTTCAAATATCATATCAATCAATCAATCAATCAATCAATGAGTCTTATATCGCGCATATTCCGTGGGTACAGTTCTAGGCACTCTGCAGTGATGCCGTGTGAGATGAAATTTTATACGGCCAGTAGATTGCAGCCATTTCGGCGCATATTTACCTTTCACGGCCTATTATTCCAAGTCACACGGGTATAGGTAGACAATTATTAACTGTGCCTAAGCAATTTTGCCAGGAAAGACCCTTTTGTCAATCGTGGGATCTTTAACGTGCACACCCAATGTAGTGTACACGGGGGGAGGTTCGGACACCGAAGAGAGTCTGCACACAAAGTTGACTCTGTGAAATAAATTTCTGCCGAACCTGGGATCGAACTCACGCTGACAGCGGCCAACTGAATACAAATCCAGCGCGCTACCAACTGAGCTATATCCCCGCCTCATATACACTATCCTAGAATATGATATGTGACAATCGATTTTCGGATGCCTTTCTGCAGTTCACACATTTATAGTGTGTCATAAGTGTATAAGAGCTGTTAAGAAGTACCCATAGGAAGCTTTCCAATTTGAATAAATACAGCATGCTTTTGCTTTAATAGGGAAAGAGTGAATGTTTATTACACCCCCGGTATAGGGGTGTGTATAGGATTCGGTCGATGTGTTTGTTTGTTTGTTTGTTTGTGTGTTTGTGTTCGCATATAGATCTCAAGCATGAACGGACCGATCGTCACCAAACTTGGTGAACAGGTTCTATACATTCCTGAGACGGTCCTTACAAAAATTGGGACCAGTCAAACACACGGTTAGGGAGTTATTGGTGGATTAAGATTCTACAAGGACTTATAGAGGGACATATTAATGGTCAAAGGGAAATAACCTTCTCAGTTGGTGGCAGTGAGAATGGTAAGGACGGGGGTGTTTTTCCTACCTCGGAGGAATTTCTTGTTCTGTCTTTCATTCATAACCACCTTTCACACGAAAAGATTTCACATTTACAAGAGCAAAGCTAAACAAAATCCCATTGAAAGTCAAAGTGACGGTAAAATCAGATCTCATCAAATTCTGTATGTGCATCAGTTGAGTCTGTTATAGCAGTTAGGCTATGGTTCCGAGCCAAGCTAAATGTTTATTTTGGCAACCTCTGAGTTTAAATTATAAATAAGAAGGAATCATTGCAGACATCATGTGTGAGGCAGAACTCATATGAACGTGTGCACGTGCGCCTTGGTATTTACCGATATAATTGTTCACAAGGATGAGTTCCATATCTATACTCGTAATATTTCTGAGTAGCTTTATTTTCAAAATGAAATTTCATCAAAGACGTGAATCGCTACGTCGCATGTGCGTCTGAGTACTGCTGCACTATATTTCAGTGTCAGTATAATTTTACAAAACTTTTCTAGCAGACAAGCTAAGACAGTAAACACGGTAGAAATAAAAGATAGGGAAAAGGGGGACAAAATCAACTAAGATGCGACACACAAAATATTAAATTCGTTCATAATTATAATCATGAAAACATCTACTCAGCAGAAACGTTCTCCGCCGACGTGACCTCCTTCTGACCAATTAGTTGAAAAGCCAGGGAAAGCAACAGCACAAATAGGGTTAAACGGAATCAAAATCAACTGTATCCCTGACAAAAATTAAAACCAAATAGCTTGAAAAATATATTTGCTCAAACAAAATCTGTAACCGTCAAGTAATCTCGCTGGGGTCAATTAAGATCCACAGAAATATTCTCAATTGTTGAAGCCTCCTTGGTGGCGAGAAGATCAGAGGACAGACAGCCGGAGTAAAATCGGCTACAGCGTCCTAGCTGGACAAAATCTTGGCCCTAATCCGTTACCGTCAAGTTATCTTGTTAATGCCATGATCTACAGAAACACTCTCGAACGGCGAAGCCCTCTTCTGATCCTCCAAAACAGGTGTTTTCCCATACAGGTGGGCGTCAGTGTAAACGACTTCGCGGCAAGGAGAACGGGCAGAGGGGAATACGAGGCGTAGACGGTAGAGCCAGGGAGGACGAAGAAAATGTCAGGTTGCTGGTGATTTATGGTGCTCGGGTTAGAGGCTGGCAACGAGCAAGGTTTATACACCTGTATACCAAAGTTAATCGAAAGAACAAAGAAAGAGAGGGGAAGAAGGAGGAGCTGGGTTTTTTTTTAACGTCCTTACTACCGGCATGGCCGATGCAAGTTTGTTTTGTTTTTCCGTTTAGAAGGAGGAAATGGAATCCAGGGTAGAGAGTGGCACTCAAATAATGATGACTTTTTACAGCTATAAACAACAAGAGGCGAAGCCATCAAGGCTCACGTAAGAAATCGACAAACAGTAACACACACACACACACACACACACACACACACACACACACACACACACACACACACACACACACACACACACACACACACACACACACACACACACACACACACAGAGAAAGAGCATAGGTGAAACTGTGCAAGAAAGCGAGACACTAGATCTAGATCTGTCTGTCTGCATGTAGCCTACTTACAGGGACACGACTGCCAACTAGTCTCGGCCCGCTCAAAATAATAATGACCGAGACTTTTAGTACTTCCTTCGCGTGACGTCTAACCCTCTTACGTCATAATGTGACGTCAATGTAATGTGACGTCTTCAAATGTTAGAGTTTCTACCACAGACATACACACGCACGCACGCACGCACGCACATACGCACGCACGCACAGACAGACAAAGTTACGATCGCATAGGCTACACTTACGTGAGCCAAAAAGTGGTCCGAAGAAAAATGAAAGAGAACGGGGACAGGGTGGTGGTCATTTGGTGACCCTATGATTGGAGGATGGTGTCCGGTATGCTTTGATAAACATGTACACAAAACTTCATCGTTAAAAACAAAGAATGAGGGATAAAGATGAAGGAGAAGGATAAAGAGGGATAAAGATGAAGGAGAGGGATAAAGATGAAGGAGAGGGATAAAGATGAAGGAGAGGGATGAAGATGAAGGAGAGGGATAAAGATGAAGGAGGGGGATAAAGATGAAGGAGAGGGATAAAGATGAAGGAGAGGGATGAAGATGAAGGAGAGGGATGAAGATGAAGGAGAGGGATAAAGATGAAGGAGAGGGATGAAGATGAAGGAGAGGGATGAAGATGAAGGATAAAGATGAAGGAGAGGGATAAAGATGAAGGAGAGGGATGAATATGAAGGATAAAGATGAAGGAGAGGGATAAAGATGAAGGAGAGGGATGAATATGAAGGATAAAGATGAAGGAGAGGGATAAAGATGAAGGAGAGGGATGAAGATGAAGGAGAGGGATAAAGATGAAGGAGAGGGATAAAGATGAAGGAGAGGGATAAAGATGAAGGAGAGGGATGAAGATGAAGGAGAGGGATGAAGATGAAGGATAAAGATGAAGGAGAGGGATAAAGATGAAGGAGAGGGATAAAGATGAAGGATAAAGATGAAGGAGAGGGATGAATATGAAGGATAAAGATGAAGGAGAGGGATAAAGATGAAGGAGAGGGATAAAGATGAAGGAGAGGGATGAAGATGAAGGATAAAGATGAAGGAGAGGGATAAAGATGAAGGAGAGGGATAAAGATGAAGGAGAGGGATAAAGATGAAGGATAAAGATGAAGGAGAGGGATAAAGATGAAGGAGAAGGATACAGATGAAGGAGAGGGATAAAGATGAAGGAGAGGGATAAAGATGAAGGAGAGGGATAAAGATGAAGGAGAGGGATAAAGATGAAGAAGGAAGAGGAGGACGACGATAATGAGGTTACCTGTGATTTGTGATCGTAGGCCGAGAAGGGGACGTAAAGATTTATTTGTGAACACCTGTACACAAAACCTGATTACAAAAACACAAAATGCGAAGGGACGTGAGGGGGGGGGGGGGTGGGTGCAGGGAAAGAGAGGTGGTAGACAAAATATGTCAGGTTGCCGGTGATTTGTGATACTTGTGATGCTAGGGTTAGAAAGTGGCAGGCAGCAAGGTAAAGACACATGTAAGCAAAAACGTAATTGACATGACAAAGAACAAGTCGCGTAAGGCGAAATGACTACATTTAGTCAAGCTGTCGAACTCACGGGATGAAACTGAACGCACTGTATTTTTTCACCAAGACAGTACAGCTTCGTCAATCCCCGCGAGAAGGATATCGCTCACTTCCCACGTGCAAAACGTAGTGATATTGACACGCCAGATTAGCGCGGTAGCGTATTGTGCTAAGCAGGAAAGCGCGCTTTTCTGTATTCTTGTTAACTTTCTGAGCTTGTTTTGAATACAACCTATCATATCTATGTGTTTTTGGAATCAGGAAATGATAAAGAATAAGATGAAATCATTTTTGGATCGATTTCTTAAATTTTAATCGTAAGACTAATTATTCTATTTTCGTTAATTGTGATCACATTTTAAGAGTAAACATGACACATGTAATATTTTTAGATTCAGAATGTGATGAAGAATACGATGCAATCAATTTTAAATCTGTTTGAAAAAAATCGATTTTAATGACAACTTTAATAAGCAAACTCATTAATTAAATTTTAAGCTCCCAAGCTGAAATGCAATACCAAAGTCCGGGCTTCGTCGAAGATTACTTGACCAAAATTTCAACCAATTTAGTTGAAAAATGAGAGCGTGACAGTGCCGCTTCAACTTTCACAAAAAGCCGGATATGACGTCATCAAAGACATTTATCAAAAAAATGAAAAACATGTCTGGAGGTACCATACTCAGGATCTCGCATGTCAAGTTTCATGAAGATCGGTCCAATAGTTTTCTCTGAATCGCTCTACACACACACACACACACACACACACACACACATACACCACGACCCTCGTCTCGATTCACCCCTCTACGTCAAAACATTTAGTCAAAACTTGACTAAATGTAATGAGAGAGGGGGAAGGGAAAAGACCAAAGTTGGGGGTTATGACGTGATAGGGAAAACAAAACAAAGAAGAGAAGACAAAGGGAAAAGAAGAAGAGGGGCGGGGATGTAGCTCAGTCGGTAGCGCGCTGGATTGGTATCCAGTTGGCCGCTGTCAGCGTGAGTTCGTCCCCACGTTCGGCGAGAGATTTATTTCTCAGAGTCAACTTTGTGTGCAGACTCTCCTCGGTGTCCGAACACCCCCGTGTGTGCACGCAAGCACAAGACCAAGTGCGCACGAAAAAGATCCTGTAATCCATGTCAGAGTTCGGTGGGTTATAGAAACACGAAAATACCCAGCATGCTTCCTCCGAAAACGGCGTATGGCTGCCTAAATGGCGGGGTAAAAAACGGTCAGACACGTAAAATTCCACTCGTGCAAAAAACACGAGTGTACGTGGGAGTTTCAGCCCACGAACGCAGAAGAAGAAGGGAAAAGAAGAAAGAAGGTCAGAGCAGAAGGAGGAAAATCAGGTGGGGTTGCTGGTGATCATTATTTTGTGATTCTGGGTCGAGGAGCTCGAAGGTTACGTAAACGGTATGGCCTGGGCACCTGTTCGCGAAAACCTGACAAAAAGAACAAGGCATGAAATAGGACGGGGGAACCATTGGGGTGAAAAGGTAGGGAAAGTTTAGATTCGTGATGGTTAGGGCCTGGGAGTTGGTGGTAGGCTAGAGGAAAGGAGAACAAATGCAAGCGATGCGCGATCGCAGTATATACAGAAACATAGTGCTTGCTGCCGCGCGAGCCCGACAAAAATGTCCCTCTTTCTCTTTGCTGCGCTGGTCGCAAAACCCCTCCGCGCGGAGGTGTTCCCAGACACCTCGTACGTAGGGTGGCTCGCAGTATTACATGACTTGTACACACACCTTCATCAAAAGAACGAACTGAGAATAAAGGGCTGAAGGCGAAGCGGAAGAGCAAAGGGAAGGAATAGGAGGTTGCTGGTGACTTTGTTTTCATCCTGGAACAAAAAGGTTACGATGAGCATGCTTAAACACAAGTTCAGAAGATCAAGGAATGGTAAAGGACGGGGAGGGATGAGGTAAAGATCAGTTAAGTGGTGATCAATCATCTCAGAATAGACCTTTTCGGTATCTGAGCAGCTCTTGCGAGACATGCTCTTTGTTATGCTTTGAACATCGCGAGAACTTTGAACCTTGGCTTGTGCAGCTCGCACGAGATCGCTGTACCACATGCTTTGCTATGCTCTGAAGTTTGCGATAGATTTCGAGAGCTTGGAATACCGATAGGGTCTATAGACAGTGCTAGTGGCATGAGCATGTTTAAACACCCGTAAACAAAGCTTGATTTGCAGAACAAAGAAGTGGGAGGAAACATCAAAGGGGGAGAGTGGGGAAGAGGGGGAGAGTGAGGAAGAGGGGGAGAGTTGGGAAGAGGGGGAGAGTGGGGAAGAGGGGGAGAGTGGGGAAGAGGGGGAGAGAGAATCAAGTTGCTCGTAATTTGTACTCCGGGAGCGACCGGCACGGTTGGCCTAGTGGTAAGGCGTCCGCCCCGTGATCGGGAGGTCGTGGGTTCGAACCCCGGCCGGGTCATACCTAAGACCTTAAAATTGGCAATCTAGTGGCTGCTCCGCCTGGCGTCTGGCATTATGGGGTTAGTGCTAGGACTGGTTGGTCCGGTGTCAGAATAATGTGACTGGGTGAGACATGAAGCCTGTGCTGCGACTTCTGTCTTGTGTGTGGCGCACGTTATATGTCACCGCCCTGATATGGCCCTTCGTGGTCGGCTGGGCGACAAACAAACAAACCAAACTCTGGGAACGAAAGGGTGGGGATTTAGGAGTAACTATCAGTCTAACCTCTGTACATAAAACCTCATCAGGGGAAAGCAAGGTATGGGTAAGGAAAGAAAAAAGGTTGGATGGAGAGCTGGACTGGAGAAGAGGGAATGATCAATCAATTTGATGGCGATTTGTTATTCCAGGATAGAGAGTGGCATGAGCCTGGTTGAAACACCTGTCACACATAATTAATCAGAAGAACAAGAAACTAACGAGAAGGGAGGATGTTCAGTGTGCTTAGGTGCTTTTGCTGCTGAAGAAGCTGTTACTAAGACGGGATAGAGAGCTGTATCTGTGTTTATAATAGTGTGGGTGGCCGAGTCGGTTGGAGGGATTTTTACGGTCGTTATGCTGGTGTGACGTTAAACTTTGGCTGGGCACACACACACACGTACCCACAC
>NC_090253.1:21707114-21714614 GCF_037325665.1 Littorina saxatilis | reverse complement strand
TTGCAAGTTTTTATGTTTAAGACCATAAGTCATCTAGAGGCCTGAATTTGCTTTAAGTCGTATCTGATTTTGCAGTTCTGAGCAATAACAGCTTTGAATATCGTGTCGCCAGAACAAGAAGAGAGTGGCCTTTCATATCTTTAATTAGTTGGTGTTTTTTTTTTTTATCGAGGTGGGAGTGGCTGGGGGGAGGCTCGTCTTGCGTCTACTAGAAATGAGGAAGAAAAACATGACTGTTATGTGCGTTAATGTGCATGTATGTATGTCTTCCGTCCGCGCATCCTCGCCTTTCTAACATCTCCTTATTTTGTGCATCATTGAAAACGGGCTTTTCTCAAAGAACGTCATGTTCTTGTAGAAAGGTCAAAGTTCTGCACGGAAATGAATGTCAGATTGTAACCGCTGTCCTCGGTCCTTGGGATAAATAAAAAGGTTCGAGAACTTTAACGTCCCTCGGCGTTACTATGTTTCTTCTGACTGAGTTTATTTGCCTTTTCGAGAGGGTTTCGTTTTTGCCTGGAACGTTTCCCAAATTTCTTCGTTTTAGTTTCGAAGGCCTTGCCTGTCCTACAATATAGCAAAAGCAAGGTTGTTGTTGCATGGTTATTGTTGTTGTTGCATGGTTATTGTTGTTGCTGTTTTTAGAAGAATGTAAATTAAGTGCTTAGCCAAATTTTAAAGGTACTGAACTTGTCAAATTCAGGTGCACGAAGCCCCTGGGGCTTTTAGTCATACCTCAGGCAGCTATCCGTTAGAAGAACTACCAAGTTTCATTGACTTGCACCCAAAGAGTCAAGAACTGCGATTTTTGTACGAATTAATTTCGTACTCGGACCCGGCTGGTCTTGGCCTAATTTTGGATCTAAATTTAGATCAGGTAGATCACCACATCATGCACAAAAAGACACGTCACTAAAGCAAACTATATGTCAGACGTCATCATGAGTTACGTTTGTGTAAAACAAAATGGAGGCCGGAATCACTCAAGTTGAATCGAACTCCGACCAAACACCAACGTAATAACTCGGTTAATTTATGCACTCGCGTGAACAAGAAACTGTCGAGCTTCCCATATGTCGTCGTTGGGTAGTTTTGGGTTTGTTTTACTACCATAGGAGGATTTTTGAACTGTAAATGCACTCAGCTGCAACAAAAACGCAAAACGAAGGCTGTGAGCTGCACTGTGCCTTTAACTTTTCAGTGTTCTAAATTTGCCCACACTTTAGGGCCCGGTCACACAGCACTTCGTCCTTACCACGGCCATGCCGATCACGCCGATCACGCCGATCAGAAAAAGTTATCAAATCGGGGCATATCGCCGTCAAAATCCAGCACATGGCACTAATACCCAAGTCACATAATATAGACGCCGCTTCTGCTACGACGGAAAAGTGTCCGAGAGCGTGGCCAATCGTGGGCCAAACGTGGCAGGATCTCCATGAGCGTGGTTTGGTCGGGGTGGGATCTGCTAGGTCGCGAAGCTGCACGCTCTCCCTACGCTTATTTTGAACTGCACAAAACAAGCGTAGCTGGGTCTGGGCGCAGTACAGTCGTGATGTAGTTTTTGTTATTCGCCATGCATGTGCTCGATTTTGACGGCGAGCCCCGACTTGAACACTTTTTCAGATCGGAGTGATCGGCATGGACGTCGTAAAAACGGAGACCTGTGTGACCAGGTGACGAGGGCCATACAAAAAAAATCTACACCACGACTGTACTGCGCCCAGACCCGGCTACGCTTGTTTTGTGCAGTTAAAAAAAAGCGTAGAGAGAGCGTGCAGGTTCGCGACCTAGCAGATCCCACCCCGACCAAACCACGCTCATGGAGATCCTCCCACGTTTGGCCACGCTCTTGGACAATTTTACAAAGGTAGTAGAAGCGGCGTCTATGTGTGACTGGGGTATTAACGACACCTTCCTTCAAGTTAAAACGATCATTGACACAGATATGTTACATTTAATCAGAGAAACTTTAACCTTAGACATATCAGTCATCGTCAGCCTTTAGCTGCAGAATAGAGCTGTGCTGCCAAAAAATAAATTACATTATATGATGATGAAAAAGTTGTCCGACACAAAATAATATTTAAAAAAAATCACACTCTGCAAAAAACAGCAAAGCTAAAAACTTTTGCTTGGGTTCCAATAAGGGAAAAGATGCTCCATAATGTTGTACCTTAGGCCAGGCAGATTCTCAAAATATCGCTTGTAGTCAACATGTCTTTGCTATTACGAATAAATGTTCACAATTATTCTGTCACTATGCTCTACACAGTTAAGCGGGCTTGGTATGCAATTTCGTGGCGATGCATATGCAGGTCTTCATACGTATGTTTGCGTACTGTACCAAACAAAACCTTGTTGTTCTGCGCACATGTTGTTGAAGCTTACTGTCTGAAGGATACACGGAGTGCACACACGCACACGCACACACGCGCGCGCACACACGCACACGCTTGCGCGCGCGCGCACACACACACACACACACACACATAGGTGGTTTTACAGTCATTTGGGGTCGGCTGTGTATCAAAATGCCATCTTGCTCAAAACACAGGCATTTGGGGTCTCTTTTGTTTTAAGTGTTAGAAAGTTTCTTAAAACTTCAATGAGCGTTAAATGCCATTTTAAAGTGTGAAAACTCATTTCAGGAGGTTATTACATAAAATGCAACCTCCAGCGTGATTTTTAGAAAAACAGACATTTGGGGACGATGTTTGCTGTACAGCAGTGAAATGGGGACGTATGTGTACACAAAGTGCAGAGCTAGAATTACGTTATCGGTGCTATGAATGTTTTAGGTGTTAGAAAGTTTGTTAAAACTTCAATGAGCGTTAAATGCCATTCTAAAGTGTCAAAACTCATTTCAGGAGGTTATTACATAAAATGCAACCTCCAGCGTGATTTTTTAGAAACAAACAGGTATTTGGGGACGATGTTTGCTGTACAGCAGTGAAATGGGGACGTCCAAAAGTGCAGAGCTCCCGCAGAGCTATATGAATGGTTTCATCACATACATGGCGCTAGGCGACATATGTTGTGAAACATTTTACAAATCACGTTTTTGCGCCCGATATTTTCTTGTCATCTCCAAAGTCAAGGGACAAACACGAAATTCCTTGACTTTTGGGGTAGCGCGACTCTGTTAATTTTAAGAATTAAAAAAAAAAAAATTCATTACTAGGATGTCCCATCGTTGGGAAATTCCGGTCGCTTCCTCCGAGTGGAAAGCTAGCAGTGACAGAGTCGCACTACCCCAAGTCAAGGGATCTATTAGTCCTGTTTCGCCGTTATCCCAATTCGCCCCCATCCCATTTTGGCGACATTTCTCAGGCCAAGTGTCATTTTACCACCATATCATGTACCATTAGCTCCACATCCCATTTTGGCGCAATCCCGTTTGGCCGTTAGCCCATTTCGCCCCCATCCCATTTTTGCGACATTTTACAGGCCAAGTGTCATTTTACCACCATGTCATGTACCATTAGCTCCAAGTCCCATTTTGACGCAATCCCGTTTGGCCGTTATCCCATTTTGACCCCATCCCATTTTTGCGACATTTCATAGGTTATGTGTCATTTTACATGCCATTCTAAAGTGTCAAAACTCATTTCAGGAGGTTATTACATAAAATGCAACCTCCAGCGTGATTTTTTAGAAACAAACAGGTATTTGGGGACGATGTTTGCTGTACAGCAGTGAAATGGGGACGTCCAAAAGTGCAGAGCTCCCGCAGAGCTATATGAATGGTTTCATCACATACATGGCGCTAGGCGACATATGTTGTGAAAAATTTTACAAATCACGTTTTTGCGCCCGATATTTTCTTGTCATCTCCAAAGTCAAGGGACAAACACGAAATTCCTTGACTTTTGGGGTAGCGCGACTCTGTTAATTTTAAAAATTTAAAAAAAAAAAAAAATTCATTACTAGGATGCCCCATCGTTGGGAAATTCCGGTCGCTTCCTCCGAGTGGAAAGCTAGCAGTGACAGAGTCGCACTACCCCAAGTCAAGGGATCTATTAGTCCTGTTTCGCCGTTATCCCAATTCGCCCCCATACCATTTTGGCGACATTTCTCAGGCCAAGTGTCATTTTACCACCATATCATGTACCATTAGCTCCACATCCCATTTTGGCGCAATCCCGTTTGGCCGTTAGCCCATTTCGCCCCCATCCCATTTTTGCGACATTTTACAGGCCAAGTGTCATTTTACCACCATGTCATGTACCATTAGCTCCACGTCCCATTTTGGCGCAATCCCGTTTGGCCGTTATCCCATTTTGCCCCCATCCCATTTTTGCGACATTTCATAGGCCATGTGTCATTTTACATGCCATTCTAAAGTGTCAAAACTCATTTCAGGAGGTTATTACATAAAATGCAACCTCCAGCGTGATTTTTTAGAAACAAACAGGTATTTGGGGACGATGTTTGCTGTACAGCAGTGAAATGGGGACGTCCAAAAGTGCAGAGCTCCCGCAGAGCTATATGAATGGTTTCATCACATACATGGCGCTAGGCGACATATGTTGTGAAAAATTTTACAAATCACGTTTTTGCGCCCGATATTTTCTTGTCATCTCCAAAGTCAAGGGACAAACACGAAATTCCTTGACTTTTGGGGTAGCGCGACTCTGTTAATTTTAGGAATTAAAAAAAAAAAAATTCATTACTAGGATGTCCCATCGTTGGGAAATTCCGGTCGCTTCCTCCGAGTGGAAAGCTAGCAGTGACAGAGTCGCACTACCCCAAGTCAAGGGATCTATTAGTCCTGTTTCGCCGTTATCCCAATTCGCCCCCATCCCATTTTGGCGACATTTCTCAGGCCTAGTGTCATTTTACCACCATATCATGTACCAATAGCCCCACATCCTATTTTGGCGCAATCCCGTTTGGCCGTTAGCCCATTTCGCCCCCATCCCATTTTTGCGACATTTTACAGGCCAAGTGTCATTTTACCACCATGTCATGTACCATTAGCTCCACTTCCCATTTTGGCGCAATCCCGTTTCGCCGTTATCCCATTTCGCCCCCATCCCATTTTTGCGACATTTCATAGGCCATGTGTCATTTTACCACCGTGTCAAACCACTAGCGCCACATTCCATTTTGTCGCCATGCCGTTTTGCCGTCATCCCATTTTGCCGCCATCTCTATTTCGCGACATTTTGGATTGTGGCAAAAATGGAATTTGGCCTAAACGGAATGTCTTCCTAGTTGAATAACGCAGTATAGTAGTATAGTGAGGCTTGGCAAGAAGAATAAATAAAAAATGTGATGGCGGCCAAATGGGATGGTGTCAAAATGGGATGACGTGCTATTGTTATGACACGGTAGTAAAATGACGCTTGGCTTGTGAAATGTCGCGACAATGGGATGGGGGATAAATGGAATACGGTGAAACGGCATGGCGGCCAAATGGGATATGGTGTCAAAATGGGATGTCGCGCTATTGTTATGACATGTTAGTAAAATGCCCTGTCACGTAGTCTCAATCCAAATTGGAAATCCATAGCATCATCATTATAATCATCCTCATCTCATTAATCATCCAAAATTATAAATTTTATAAAATGACGCTTGGCTTGTGAAATGTCGCGAAAATGGGATAGGGAAAAAAATGGGACGGCGGCAAAATGGGATTGCACCAAAATGGGATGTGGATCAGCCACTAGATTTCCAATTTTAAAGTCTTAGGTATGACCCGGTGTGACGTTTTCATCTTTCGCCGTGTTGATATTTCGATTTTCGGCCTCGTTGATCTAGTATAAACTCTACACTGAACAAAAAAAACACCCTTCGATAGTACTGATGAGCGACCTTGTGTACCTTACATTCATGGGGCCAAATTTGTCCAACCAATTATTTTATTTAACTTAGAAATTTGATTCATCCTAAAATGTTTCCCTTCTTACTCAAGGGACGTAACCACTCGGTACACGTTTTCGAAGAATTCGATTTTGGGAGTGAAATCTATTTAATTTCACAACCAATTTTTTTCACATGCAAGAAACTGACATGCTTTTCGTCCATAAATAATTTCTCTTCTTAATTTTACCAGGAAACAACATTTCGGTCTCGAGTAAATATCGAGGGGGAAATATGTACACAGGCGAAAGATGAAATCGTGACACCGGCCGAGGTTCAAACCCACGACCTCCCGATCACGGGGCGGACGCCTTACCACTAAGCTAATCGTGCCGGTTTACCCTTGAGTGACAGACGGACAGACAAAAGAATATACAGACAGACCGTAATTAACACAAACACACACACTCAGCAGAGCAAAGCGGTATAACACACAAACTCAGCAGAGCAAGGCAGTATTACACACACAGACTCTGCAGAGCAACTAAGTCGGTGACACACAGACACAGTTATTTGGGGACGATGTTTGCTGTATAGCAGTGAAATGGGGACGTCCAAAAACCGATAGCTCTGCGCTGTGCTATGAATGGTTTCATCAGTTACATATGGCGCTAGGCGACATAAGAGTATTTCCAATCCAGTCAGTAGCTAGCATTCACGACCCTGACAACGGATGGTTTGAGTCTGATTTATGAGAATGAGAATGAGGGAGAGAGAGTTGTATTAAATTGAATTGAATTAAATTGAATTGAATTTATCTTTCTCTTAACACTGTAACAGAACAAGAAATGCTAAAATGTTTTTTTTCCATCCCGCCCTCGCCCATTGAGTTGAAATAGAAGTTAACCACATTATGTTTGAAAATGTTCCAGTGCTTTATGTACAATAATGTTTCAATACAATCATAGTGTATTAACATTTTACCAGTATCAGCTGCAAAATAGAAGTAGTGCTTTACAAGTTTCGAAAGAGAAACAGCATGTAATGATACGTAAATGGTGTACAGCAGTGAATTGGGGACTGTTTCCCAAACAGCAGTCAGATGGGGTCTGGTTGTTGTACAGCAGTCATTTGGAGGCACAAGCTAAAACTGCTTCAGAGATGTGTGTTTTTCATTGGCTTTGATCTCCGCTGAGAGGGAGAGAGTCAGAAAGAGCGACATAGACAGATAGACAGAGACAGAGAGACAGACCGAGACAACAAAGGAGAGGTTAAGGACACCCCCTTACCCTTGAGTGACAGACGGACAGACAAAAGAATATACAGACAGACAGACCGTAATTAACACAAACACACTCAGCAGAGCAAAGCGGTATAACACAAACTCTGCAGCAAGGCAGTATTACACACACACACACACACACACTCTGCAGAGCAACTAAGTCGGTGACACACAGACACAGGTATTTGGGGACGATGTATGCTGTACAGCAGTGAAATGTGCTTGTTTGTTTGTTTGTTTGCTTCACGCCCAGCCGACCACGAAGGGCCATATCAGGGCGGTGCTGCTTTGACATATAACGTGCGCCACACACAAGACAGAAGTCGCAGCACAGGCTTCATGTCTTACCCAGTCACATTATTCTGACACCGGACCAACCAGTCCTAGCACTAACCCCATAATGCCAG
>NC_090253.1:21687114-21702114 GCF_037325665.1 Littorina saxatilis | reverse complement strand
TAAGCTGTGTTTCCATATCGCGACGCGATGGCAGCACGATAGTTGCGGCGAGGTGGCGGCAGCGTCAAAACCGATCGCAACAGTAATATCAAAGAACGCATGTTTCCATATGTGCGACGCGACGGATGCTTCATCTGGGGATTTAATCAAGTTTGAGTGAATCTTTCTTGAAGGTTTTTCTTTGTATTCATAAATTATGAGTAATCTAAGCTTAATTAGTTTGGACAACATTTTGGATGAAATTATTGCTGCTGCAGGAACATTGAATTGGCAAGTCTGTAACAGTAATCGTCTCTCTGACCCCCCCCCCCCCCCCCCTTGCTTGCTGAAAAATAAAATTAACTCTCTTCCCGTCCTCTGTCACATCCTCTGATTCTTTTGCTGTATCTTTTCCTCTTTTTTTGGTAAAAATTGTATCTTGTCTGTCTTACATTTATAACAAGGGGATAAGCGATTCTCTGACCTTGACATAACGTGAAATAATAATTCCTATCTAGATGTACATATTTATAACCACATTTAATATAAGCTTAGCTTATTGTGTGGTTACAAATGTTTATATCGCATATATATGCAAGTTATCCAAAGAATGAAATTGTTTTGAGACCTATAGCACCGTTAGTTTGTCAGAACAGGAGGTGGTCCATATCAGGCAGTTGTCCATGTTAGGCTATTTTCCCTTACGACCAGGGTGTGCTTATTGCGTGTCTTATGAGAAACAGACCGCGTGCAGAAACACACACACACTATGATGTGTTGTCGTATTATTTTTGCTTTGGTCAATCGTAGGACCCTATTCTGAGGTCTCAATATTTTCCCACGGTCTTCCCAACGCATGCGATGTCACTTTCCATTGAGCGTTTTTGCCACCATTTGGCAAGGAGTTATCAGCTGAGATAAAACGACTGTAAGTAGAACGCGAAAATCACACCTGGACTCGATCCGACCGACTGGTTCTTGTATACGCAAGAGCACTTGATAGTCTCTGCCGCGGATCATAAAATCGTATAATCTGCTGATTTTCGCATCCCGAATCTACTCAGCTTCGTCCCAATAGGCCCACTTAAAACATCACACGCGGAATTTAAATTAGCTAAGATGGACAACTGGACACCACATGTGAGAACCACGCACCAAGACATTGTCAGCATTGAGAGAATGTTTTCACGGAATTGTTTCACGATTCTGTGACACTGTTATATTGCGGGGTTATGATATTTTCTTCGTTTCTGATTTGAATTCATGTAAATGAAATCAAGTTAAAATTAAACACTATTGTTTTTTTAGAAACCAATGCGGACCCTGAAAGAAATAACGTTTCACTCAGATAAATTTTATCCAGCCTGTCACGTTTTTCATTTATACATTTTGACAGAAAAAAGAAAATAACAAAAGAAAAATTAACACATCTGTGTGGGATTAAAATCAAACGTCGATTTGTGTTACTAAAGTTACTGACCACCATGTGCATGCGAACATTTGCTGCCCCCCCCCCCCCCCCCCTCCACATCGTAATCGTATCGGCTCTGTCTCATTTTGCCCACCACCCCTCCACCTCTCCCCAGGACCCCCCCCCCCTCACCTTCCTTTTCAGTAAATAGCCCTTCAGTCGGAGCGGCAGTTGTCGCCACGCATCAGACTTTTTTTGAATAATTATGTGCGGTTTTTAGTATCTCCTTTACAAAGCTGATCTGATAATCAACTATCTTTTTTTTTGCAAGCAAACGACAAATTCGCCTCAAAAAATGTTATTGACAGTGCATATAGAAAAGGTAGCAAAAAAACTTGCGGGGACAAAGTGGGCGAGGGAGAGCCTGGGTGGTCAAACGGGGGCCGTGCCATGCCATATGTCACCTGCTGGTTAAACGAAAGGTTTAAAGGAACAGATATCGCACACAATATTTTGATCTTTTGATCAGTCAACCATCAATTTTGTACATCAACCCCAACAGTGTTGTTGTCCAAAAATAAAAGAATTGCATTCTGTCCTCAAACTGAACGGTAGTTCAAAGTTAAAGGGATATTGACCAAAGTGCTTTTGAGGAACAATAAAACACTCTCCCCAAAATAAACACGCAAAAAAACACCCCACACAAATAAATAAATAAAGAAAGAAGCAAAACAGATTTACAAGGAAATTAATTATGTTCATGGTATGCTAGCGCTGTTTTTATTTTATTGTATAATAAGCATGCTGATACCGGGATGCAGTATACGTTAAATGTAAATGATATAATGCTGACTATCTAAATGTGAATCAAAAAACAAGAAAGGTAGGTTTTTTAATTTTTTTTTTAATTTAAATGTGAACCAGAAAAGATGCATTTCTTTTAAATTGATGGCGCCGTCAAAAACAAAAACTAAATTCTTGGTTACAAAATCAAATGAATCTTAGTAGTCGATAGTTTAGTACTATTTGTCACTTTATTAGAGGTGGTTTGACTGAGTTGCCGACTTCTCCGCTTTAATTCCTTTTCAGTTTTATCTGTACACTCTTTGTTTTCATGCGATACGTGTAACACTTTTCCCGACCTCGCACATGATGGACAGCATTCATTGGAGCGATATGTTTTCACCGGGTTTTCGCAAAATTGTATTTCATGCCACGCTATTATCGATTACCTCAAATTAAAAAAGAAACAAAGAAAAACTCCGGACAAGCGCACAAGGTAGAACCAGCGGTCAGTGCATGGGACTGCAAAAGTGCACGTGTGCGTATGCGTGTGAATACATTTTTTTAAAACTAGTTAGTGTCAATATCGATCGAATGTCATTTCGATCACGTTTCAGTTTAGCGGACAAGCGTAATCGGATTCAACATACGCATACACACTCACATAGTCGGAAGAGTCGTCGAACAGGGAAAAAAATGACAAAGTAAAATATTGTAAATTGAAAAATGTTTGTGTAATTTTGCGATGAGACAGAGACAATCTGGGAAGGAAGTTTATACCCAAGTAATACTATCGAACGGGTTAGTCCGTAAGCTGCGGACAAATATTCTTACTCAAAGAGAAAAATGAAACAGGATTTTTTCAGTAAATGTAAGCTTACAGGGCTGCCGATGGGGAAAGACTGAACCACCTAAACAAATAGCAGTTCACATCGGTTGATGATTCTTCAGTCCCACAGAACTTCGGTCCATTAGGAAGTAGCCCTGTTGATTTGCTAGATTAACATCACATCGCTACCCGAACCGATTTTTATTGAAAATAAACACTTTTTTAAGCTCAGATATAATTTATCTGTAAGTTACATCACGTCTACAGTCGTTGACACAATCTAAAAACTCTATCAAATTACTCCGCCAAAGTTCCGACAAACTTACTACACATATATGCGTCGTCTGCATGTGTTGCGCGCGCAGTCCGGGGCGTGGTTTATTAAAAAAAACCAAAAAAAACAACCCGTATTAGTCTTTTTTTTTTTAAGAGTTAAATTCAGATAGCACTTCATTTGGACAGCCTTGAGAAAACGGCCGTACAATACGTGTATATCTTCTTTTATCGAGAAGGAGATTAACAGCGGTGGGGTTTCAGTCATGCTTTCTAACGCCAGCTTCAATTTCAGATAATGTTAGGAGATTTCAAAATGCAAGGGGGTGGGGGTATAGAGTGGGGGGGGGGGGGGTATTTTCTCTGAATCGTTTATAAGGAAGGAATGTGTTTTTTAGACCCCAATCGTCAATGTTGAAGGTCCGGTATTAAAACTTGCCCAGTGTCTGACAAAATTAGACTCAGTTTAAAATTACCCTTGACAATTTGTGCGTGAGACAGACTGATTGCCGAACGGAAAATGGAATCACTCATGTGGCGCAGTGAAGTGTAGCCAAGTACCTGCTATGTCCTTCAGCAGAAGTGGCGGAGTGCCTGTCATCTGTTTCTCATTTAGTGGCCTCACAGTGGCCGAAGATTGGATTTGATGTGACTTTTAGTACACACTTGTGAGCGTGATCTGGTAATTTACCTTCGCTTGCGTCTGACTTTCCCGTCTTAAGCTAACATACGAGAACAAACATAATATGCAAAATTGCAAGGATCGACCTCCTTGCATGAAAAGTCAACAACACTTTGTTATTTTCTCATTGTATAGAAACCTAAAATGTGACAGCAGCCCACAGGGTTATCTGTGTTCGTACACGCCGAAGTCTGTTCACTCGAAATCGTTCTGACAATTATGTTTTATGTTCAAAGATATGTTTAAATTCAAATTCCAACGACAAAAAAAAAGAGAGATAGAGAGAGAGAGAGAGAGAGAGAGAGAGAGAGAGAGAGAGAGAGAGAGAGAGAGAGAGACAGACAGACAGACAGAGAGAGAGAGAGACAGACAGACAGACAGACAGACAGAGAGACAGACAGACAGACAGACAGACAGACAGACAGACACAGACAGACACAGACAGAGAGAGACAGAATCAAATGTAAAGCGAACTGTTTAAACCTGTTGCGATAATTAATGTACAGTTCTGTAAAAATAAACTGTACTCTTAGTGCCCGACCCGACTCCCCAAACCTACGTCGCGGTTATCTGACGCTCTCTCTACGTCGTGCCTCTGCGTGCCTCCATTACAGAGAAATGGAAGGTGAAAATCTTTGTGTCAGTTTGACTCTTGATTTTAAACAAGTCGCGTAAGGCGAAAATACAACATTTAGTCAAGCTGTCGAACTCACAGAATGAAACTGAACGCTATGCAATTTTTCAGCAAGACCGTATACTCGTAGCATCGTCAGTCCACCGCTCATGGCAAAGGCACTGAAATTGACAAGAAAAGCGGGGTAGTAGTTGCGCTGAGAAGGATAGCACGCTTTTCTGTACCTCTCTTCGTTTTAACTTTCTGAGCGTGTTTTTAATCCAAACATATCATATCTATATGTTTTTGGAATCAGGAACCGACAAGGAATAAGATGAAAGTGTTTTTAAATTGATTTCGAAAATTTAATTTTGATCATAATTTTTGTAATTTTAATTTTCAGAGCTTGTTTTTAATCCAAATATAACATATTTATATGTTTTTTTAATCAGAAAATGATGAAGAATCAGATGAACGTAAATTTGAATCGTTTTATAAAAAAAATAGGCCTATTTTTTTTTAACAATTTTCAGATTTTTAATGACCAAAGTCATTAATTAATTTTTAAGCCACAAAGCTGAAATGCAATACCGAAGTCAGGGCTGTAAAAGTTGTTTCAATTTGTTTCCATTTAAAACGTCCGCTACTGGCACCTCAGTCGGACCATACATAACACTCTGAGAAGTAACCAAAGTGTTTTCTTTTAAAGTAATTTGTAACTCTCCGCTCCGCACGCCAACCAAAACAATTCCTGGGAGACGCCTACATCGTTCGGAAAAAAACCCCACAAAAAACTGTTCCGAGCCAGGACTGAACTAGAAAGGGTTTCCATGACCACGGACGTAGCTTTGTGCCGAGGCTGATCACGTGGTCAGGTTGACCAATGGCAACGCGACCCTTTTACGGCCTCTCTGTTGTCCAATGTGTGTACTCTATGACCCCTTGAAAACTTCAGCGATTGGTGTGAAGTGTACTCTTTAGAGAGGATGAGTTCAGCGGTTAATTGCTTTTAACATACTTACCTGAACAGGTTATAGGCCATTATCTCGAGATGCCTTGCTTTCGGCAACAGTTCTTTGAATCCCTCCCTCCCTCTCTCCATCTTCTCTCTACCAGTCTGTTTCTCTCTTTGTTTCTCTCTCTTTTTCACACTTTTCAACCATTAACTATTCATATTCATTTGCATAATGTAGAGCAGTCCCTAATTGGGCGACAGTTGGCTGTTAAAAGGAAAACACATAAAACAAACCAAAAAAGAACACTTTTGTAAGCTTACTACATTACCGTTTTGAAAAAAACCATCATTGGGTTCATTTCGCGTCATTTTGCTTTCGTCAACAGGAAAGTTTTTGTAATGCCTCTCTTTGACCTCCCCATATGCTCCCCTCCCCCATTTCTGTCTCTGTTTTTTTTACATTTAGTCAAGTTTTGACTAAATGTTTTAACGTAGAGGGGGAATCGAGACGAGGGTCGTGGTGTATGTGCGTGCGTGCGTGTGTGCGTGTGTGTGTGTGTCTGTGTGTGTGTGTAGAGCGATTCAGACTAAACTACTGGACCGATCTTTATGAAATTTGACATGAGAGTTCCTGGGTAGGAAATCCCCAGACTTTTTTTCCATTTTTTTTGATAAATGTCTTTTATGACGTCATATCCGGCTTTTCGTGAAAGTTGAGGCGGCACTGTCACGCTCTCATTTTTCAACCAAATTGGTTGAAATTTTGGTCAAGTAATCTTTGACAAAGCCCGGACTTCGGTATTGCATTTCAGCTTGGTGGCTTAAAAATTAATTAATGACTTTGGTCATTAAAAATCTGAAAATTGTAAAAAAAAATAAAAATTTATAAAACGATCCAAATTTACGTTCATCTTATTCTCCATCACTTTCTGATTCCAAAAACATATAAATATGTTATATTCGGATTAAAAACAAGCTCTGAAAATTAAATATATAAAAATTATTATCAAAATTAAATTGTCCAAATCAATTTAAAAACACTTTCACCTTATTCCTTGTCGGTTCCTGATTCCAAAAACATATAGATATGATATGTTTGGATTAAAAACACGCTCAGAAAGTTAAAACAAAGAGAGGTACAGAAAAGCGTGCTATCCTTCTCAGCGCAACTACTACCCCGCTCTTCTTGTCAATTTCACTGCCTTTGCCATGAGCGGTGGACTGACGATGCTACGAGTATACGGTCTTGCTGAAAAATGGCATTGCGTTCAGTTTCATTCTGTGAGTTCGACAGCTACTTGACTAAATGTTGTATTTTCGCCTTACGCGACTTGTTTACATTTAGTCAAGTTTTGACTAAATGTTTTAACGTAGAGGGGGTAATCGAGACGAGGGTCGTGGTGTATGTGCGTGTGTCTGTGTGTGTCTGTCTGTGTGTGTGTGTGTAGAGCGATTCAGACTAAACTACTGGACCGATCTTTATGAAATTTGACATGAGAGTTCCTGGGTATGAATCCCCGAACGTTTTTTTCATTTTTTTGATAAATGTCTTTGATGACGTCATATCCGGCTTTTCGTGAAAGTTGAGGCGGCACTGTCACGCCCTCATTTTTCAACCAAATTGGTTGAAATTTTGGTCAAGTAATCTTCGACGAAGCCCGGACTTCGGTATTGCATTTCAGCTTGGTGGCTTAAAAATTAATTAATGACTTTGGTCATTAAAAATCTGAAAATTGTAAAAAAAATATTTTTTTTTATAAAACGATCCAAATTTACGTTTATCTTATTCTCCATCATTTGCTGATTCCAAAAACATATAAATATGTTATATTTGGATTAAAAACAAGCTCTGAAAATTAAATATATAAAAATTATTATCAAAATTATATTTTCGAAATCAATTTAAAAACACTTTCATCTTATTCCTTGTCGGTTCCTGATTCCAAAAACATATAGATATGATATGTTTGGATTAAAAACACGCTCAGAAAGTTAAAACGAAGAGAGGTACAGAAAAGCGTGCTATCCTTCTCAGCGCAACGAATACCCCGCTCTTCTTGTCAATTTCACTGCCTTTGCCGTGAGCGGTGGACTGACGATGCTACGAGTATACGGTCTTGCTGCGTTGCATTGCGTTCAGTTTCATTCTGTGAGTTCGACAGCTACTTGACTAAATATTGTATTTTCGCCTTACGCGACTTGTTTTTCTTCTCGTGTCCCTTTGCTTGTTTGTAAGTTAGTTTGTTGATTTTCTGTTTGTTTTAATTACTGTTGATGAATTGTACGCTCTTAATATATGTTTTACGCGCAAAGTAAACATTTATTGCCGGCGTAAAATTGAAAATATTGATTACGCCTTCCTAGGCAAACCTGAGGTGGTGATCCAAATCATTGATACGTATTGGAAGGACTTCATTTACAAATAAAGAAATAAATAAGCCGTTTTAGTGATTTTCCCCGGCGACATCCACCTTTCGAAGCCCAAGAGACATTCGCAGTGATGTAATTTGGAAACATCTGAAATAACTAACTGTAAAATGCTCCGTTACCGTTGCCGATTATTTCTTTTCATACAAACAGGATTTCACCTTCTGGCGATAATCTCTTTTGCGTTTGATTCTTGATTCTTTAAATTAATTTTTTCAGTGCTATTTAGTTGTAATCCATTACCCAAGCAGATGAAACCCGTGTGAATAACTGAACACTTAGACACTGATGTTCAGATGGTACGTGTGTGGTTACATAATTACAATAACCAAAATTGCAACCCGAACTGTCCAGTGAAGTGCTTTTCCAAGTTGCATGTGAGTGGTGTGATTGTGTCTGTTCGGAGCGCTTCTAAGAAATTGTAAAAGTTTATGCGTAAGCATTTGCGATTTTCCGGTCTTGTACTTTTTCGTCAGTTTCAGCAAACTCAGTTATATCATGTCACATTAGTGTGTGTTTTCTCTTTTCTTTTATTTTTTCGTGTGTGGTGTGTGTGTGTGTGTGTGTGTGTGTGTGTGTAGTTAGTTGTGTTTTTTTCAAAGATTTGTTTTTAGCCAAGTTGATAGAGCGCTTGGGCGACTTACTGAAAAAACAAAACAAAAACTTCCCTTTTTTTTCCAACTAAGATCCTTTATACTCGTTTTAGGAATGGGTATGCTAAGTACATTTTTCTTGGCGAATTGTTGTGTTAGCTAAGCAACATTACGTGAATCGTTAAAACATGTGGGTTTTGTTTTTTTAAGTATTCCCCGCTTAACGAATTAAGATTTCTATGCAAAACAACGTGTGTTAACCCCATGTACAAAAACAGTACATGTAGTACATGCTTGAAAGTGCAGAGTGCTGTTGCGTCCAAAGAATTGAGTATTTCAGTAATTATGTCGACTGGTGATAAACACACATACAAACACGCGCACGCATTAACAAATCATAGAGAAACAAGCAAACAATTCGCAGAACAAACGTATATTAATGTGTGTGCATGCGTGAACGCGTGCATTCGTTTGCTTGACTAACTGACAATGTCAATCACGCTTTTAGAAGAGAACCGCTGATTTCAACGTGGTATGGCTTTTACGCGGTCTTATGAGCCTTCTGTAAGACGGGCAGCGTTCGGCCTGTAACAAAACAGACCATCCAATAAACACCAGCGAAGATTTCATTGACGCGGCGGTCAAGTGTTTTGAGTGGAGTGGGCGGAGCGTTGGGTTTATCACATGACCATTTGGGCCAATGGATGAATGTATTTAGTATGTGCGCTACTTTACTGGCGGACCACGAAGCTCGAAGAAGGTGTCAACTTGATTTCTTCATGCAATAAATCGTTGGCAGAAAAAAATGTTGCCCTTGGTGGAACGGGAGCCGCTCAGAAGAGGCGTGATAGAACTTGTGCGCGGTTCATGCATACACAACAATCATTTTTCTTTCAAGGTTTTATTTAACACTATGTGTTCGTAAAAACCGTTGCTCAACAACAAAAATAAATTAATTAATATTTTTCATCCTATACATGCCGCTACAGAAGCACACAGGGAGAGGTAGACGCGGCGAGTCGTGTCGTCTGTGAGGTAACGATCGTGTCAAATCATAGTATCTGTTAACGACGCGCCGAACCAAGGTCAGGGGGTGGAGACAGGGGTAAAGAAGAAAAATATGTGTATTCAGATTCATTCTTCTTTCAGTTGATCAGCTTACTTGACTTCTATTTCCCGAAAGTTTTTTTTGTTTTGTGCGCAAAATTATCGATTGTTGTCGTTGTGGTATAGTTGGTTGTCGATATTTTTTCTTCTCAACATCACTGGCTTGATTTGTTTAATGATATATGTAGCAGGCAGCACACGTCTGTTTCAGAAATCGTTTGAACGTCTGAATTCTGTTATGATACAACAATATAGATGATATACAACTTTTACATGAGAGAAGAAAGTCAAACATTATCTACCTAGAACATGTTGTCTTGTTAAGTTAGCATGCGTATTTTGTGTTCTATGCTATTCCTACTCATGCAGATGTCGAGTGCATTTGAGGTAGAAAAATAACAACAACCGGCAGTTTTGTCGCGACATTTCTCGCAATAATGTTTTGGTAAAGTTTACTTCCTCGTCGGATTTTCATATGTAATTTTCCATGATGTTCGACCTGCAGCCGACTGCGAATTACTCTTAAATGTTTTGAAAGTTGCAACGCAAGTAAGCGTTTCTATCTTTCCATGAACTTTTGTTGTTGTAGTATATCATTATGACATATCTGGGCCCCGGCCGAGATTCGAACCCGCGACCCTAGGATCACAAGTCCACAACCTGAGCTACCCGGGCTCCCTTGAAGCCAATCGGTGTGTTTGAATCTTTAGTCCGATCGTGCAATCAAACCTGTCCAATGAAAGCTTGTCCACCACTTTGTCTATAACGACCACACGAAATATATATATATATATATATTTTTTTTAACATATTGTAAAGTTTTGACTAAATGTTTTAACTTAGATGGGGAATCGTGACTAGGGTTGTGGTGTAGGGCCTACGTAGTACGTGTCTGTGGGTCTGTGGGTCTGTGTGTATGTATGTGTAGAGCCATTCAGAGAAAACTACTGGACTACTGGAGGATACGTTTCTTTGATGACGTAATATCTGGCATTTTGTACAAGTTTTGGTGGCACTGTCACACCCTCATTTTTGGATTCATTTGATTAAAATTCTGTAAAAGTAACTTTCGACAAAATCCGGACAACAGGATTGCATTTCAGGATTAAAGCTTGCAAATTATTTTTTGAGTTTGGCCATTAAAAGTCAGAAAATTGTATTTAAAAATAAAATGTGATGAATCGATCCAAAAAGATGTAATCTTATTCTTGATCATTTTCTGATTCCATAAACAAATCTATGTGTATCGATTGAACACTGGATTTCCCTTCTTTGAGCTATGTGACGTCAGAGGCCGACAAAACGTCTGTTTAGGCGGCCAGCCGAGACTACAAAATAGTGCATGTTTGTGTGCGTTCAATCATAAAAACTACAAGAAATTCTACCCAGATACATACATTTTATTTGTATTTTTTTACCAAAATATGACAATTTACACATATCTCGACAGTCGTTCACCTCGACCGCTAGCGCGGTCTCGGAGGAACACTGACTGTTTCGATCTGTGTAAAATGTCCTATTTTGGTCAAAAATACATACAACGTTTAATGTCCTGTTTGGATTAAAACAAGCTCGAAAAAAAAATAATATACAATAGAAAAAGCACAATTTCATAAGAAGCGCTTTACACTACTGCGCTATACTGGCTTTCTGTGGCGTGAACGCGATAGCGGTCGCCGTCAGGTATGAAATCGACACAGGTATTGAGTTTTGTCTTCGCATTGTCTTTCATAATGTGAGTTCGAAGGGTTGACTGAATGTATTAATTTCGTCTACGCGACATGTTTTAAGATATTGCTTACTTGTCAACTGCGATCACATGTCTAAACGGACTGCGGCTGCCAGTTTCGGCCCAAACTAACGTTCACAACCTGTCTTTCACAACCTTTAAAATCATGTTTGTTTGAAATTTTTTTTTTAATTACATTGTACTATCTCTACATCACCAATACATAACATTCATACACTACCATCTCGCTATACCGACTGCTAAACGTATCAGACGGACGGGACGGCTCTCAGTTAGCCGAATGCAATCACGTTGTCTTCTGCGCTTGAGTGCACCCCATACACACCTCTTGACATACTCTTGACATACTCTTGAAAGCGATAAGACACCACCCGAGTAGCCAACGGCGGCTTTCTTTAATTGCGATAACAACTCGGGTAGACAGTTTCAAACTGTCGTTAAAGACAGGTCCAACTACACTTACTTTTAAGATGTTACATTATGGAGGTCAAAATGGCCAATTTTCTGTAGTTTTTTTTGGAACAATCTATCCTGTTATTGTATTAAAAAAGAAGCTTTAATTTTTCGGCACTATATTTGATTATGATGGACTCAGTGGAACTCATTCTGATAAGCATCGCTCCACGGCTATTGCCAGTTGTCTCTCTGACCGGACGCTACAGTCCTACGCGAATCTATATAAAAAAAAAGAATACAGAGTTATCTCCCATATGTTTTTCGCGAGCACTGATCTAAATTTGAGATCAGTGTTCGCGAGACGAAAATGATTGCAGATTGGCCGACTTCGACAGTGATCTCCGTTCTGTTCTTCACAGTTATGATAAAGACATCGTTCTAAGGTCAAAACAAGTCGAATTTTGGGACTGCTGCCGGAAGGAGACCGTAATATATGGTTTCATCTCTGTCAACTGGTTACAGAAAAAATCGTCTGCTCCAGTGAGCGCCGAAACCAAACGGTTGATTATCACGTGACACTTTTGTCATATTTAGAATTGTTTGCACAGTAAATACAGCCGCGAAAAATAGCTCGCTTGAAACTGTCTTACATTTCAATTCCTTCGTAATTTTAAAATGACAAAACACCATGAAAAATCATTATCGACGATCGCGAATCTGCTTATATCAATAATACATTACAAAAAACTCTAAATATGCACACACACACACAAATCGGTTTCCTTGCCAGACAAGGAATCTCAAGGCATCCTGTCAGGGAGAGAATGACCTGAACTCCTTTTGACCTGAGTTCAAGATGAGTGGAACTGTCCTAACATTCTCAGAGAATTATTTTCAAAGTTTATGTTTGTTTTAAACATTAATATGTGAAAACAGAATTAAGGTAGGTGATCAGCGATGCTGTCAAAACTACTCACATTACGTCATATATGGCTGGTTTTTAGTGTTGATATTTTTGTTTCGAGCGACAGATTGACTGATTTGTTTCATATCGCTTAACCGGTATTTATTGTGGGTTTTTTAAACATTTTTTATTAGGTGTGTTTTTTTGTGTTTGTTGTTGTTGTTGTTGTTGTAAGCACGCTGCTGGATTACACACACACACACATACACACACGGCTGAGTCTGCAGGTGACCCGTCTGCAGTTTTACTAGATATTGCTCGTCGTCGGCGTGTGCTCTTTCAGTAGATATTTTTATCTTTCTTTGCATCCACATTGTGACACAGTGAAGCCGTCCACGCTGGGTGGTGGGGGTGGTTTGGACTCGATAGATAAAATATTACGATTTTTAGCATAAAGAAAACAAATCCGAATTTTTGAGCGATGGGACAATAAAATAATGAAAAGAATTAAATAAATCTAATTGATCCCTTGACTTTGGGGTAGCGCAACTCTGTTGCTACTAGCTTTCTTCTGGGAGAATGCGACCCGAATTTCCCAGCGACGGGAAAATACATTAATGACAAAAACATCTTATAGATCCCTTGACTTCGGGGTATCGCGACTTTGTTGCTGCTAGCTTTCCACAGGGAGGAAACGCCCCGAATTTCCCAGTGATTGGACAATGAAGTAATGAGAGAAAAAAAAATCTAATATATCCCTTGACTTTGGGGTAGTGCGACTCGGTTGCTGATAGCTTTTCACTGGGAGGAAGCGACCCGAATTTCCCAGCGAATAGACAATAAAGTAATGAAAAACAACAAT
This sequence comes from Littorina saxatilis, assembly GCF_037325665.1. Lineage (NCBI taxonomy): Eukaryota > Metazoa > Mollusca > Gastropoda > Littorinimorpha > Littorinidae > Littorina > Littorina saxatilis. The sequence continues at coordinate 21,688,550 of NC_090253.1, read as the reverse complement.
CTAATATATCCCTTGACTTTGAGGTAGCGTGTCTCTGTTGCTGCTAGCTTTCCACAGGGAGGAAACGCCCCGAATTTCCCAGTGATTGGACAATGAAGTAAAGAAGAAACAAGTCGCGTAAGGCGAATATACAATATTTAGTCAAGTAGCTGTCGAACTCACAGAATGAAACTGAACGCAATGCCATTTTTCAGCAAGACCGTATACTCGTAGCATCGTCAGTCCACCGCTCATGGCAAAGGCAGTGAAATTGACAAGAAGAGCGGGGTAGTAGTTGCGCTAAGAAGGATAGCACGCTTTTCTGTACCTCTCTTTGTTTTAACTTTCTGAGCGTGTTTTTAATCCAAACATATCATATCTATATGTTTTTGGAATCAGGAACCGACAAGGAATAAGATGAAAGTGTTTTTAAATTGATTTGGACAATTTAATTTTGATAATAATTTTTATATATTTAATTTTCAGAGCTTGTTTTTAATCCGAATATAACATATTTATATGTTTTTGGAATCAGCAAATGATGGAGAATAAGATAAACGTAAATTTGGATCGTTTTATAAATTTTTATTTTTTTTTACAATTTTCCGATTTTTAATGACCAAAGTCATTAATTAATTTTTAAGCCACCAAGCTGAAATGCAATACCGAATCCCGGGCTTCGTCGAAGATTACTTGACCAAAATTTTAAACCAATTTGGTTGAAAAATGAGGGCGTGACAGTGCCGCCTCAACTTTCACGAAAAGCCGGATATGACGTCATCAAAGACATTTATCGAAAAAATGAAAAAAAACGTTCGGGGATTTCATACCCAGGAACTCTCATGTAAAATTTCATAAAGATCGGTCCAGTAGTTTAGTCTGAATCGCCTCTACACACACACACACACACGCACACACACACACACCCCACGCACGCACATACACCACGACCCTCGTTTCGATTCCCCCTCGATGTTAAAATATTTAGTCAAAACTTGACTAAATATAAAAACATCTGATAGATCCCATGATTTGGAGGAAGCGCGACTTTGTTTCCTGCTAGCCTTCCATTGGGGGGGAATTGACCCGAATATCCCAGCGATGGCAAAAAGTAATGAAATAAGAATCAAAACATTTAATAGATCCCTTGACTTAATTTGGAGAGATGACAAGAAATATCGCGGCGTATTTACGTGATTTGTTAAATCGCTGGGCCGATTGTTTTACCATTTTTACGAATCACGGGTTAACACGCTCGCATATTTACGTCTTCTATGCTATTCCTTCTGATTCTTTCTTTATTTGGTGTCGTTTTTAACCACGAAGGTTATATCGCGACGGGATTCCTTCTGATGCAGGTGTCGATCGCATTTACGATCAAAAAACAGGAGTTTTTGCGTCAATTACTAAGGGCATTATGCCAAAAAGCGCTGTATGTCAGCAAGGGACTTGTTAGT